>NC_053398.1:43960394-44281751 GCF_905171765.1 Bufo bufo
GGTTTCTTTGTAGTCCGTAACCATATTGTTGCAGATCACAAAAAAAAAAAAAGATACAAGGCGGATACCTCAAAAGTTACTTAATTTCAGACTTACAGGAGCAATTCTAAAATGCAGGATACAGCAGAACTTCCTAATCAGTGGGGGTCTAAATGCTGGGACCCTGGTCATCCGAACAGTTTCCTTCACAGTGTGGCTAGGAGCATTGTTTTCAGGATCAGCAGAGCTAATAACGCGTTAGCCTACTTTCACACTTGCGTTTTGGGCGGATCCATCATGGATCTGCAAAAACTGATCCGTTACAATAATACAACCGCATGAACGGATCCGTTTGTATTATCTGTAACATAGCCAAGACAGATCCATCATGAACACCATTGAAAGTCAATGGAGGACGGATCAGTTTTCTATTGTGCCAGTGAAAACGGATCCGTCCCCATTGACTTACATTGTGTGCCAGGATCCATTTGGCTCAGTTTCATCAGACGGACACCAAAACTTTGCAAGCAGCGTCCGCCTCCAGAGCGGAATGGAGACGGAACTGATGGATTCTGAGCGGATACTTCTCCATTCAGAATGCATTAGGGCAAAACTGGTCCGTTTTGGACCGCGTGTGAGAGCCCTGAACGGATCTCACAAACGGAAACCAAAATGTGAGTGTGAAAGTAGCCTTAAGTAGATCTGATAACTCACCCAGTGTGACTGTTAACTCTGCTAGATCTGTACTCCTAGTGAGCAGAATGTTATGACATATCACTCGGCTATACCAGGAGCGGATTGGCCACAGACCTTACAGGGAAAGTTCTGGTGTGCCAATGCCCACGGGGCTGCCCGAGTCCTCCTCACGGCCGGCCAGTGGAAGTTTTTTGGGGATGTATTTTGTGCTGCTGGTGGCAGTATTTTGTGATGGGAGTGTGGTATTTGGCTCTGTTGGGGTTGTATAATGTTCCCCAATATGGTATTTCTGACCCTGCACTACTTTTTGGTGGTGCGGACGGATAACGGACCCATTCAAGTTGAATAGGTCTGGATCAGTCTGCAGAATCCGCAAATTGCGGTCCCCAATGAACAGTTGATCAACGGCCATATGCATGAGCCCTTACACTGTTTTCAGTCCCAGATGCGTTTTTTTTCTATTTTTATGACCCGACACAAAACAGAACGCTGCCTGAACAGAAGACGTCCTGATGCATCCGGATCTCTTTCCATTCAGAATGCATGAGGACCGAACGGAAAAGTTTCTTTCCGGTATTGAGATCCTCTGCCGGAACTCAATACCGGAAAACAACAACGCAAGTGTAAAAGTGGCCTTAGGAATAAGAACACCTTATTGATGGCCCTTCATATACCCCATGTATGCTGCACACAGTAGCCTGCTGTAATGGTCCTAACTTTCTATATTTCCTTCATCATAGCTACTTCTCACTCTATGTCTCCAGTCTCCACACCAGTGCTTACATCTAGTATACTGCTAAACATACAGCTGGCACCTCCACCAGGAAACGGTCAACGGGCAGCCGGGGTCGCCATGCGCACGCAGCTCTGTGACCGTGCCGTCAGTGTCTATGGCTGTTTGGCCTTCTATCTGATCTACTGTAAAGTAGGACATGCTGTACTATATCTGCGATCAGCCTGGCTTCATCATGGTACACCTGCCCTGGCACCAGCTAAGGCCACCCAACCACGCAAATGCCTCTCCAAAACAGAATAATGCTGTAAAGTGCTCTTCTAAATGACTACAATTATACTGTGTGCCATGTTATTCTCTGTTGCTAGAGGTCACATGGGAAAACTGAATTATGTTTTATGGGGAATTATGCAAATATCCTACAATTACGCTCTAAGCAGCTGGTTACTGTCAGCGGCAGAGCTGCTGAATGGCGGCTGTAACATTACATGTGCAGTCTATTGTATGGCCATGGTATCATTCTATTCTACACCAGTGTATCCAATTACTACAGGGCTGATAAGCAGCTATCCTATCCCACAGGCTGCTTATCCATGGCTCATAATCCTAATGCAGTGTGTGTGTGTGTGTGTGTGTGTGTGTGTGTGTGTGTGTGTGTGTGTGTGTGTGTGTGATATATATATATATATTTTTTTTTTTTATGCTCATAATACTAATTGTGTGTGTGTGTGTATATATATATATATATATATATATATATATATATTATATTTTTTTTACGCTCATAATACTAATTGTGTGTGTGTATATATTATATTTTTTTTACGCTCATAATACTAATTGTGTGTGTGTATATATTATATATTTTTTATTATTATTGCTACGTTCACATCACTGTTTAGCTTTATGTTCTAATCCATCACAAGAACAGAAAAATATAAAACAGATTCTTTATTTTGAGCAACATTTGTGATCAGTTTGCATCACTTCAATCAGAGATCAGTTATTTTTGACAAGAGAAAAAGTCCTGCATACAAAGGGGGGTTTTAGACGGCGGTCTTAATAAAGACCTGCACTGGCGGTGGCCTCTACATAACTTCGGCAGATCCACCGCCACTTCTGAACGCAAGACAGCTTCCTGTCCTAAAACAAGTGTAGAAAATTATGAATGAGACGGACCTGAAGGCCTGTCTCCTTCGCCGCCCCCTTTTTTTAGACCTGGCGTGAGCGGGGAGAAGGTGCAGATTGCGCTGCAAAAAAATCTGAGCCAGAAATACGCCTAATTGAATGAACAGAAGAGAAATCTAAATCCAATCAATATTCGGTGACCTTCTTAGGCCTAGTTCACACCAACGTATGGCTTTTATAGTTTTTTGTGGTCCGTTTTTCACGGATCCGTTGTTCCGTTTTTGAGTTCCGTTGTGTTTCCTTTCCGTTTTTCCATATGCCATATACAGTAATTACATAGAAAAGAATTGGGCTGGGCGTAACATTTTCAATAGATGGCTCAGCAAAAACGGAACGGATACGGAAGACATACGGATGCATTTTCGTATGTGTTCAGTTTTTTTTGCGGACCCATTGACTTGAATGGAGCCACGGAACGTGATTTGCGGGCAATAATAGGACATGTTCTATCTTTCAACGGAACGAAAAAACGGACACGGAATGCTTACAGAGCACATTCCATTTTTAATGCGGAACCATTGAAATGAATGGTTCCGTATACAGAACACAAAAAAACGGCCCGTACACTCGCAAAAAAAAAAAAACTATCGTGTGAACTGGGCCTTAAAAGAGCATTAGTTCTTCTAGGTATGTTTCCAAATAGTTTTTGAAGGAACTCGGCAGGGAGGTTGTTCCAAACATCTTGCAGAACAAACCACAGATCATCTACAAATGTAGGCTCTCTCAAATCCTTCTGTCTCTTCATGTAATCCCAGGCAGACTGGATGATGTTGAGATCAGGGTTTGTGAAGGCCATATCATCACTTCCAGGACTCCTTGTTCATCTTGACACTGAAGATAGTTCTTAATGACATTGACTTTATCTGTGAGGTTATTGTCCTGCTGCAGAATAAATTTGGAGGCAATCAGACGCCACCCTGATGGTATTATATGATGGAGAAGTATCTGCCTATATTTCGGATTTCGAAGGGAAGTAAGCATGAGGTCTCATCCGCTGCACTAAGTTTCCCTGGCCAACCACTGCGTCTATGGTCCTCAACATTGCTCGTTTCATTATGCTTCTTCAAAAGAGCTTGATACAGGCTTATCCATCATGCAATACAATTAGGGAGCCTTCCGATTGCCTTTAAATTTACCAATGTCATTCTTTAGCAGGAAAACAACCCCAAAGCCAATGTCATTAAGAACTATCATCAGTGTAAAGAAGTACAAGGAGTCCTGGAAGTTATGATACGGTTTCCACAGAACCCTGATCACAACAGCGAGTCTGTCTGGGATTACATGAAGAGAAATAAGGATTTGAGCAAGCCTACTTTCAAACAAGATGTGTGATTAGTTCTCTGTCTGGAACATCCTCCCTGCCGAGTCCCTCCGAAAACAAGTGTACCTAGAAGAATTGATCACACTAAATATTGATTGGACTTAGATTTCTCTTGTTCTTTCACTTTGCATGTTTTAATTGATGAAAATAAACTATTAGTACTTCTATTTTTGCTACTCTGCAGCATTATTTCCACACCTGCCTAAAACTTTTACACTGTACTGTATATCAGCAGCTAATAATCACAAGCCCCAAATACAGGTCAAAGTAAAGCACCTCCGGATATAACGACGCTCACCCTACAATTTGCATGTTTCCCTTTGGCTATGAACAGCTTGAATTGGAGATGTGAGCGAAGCGGTTTACAGACAAAGTATAGAGTCTGTACACCACTCTGCTTGTGCCTCAAAGGACCTGCTGAGTGGAGGTGATCACACCCATAGGGGACCCGCACTCTTCTGCAATCAGGGGGCTCTCAGGAGACAATCCCCAAGGATTAAAACCTGCGGCATGTCAGAAGTAGGGCTGAAACAATTACCTCGATTGAATTGAGTAATTTGACACAAAAATAATCATCAATGCAAATTTTTTGTATCGAGGATTCGTTAGTGTCATGTGACCACGGAGCGGGAGTGAAGCGCTTGCTATTACTCACCGCTCCATGGTCACCCGCCGGCCTGCACCGTGCTGCACTTTTCTCCTGGTGGCACTGGGGGGGGGGGAAGCTGGTGGCACTGGGGGGGGGGGGGAAGCTGGTGGCACTGGGGGGGGGGGGGGAAGCTGGTGGCACTGGGGGGGGAAGCTGGTGGCACTGGGGGGGGGAAGCTGGTGGCACTGGGGGGGGGGGGCTGGTGGCACTGGGGGGGGGGGAAGCTGGTGGCACTGGGGGGGGGGGAAGCTGGTGGCACGGGGGGGGGGGGGGAAGCTGGTGGCACTGGGGGGGGGGGGAAGCTGGTGGCACTGGGGGGGGGGGGGAGCTGGTGGCACTGGGGGGGGGGAGCTGGTGGCACTGGGGGGGGGGAGCTGCTGGTGGCACTGGGGGGGGGAGAAGCTGGTGGCACGGGGGGGGGGGGAAGCTGGTGGCACGGGGGGGGAGGAAGCTGGTGGCACGGGGGGGAGGAAGCTGGTGGCACGGGGGGGGGGGAAGCTGGTGGCACGGGGGGGAGGAAGCTGGTGGCACTGGGGGGGAAGCTGGTGGCACTGGGGGGGGGGGGGAGCTGGTGGCACTGGGGGGGGGGAAGCTGGTGGCACTGGGGGGGGGAAGCTGGTGGCACTGGGGGGGGGGGAGCTGGTGGCACTGGGGGGGGGGGGAGCTGGTGGCACTGGGGGGGGGGGGAGAAGCTGGTGGCACTGGGGGGGGGAGAAGCTGGTGGCACTGGGGGGGGGGAAGCTGGTGGCACGGGGGGGGAGGAAGCTGGTGGCACTGGGGGGGGGAAGCTGGTGGCACTGGGGGGCTGGTGAGTTTTTATAAAGAAAAACGTTCCTTTAATTAGATTTTTGTTATTAGAGTACTCAATTAATCGTTGGATTAAATCGATAGAATACTCGATTACAAAAATAGTCGATAGCTGCAGCCCTAGTCAGAAGTTTTCTGAAACTACAGATGCACTTTTAGGCTATCTGCAGACGGAATGGGGTTTTCAAACAGATTATCTGCGCAGATTTCTCTGTGGTTCTACACTAAAATACACGTTAGGCCTCATGCACACAACCATGTGTAATTTGTGGTCCACAAATTGCAGATTTGCAAAATATGAATACCATCAGTGTTGCACCTGCATTTTTTGAAGACTTCAATGGGTCCATGGTCAGCATTTTGCAGCCAAGTATAGCACATGTTCTATCTTTTATGTAGAAAGCACACAGATTATGGGATTATGTGCTTTCTGCATCTGTATGAAGATGGGATATGTCCGCAAAATAAGGACCCATTAAAGTCAATGTGTTTGAAAAAAAATTACAGAAAGCATCCATATTTTGTGCATCCAGTCGTTTGTTGCGGATTTGTCCAGATCCCACTCAGCAAAAAACTCTGCACAGCAGGTTAATTTCCACACAGATAAAAAAAAAAGTGTACATAAGGTGTCAAATCTCATTCACTTTGCTAGTATTGCATTAAGCTGCGTTTTTTTGGCGCGGACAAAAACATTTGTAATCTGCAATGTGTGTATTTACCTTTAGGGCTCTAGCAGACGGTATGTTGCGGTCCGCAAAACATGCACCCGCCAAAAATACGTGTGCATTTTGTATTTTACAGAACGGGAACAGCTGGCCCCTAATAGAACAGTCCTATCCTTGTCCGTAATGCGGACAATAATAGGACATGTTCTATTTTTTGCGAAACGGACATAGAGTGGACACAGAACGGACACTGAAAGAAAATACGTTCGTGTGCATGAGCCCTAAAGGGGTTTTTTAACAGTTTTTTATTTCAACACCTAACATTCTCCATCAGCCGATTCTCAGCTGAAGCTGGCACCAGAAACAGAACATGGAGTCGGGAGCAGACGGCTCCATCCATTGTATAGAGGCCATGCAGTACTGCAGCTCCAGAGGCCTAGGAAAGCATAAAACATTTAAAGCAGTAAAAAAAAAAAAAAAAAAAATTATGGCGCGTTTGTGCTACAAACAGAAAGTACTGAAATATTTCTGCCATTATAATTACTATTACACCTCTCATACCTGACCAGAGAAAAGTATATATGAGTGATTACAGTCCAGAGCTTCATTCATAATTCTGCTGGTTCTCACTGGAACAGGTATTCAAGCTGTGACTGATGATGGACACCAACAGCCCCAAAGACATATACACTCACCTAAAGAATTATTAGGAACACCATACTAATACGGTGTTGGACCCCCTTTTGCCTTCAGAACTGCCTTAATTCTACGTGGCATTGATTCAACAAGGTGCTGATAGCATTCTTTAGAAATGTTGGCCCATATTGATAGGATAGCATCTTGCAGTTGATGGAGATTTGAGGGAGGCACATCCAGGGCACGAAGCTCCCGTTCCACCACATCCCAAAGATGCTCTATTGGGTTGAGATCTGGTGACTGTGGGGGCCATTTTAGTACAGTGAACTCATTGTCATGTTCAAGAAACCAATTTGAAATGATTCGAGCTTTGTGACATGGTGCATTATCCTGCTGGAAGTAGCCATCAGAGGATGGATACATGTTCTCATTCTGTTTACCCCAAATTCGGACAGAAATCGAGACTCATCAGACCAGGCAACATTTTTCCAGTCTTCAACAGTCCAATTTTGGTGAGCTCGTGCAAATTGTAGCCTCTTTTTCCTATTAGTAGTGGAGATGAGTGGTACCCGGTGGGGTCTTCTGCTGTTGTAGCCCATCCGCCTCAAGGTTGTGCGTGTTGTGGCTTCACAAATGCTTTGCTGCATACCTCGGTTGTAACGAGTGGTTATTTCAGTCAACGTTGCTCTTCTATCAGCTTGAATCAGTCGGCCCATTCTCCTCTGACCTCTAGCATCCACAAGGCATTTTTGCCCACAGGACTGCCGCATACTGGATGTTTTTCCCTTTTCACACCATTCTTTGTAAACCCTAGAAATGGTTGTGCGTGAAAATCCCAGTAACTGAGCAGATTGTGAAATACTCAGACCGGCCCGTCTGGCACCAACAACCATGCCACGCTCAAAATTGCTTAAATCACCTTTCTTTCCCATTCTGACATTCAGTTTGGAGTTCAGGAGATTGTCTTGACCAGGACCACCCCCCTAAATGCATTGAAGCAACTGCCATGTGATTGGTTGACTAGATAAGTGCATTAATGAGAAATAGAACAGGTGTTCCTAATAATTCTTTAGGTGAGTGTATAAGGGTACTTTCACACTAGCGTTTTTCTTTTCCGGCGCTGAGTTCCGTCCTAGGGGCTCAAATCCGGAAAAGAACTGATCAGTTTTATCCTAATGCATTCTGAATGGAGAGTAATCCGTTCAGGATGCATCAGGATGTCTTCAGTTCAGTCTTTTTGACTGATCAGGCTTTTCAGAAAAACGTAGCATGCAGTATTTTTACCTCCGGCCAAAAAGCCTGAACACTTTGACTGAACGCCGGATCTGGCCTTTTTCCCATTGACTTGCATTAACGCCGGATCTGGCGCTGTGTGTTCAGTCAAAACGGATCCGGCTTTTGCATGTTAAACCCGAAAAATGTGAAAAAAAAAGTTAAAGTCCATAAATGGCGGATCCGTTTTTTCCAATGCATTTTTTCAATGTGATCAAAATCCTGATCAGGATTCAAATGTAATCCGTTTTCACACGTTTTTCCGGATCCGGCGGGCAGTTCCGGTGTCGGAATTGAACGCCGGATTAAAACAACGCTAGTGTGAAAGTAGCCTAACAGGATCTGTTCCAGTCCAATATTTTGTGAAGGGGGGGTGCTGCATGCTGTGCTTTTTTTGTCAAAACACGGATGGCGTCCGTGCTCGTTCAGCAGTTTGAGGAATGGCGCGGACAGCCATTAATATAACTGCCTATTCTTGTCCGCAAAACGACAAGAATAGGACAGGTTATATATTTTTTTGCGGACCACGGAACGGAGCAACGGATGCCGACAGCACACGGAATGCTGTCCGCATCTTTTGCGGCCCCATTTAAGTGAATGGGTCCGCATCCAAGCCGCAAATACTGCGGCTCGGATGCGGACCAAAACAACGGTCGTGTTAATGAGGCCGAAGACAGGATCTCACAAATAGAGTTGAGCGAACCTGCCTTTTTGCAGGTTCGGGTTTTAAAGTGAATTATGTAATGGATTCCGTTCTCATGGAATCCATAACGTAATTCAATGCCGACATGGCAAACGGAATGCCTTTAGAGGCACGCCGTCATAATACAAGTGTGTGGCCAGCAGAACGGACCCCTCGGAGCTGGCCGTGCACTTGTATTATGCGGCATGCCGGCATTGAATTACATGATGGATTCTGTTAGAACAGAATCCATTACGTAATTCACTTAAACCCCGACCCTGCCAAAAGGAGTTCGCTCAACTCTATTCACAAATGATTTATAAGACTGTGTGACCCTGAGAGTCCTGGAATCTCCTAAATGACACTGACCTAATGCGGTCTGTAATTCAGTAGATTCCAGGACTCTCGGCAGAATTGGGAATGCAGCTCTGGAATAATCACTCACACTTTTACGGTGACTTCGCACACTGCGGATTTTGTTGCAGAAAATTCCACGACTGAAAATCAATTCATTCATTTGAATGGTGCAGAAAGCACAAGGAATTCTACGAGCCCTTCAGGTGAACGGAACAGATTTTCTGCAACAATATCTGCAGCGTAGGGTCCATTCACACATCCGTAGAATGGTCGCCATCCGTTCCGCAAGGTGCGGACCCATTAATTCTCTATGGGGCAGGAATGGATGCGGAGAGCACACAGTGTGCTCTCCGCATCCGCATTTCCGGAGATCGGCCCCGATCTTCCGGTCCGCGGCTCCAGAAAAAAAATAGAACATGGGGGTTCTACGGACGTGTTGATGGACCCTTAGTGTGGCAAGAAAAAAAAAAAAAACACCAAAAGAGAGATTTATCAAAGCTGCTATAAAGCAGAACTGGCTTAGTTGCCCATAACAACCAATCAGCTTTTACCTTTCATGTTTCAGAGCCCCTTTGGAAAATGAAAGGTGGAATCTGACTGGTTGCTATGGGCAACTAAGCCAGTTCTACTTTACACCAGTTTTGATAAAATTCCCCCCTCCCCAAATGCCTCGAAAGGGTGTCTTTACATGGTGTCATTAGTTTATCCGTGAAGATATCTGTGGCCCATGTGTCCATTTTTTTCCCTCTGTGTGTCATCTATACTCCACCGATACCACTAGGCTTAAAGGGGTTATCCAAACCCTATAATATGTCCTATTCTTGAGCGTCATTTCTACTGATGGATGCGAGAAAAATGCGGACTGCCCACGGTCGGTGTCCATATTTTGCAGATCCGTGGTTTGAGGACCACAGTATCGACATGGTCAGGTGCATGAAGCATAAAGCAGAGCAGACCCTACCAACGCCAATGCAGGGCATTCATCATCGTGATACATTACTAGGGAAAGCCGAGCTCTCATCCACATCTTATCCAGCATATCCGGGAGGACAGCCACCTCCTCAGGGCCACGGCTTGCCTAAGCTTTCCACACAGACAGGCCTCCGGTCAGCAAGGCCATAATGTGGTGAGGTTTAGAGTCGCCTAATCTGGGATTACGACATGCTTCATGAGTCACAATATTCAGTAGTACAGAACTGCCTTGTTAAACCAGGGTTATTTAATGCACTATACTACACAGGAAAATGACTGATAAGCCTTGGGAGTAAAGTGAACCCCCATATGCTGAACCCCCATATGCGAGGCTTTTTTCAGTTAGGGGGTTGCCATACATCCAGGTTTTTTTTTTATACAGTTTTGGAGCCAAAATCAGATAGAGATATAAGTTCTCAACTTTTTTTTTTGCACGCGATCGTTGTTCCTTTGTGGTTCACAAATTGCGGATTCGCAAAACACGGATACAGGCCATGTGCATTCCAAATCTTGCAGAACGGAACAGCTGGCCCCTAATAAAACAGTCCCCTCCTTGTCCGTACTGTGGACAAAAATAGGACATGTTCTATTTATTTGCGGAATGGACAAAAAAAATACGTTTGTGAGCATGAGCCTGTAGGAAGGCACAAGGGTCCGTTGTTGACGGAAGGTATGTCTCACCGAGGTTCCTGGCCTCGGTGAAGTAAGAGTCAGTATTTTCAAGTGTCAGCGGCAGCTATTGCTGGTTGACACGTTGCTATTTTAGTATGGCTGTAAGCTGATCCGGGCCGGCTCTTACTGGGAGTAGCCAAAGTGCTGGGTGGGTGGCTGCTCCCCACGCTTCAGCCCAGGTCTTTACTGGCCAATATCAAACCCAGCCAGCAGTCTCAGCTGTGTGTGGATTACGCCTCTCTGACAGTGGAGCGCTGTCAGTCCCTGTGTGTTTTGGGATCTGAAAACTTGTGCAGTGCAAAAGGGCTGGGAGCCGCATGCTGAGAAACAGGCCCCTAAAGCCTGCCGTGGACCACAGGTGGAGAAACTGCAAACCAGGTGCAGGTTCTTGTTCTGTGGACTTTTCATGTTATGAACAAACACCTAGACTGCAAAATTTCACTTTTTGTTTTTCCTTGGGCCTTATGCACACGACCGTGCCGTTTTTTGCGGTCCACAAACCGCGGATACGCAAAAAACGGAAGCCGCCCGTGTTGCCTTCCGCAATTTGCAGAACGGAACGGGAGCCGGCAATATAAATGCCTATTCTTGTCCGCAAAGTGCGGACAAGAATAGGACGTTATATTTTTTTTGCGGGGCCGCGGAACGGAGCCATGGAGTGCTGTCCGCATCTTTTGCGGCCCCATTGAAGTGAATGGGTCCGCATCCGAGCCGCCAAAACGGCGGCTCGGATGCAGACCCAAACAGCGGTCGAGTGCATGAGGCCTTATGTGTGAATATAAAACACTGAACTGTTTAAAGATTTTGTGGTTGCCTCTACACTGCATCTGCTAGCCTGTCTACCAGATAAAATCCCCACAGCCCTTACAGTTTTATAGCACAGACTTAAAGGGGTATTCCCACAATGGGGGAATGAGAACTGAGAGGGAAGATGAATGGAGAGTGCACTGCGCATGCGCAGCCGCCTTCCATTAATTTTGATGGGGCCATCGAAAATAGCCAAGCGCTGGCTCGGCTATTTCCAACTGCCCCATAGAAATAAATGGGAGCGTGTGCGGTGCGTTCCCATTCACTTCTATGGGTGCAGCAGGGAGCAGCGCTTGGTGGTGAACGGGGTCCTCCAGCCACAGCTCTCCCGGCTCCGTTCTCGGTGCGACCCGCACCTATCAGAAAATGGAGACATATCCTAGCGATATGCACCCATGTCTGTGATGGGAATACCTCTTTAATTGCGGAATTCAAGACAAGATAGGCCTTTTACACAGACCGATGATCAGGCCGATTACCAGGGATGAGCGCTTGTATAAAATACTTCTTCCCAATAATTGCCCTGTGTGAAAGGTGCCAGCGACTACTCAATGAAAGAGCCAAAGCTGTCTGAACAGTTATCTGCTGTGCTGGAACAATGATTTTCTATGGGGACAAGCATTCACCGTAATGATTGTTTGTCCTCATTTCTGCATGGAAATGCAGTCCTCATCTCCGCTGACGATCAGGAAATTATCAGGAACGTCTGGTTCATTTCCAATAGTTAATACATCGGTCCTTTTAAAAGGACCTTAAGGGGTACTCCGGTTATGTAAAGTTAGCCCTTATCCACAGGATAGGGGATTACTAGATTACTGTTAGATCAGTGGGAAACCCAGAGAGAAAGGCAGCAGTCCAATGACATAAAACTGTTGTTGGATCCTCTATAAACCAGAGAGATCGGCAAATACCTAAAGCCTGGTGGGCAACCTGTTGATTGGACTCCCTGATGAATGCAGCAATTTAAACTTATTTCAAAGGGATCTTTGGCTATAGGAAGATGAAACCAGCTAGTTCTCCACTGCCATGTGTGCCCTGGGCCTATGCTAAACCAGATGGAACATGTCACAAAGGGAGGCAAGTGGAGTGAGGACTGACCCGGTCTACGTCAGGGAGGTGGTCCACAGAGCAAAGAGGGGGGCAAAGAGTTTGTAGATCAGCAACAGTAGAGCCAGACACGTCTCCCGACTCCTCCATACAAATACAGGCTTATCCCCTGGGAGAACAGGAGGATGGGGCACTGAAATCTAGATGATGTCGGTGGACAGCCGGGAGCTCCTCATACACATAAGGCTTGTTGCAGACTAGTGTTAGCGATACGGTTGTTCCCTGCCGGACCTCTGCGCACTCCGGCATTTCCAGGGGTCTGTAAGGCTCTGTACGGCCCCATTTACTAGAACGTCCAAAAGTCCCACCAAAAACTGTGGTTTCAACAGTATTCTAAGGCCTCAAGCACACAACCGTATTGTTGGTCCACCTTTTTTTGCAAATTTCACAAGGGTTGTCTAGCTTTCAAACACTTTTGGGCAGCCCCTCCCTCTCCGCTGGACTCCCGGAGGGAAGCATACCAGTACTTACCTGCTCTCCTCCACTCACTACCAGCTCCTTCGGTCCCCACACTCTGACCCCCACTCATCAACTTCCGGAAGGGATGGGGAATCACGTGTGCCACTACAGCCAATCACTGTACATGTCATAACCAGCCATTTCTGCATACCGGAGATGAACCTCCAGCAGCTCCAAGACCATACACAACGCACTATCCTCAGCTTCATCCGCACAGGCAACCTCATGAATCAACACTTCACCACACTGTGTGAATAAACCCCTATTTCACCATTTTTCTGTGGAATTCTCACACGAGGGCATTTTCACGAAGGGTCTCAACTAATCTCGAGTTTAAAGTTAACAAATCCCAGATTAAAAGTTTTTAGCCACAAGATCAGAAGGATGAAGCCAAGCGTGCAGGAAATTAGAGGCTTTAGAACGTAAGGCACATTTTGACATACATGTTACTGATGAAGAGACCCGATCAATGGATCCACACCGATACCTACAACTGGTTCCATCAGATCGGTGCATCTTTAAACGGTCATTGTAATTTTACACAACTTTGTGTCAATGAATAGTACAGGCGAATATAAAAAAAATAATAAAACTTAGGCCTCATGCACACGAACGTATTTTTTTGCGGTCCGCAAAAACGGGTCCCGTTTTTCCGTGACCGTTTTTCCGTCCGTGGGTCTTCCTTGATTTTTGGAGGATCCACGGACATGAAAAAAAAGTCGTTTTGGTGTCCGCCTGGCCGTGCGGAGCCAAACGGATCCGTCCTGAATTACAATGCAAGTCAATGGGGACGGATCCGTTTGACGTTGACACAATATGGTGCCATTTCAAACGGATCCGTCCCCATTGACTTTCAACGTAAAGTCCGGAGTCCCTTTTATACCATCGGATCGGAGTTTTCTCCAATCCGATGGTATATTTTAACTTGAAGCGTCCCCATCACCATGGGAATGCCTCTATGTTAGAATATACTGTCGGATATGAGTTAGATCGTGAAACCTCATTTCCGACAGTATATTCTAACACAGAGGCGTTCCCATGGTGATGGGGACGCTTCTAGTTAGAATATACTACAAACTGTTTACATGACTGCCCCCTGCTGCCTAGCAGCATCCGATCTCTTACAGGGGGCCGTGATCAGCACAATTAACCCCTCAAGTGCCACACCTGAAGGGGTTAATTGTACTATCATATCCCCCTGTAAGAGATCAGGGCTGCCAGGCAGCAGGGGGCAGACCCCCCCCCCCCCCTTCCTCCCTCTATTGTAATAATTCGTTGGTGGCACAGTGTGCGCCCCCCCGCCCCCCCCCCCCCCTTCCTCCCTCTATTGTAATAAATCGTTGGTGGCACAGTGTGCGCCCCCCCGCCCCCCCTTCCTCCCTCTATTGTAATAAATCGTTGGTGGCACAGTGTGCGCCCCCCATCGGCCCCCCCTCCCTCTATAGCATTAACAGCATTGGTGGCCAGTGTGCGGCCTCCCATCTCCCCCCCCCGATCATTGGTGGCAGCGGGTTACTAGCAATAGTACAATAGTAAAAGATTCATACTTACCTGGGAGCTGCGATGTTCGTGTCCGGCCGGGAGCTCCTCCTACTGGTAAGTGACAGTTCATTTAGCAATGCGCCGCACAGACCTGAGGCTGTCACTTACCAGTAGGTGGAGCTCCCGGCCGGACACGAACATCGCAGCAGCAGGTAAGTATGAATCTTCTACTATTGTACTATTGTTAAGTAACCATGGCAACCAGGACTGTAGTAGCGTCCTGGTTGCCATGGTTACCGATCGGAGCCCCAGCGATTAAACTGGGACTCCGATCGGAACTCCGCTGCCACCAATGATGGGGGGGGGAGATGGGAGGCCGCACACTGGCCACCAATGTTGTTAATGCTATAGAGGGAGGGGGGGCCGATGGGGGGCGCACACTGTGCCACCAACGAATTATTACAATAGAGGGGGGGGGGCGCACTGGCCATCAATGATATTCAAACTGGGGGGGGGGGGGGGGGGGGGTCTGCCCCCTGCTGCCTGGCAGCCCTGATCTCTTACAGGGGAATATGATAGTACAATTAACCCTTTCAGGTGCCGCACCTGAAGGGGTTAATTGTGCTGATCACGGCCCCCTGTAAGAGATCGGGTGCTGCCAGGCAGCAGGGGGCAGTCTTGTACACAGTTTGTAGTGTATTCTAACTAGAAGCGTCCCCATCACCATGGGAACGCTTCTGTGTTAGAATATACTGTCGGTTCTGAGTTTTCACGAAGTGAAAACTCAGCTTTGAAAAAGCTTTATGCAGACGGATCTTCGGATCCGTCTGTATAAAAACTAACCTACGGCCACGGATCACGGACACGGATGCCAATCTTGTGTGCATCCGTGTTCTTTCACGGACCCATTGACTTGAATGGGTCCGTGAACCGTTGGCCGTGAAAAAAATAGGACAGGTCATATTTTTTTCACTGCCAGGAAACACGGATCACGGATGCGGCTGCAAAACGGTGCATTTTCCGATTTTTCCACGGACGCATTGAAAGTCAATGGGTCCGCGAAAAAAAACGGAAAACGGCACAACGGCCACGGGTGCACACAACGGTCGTGTGCATGAGGCCTTAGTAATATATAACAACAGAGAAAAATGCCTTGCTCTAAAGTTATTATCGCTCAACAGTTAACAGTTTTTGGTGATCTTTATCTACTTTTAGGTCTTTTGTGAAAATCTAACATAGTTTTAGGTCAAATTTATGCAAGGGTATAGAAAAATTCTGAAGGGTTCACAAACTTTCAAGCACCACTGTACAGGTCAGTGAAGAATGCATGAATAAACATAATGGGCGCTTTACTTTCAACTCCCCTGCACACATTTTCAGTGGGCATCTTGTGGTTTACTAGTGTTAAAGAACTACCACAAAACATTTTCTTCTCTGACCTGCTAGAAAGGTACATGATGTAATCTGTAGTGAAAGTAATCTTCTTACCAGAGACTGTATTTGTAAGTTATAACCTCCCTTCTGATCCTCAGCTGTGTCATGTGACCAACTCTGACTTTCCAAATAACACAGCATCTTATGTGTGGACAGGAAGTCAGTTTCTCAGTGTATTCCTATGGGAGCCTCAATGTCAGTCTCATAGGAATAAATGAGAAGTAACTGACTTCCTGTCCTGTGTCAGTTGGAGATCTGAGTGCTGGTCACATGACACAGCTGAGGATCAGAAGGGAGGTTATAACTCACAAATACAGTCATGGGTAGGAAGATTACCTTCACTACAGTTTACAGAGAATACAGGTCAGAGACCTGTGGGAGTGATTCTTTAAGGCTAGATCTACACGACGACATGTGTCGCGCGACAGATAGGGTACAACTACACTGCAACTTTTGTTGCACCAATGTCATGCAACAATTTTTATAATGATAGTCTATGGTG
This sequence comes from Bufo bufo, assembly GCF_905171765.1. Lineage (NCBI taxonomy): Eukaryota > Metazoa > Chordata > Amphibia > Anura > Bufonidae > Bufo > Bufo bufo. Next base: position 43,976,815 of record NC_053398.1, read on the forward strand.
TCGCAATGTGCCAGGCGACGTGCTGCGACTGCGAAGCAACAGTCGCAGAAAAATCCATCGCATCATGTCACAGTTCAACACCATAGACTATCATTATAAAAATTGTCGCGCGACAAATGTTGTCCTGTAGTCCTAGCCTAAAGGGGTTGTGCAGTCCGACTCCTTTGCAGCAGTAGTGCAGTGGAACTACAACTGTTCATCACATTCACTTGAAAGGAATGGAGCAGTTGTAATTACATTGTGCCGCCTCTACAAAAGAAATGACGCGTAGGTAATTTTGAAGCGAAAGCAGTGCTTGTACAAGCACCGCTACCTCTTCAAACAGCTGACTGTGGGATTACCGGGAGTCGGACCCCGCCAATCTGATATTGATGACCTATCCTGACACTAGGTCATGCACGGCACAATCCCTTTAAAAGGAATCCTCTAAGGGCTCTTTCACACCTGCGTTCTTGTCTTCCGGCATAGAGTTCCGTCGTCGGGGCTCTATGCCGGAAGAATCCTGATCAGGATTATCCTAATGCATTCTGAATGGAGAGAAATCCGTTCAGGATGCATCAGGATGTCTTCAGTTCCGGAACGGAACGTTTTTTGGCCGGAGAAAATACCGCAGCATGCTGCGCTTTTTGCTCCGGTCAAAAATCCTGAAGACTTGCCGCAAGGCCGGATCCGGAATTAATGCCCATTGAAAGGCATTGATCCGGATCCGGCCTTAAGCTAAACGTCGTTTCGGCGCATTGCCGCATCTGAATGGTTACCATGGCTGCCGGGACGCTAAAGTCCTGGCAGCCATGGTAAAGTGTAGCGGGGAGCGGGGGAGCAGCATACTTACCGTCTGTGCGGCTCCCCGGGCGCTCCAGAGTGACGTCAGGGCGCCCCAAGCGCATGGATCACGTGATCACATGGATCACGTCATCCATGTGCATGGGGCGCTCTGACGTCATTCTGGAGCGCCCCGGGAGCCGCACGGACTGTAAGTATACTGCTCCCCCGCTCCCCACTACTACTATGGCAACCAGGACTTTAATAGCGTCCTGGGTGCCATAGTAACACTGAACGCATTTTGAAGACGGATCCGTCTTCAAATGCTTTCAGTACACTTGCGTTTTTCCGGATCCGGCGTGTAATTCCGGCAAGTGGAGTACATGCCGGATCCGGACAACGCAAGTGTAAAAGAGGCCTTAGTTGGACAAAACAATTGTAATGAAATGTGACAGAACACTAAAAGAAGCACTACTTAACCATTTATTCTTCCTCTAACGCTCCGGCATTGTTTACTTGACTGCAGCAGTGACATACCCGTAGACCAACATGACCACTGCAGCCAATCAATGGCCTCGGAGGTCCCATACCATATTTGAAGTATTAGAATGTATTGGCTCCTATGAGCCCAAGTTATTACTTCGCAAAGTCTCGCGAGACTTCACATAACTTCATAAATCAATTTAACTGTAAAAAAAATAAAAACTTTTACCAAACTTGGGTTCGGTTCCAAGGTACCGCTCATCCGTACCATACACCGCTGAGACTGCAGCGCTTATTCCTGGCCATGTCACCAATGCATCACAGTAAGCAGTCACCAAAGTGGCGGCACGGGAACAGAAGTGGAATGAGGGCGCACTCACACAATGTGGGTTTTGTTGAAAAAATTTCTGTGACTTAAAGGGTTTCTGTCACCCCATTAAACCGTTTTTTTTTTTTTTCTTTAATAATAATCCCTATAGTGCGATCTCATGATACATAATCAAATTGATAATTTTGGTTCAGTAGATTTTGCTAAAAAACGATTTTTAAAATATGGTAATTACCTTGCTACCAGCAAGTAGGGCGGCTACTTGCTGGTAGCAGCCGCATCCTCCGTTGGTAATGACGCCCCCTCGGCATGCTGATTGACAGGGCCAGGGAAGGGAATCCTTCTCTGCTGGCGCTGTTAGAATTTGAAATCTCGCGCCTGCGCCGTACCTGGCTTCAATCGGCGCAGGCGCACTGAGAGGCGGCCGCTCTGCTCGACCGCTCCATCCTCAATGCGCCTGCGTCGATGACGTCATTGCATACACCCGGAAGAGAAGACGCCGGCGTCTTCTCTTCCGGGTGTATGCAATGACGTCATCGACGCAGGCGCATTGAGGATGGAGCGGTCGAGCAGAGCGGCCGCCTCTCAGTGCGCCTGCGCCGATTGAAGCCAGGTACGGCGCAGGCGCGAGATTTCAAATTCTAACAGCGCCAGCAGAGAAGGATTCCCTTCCCTGGCCCTGTCAATCAGCATGCCGAGGGGGCGTCATTACCAACGGAGGATGCGGCTGCTACCAGCAAGTAGCCGCCCTACTTGCTGGTAGCAAGGTAATTACCATATTTTAAAAATCGTTTTTTAGCAAAATCTACTGAACCAAAATTATCAATTTGATTATGTATCATGAGATCGCACTATAGGGATTATTATTAAAGAAAAAAAAAAAAACGGTTTAATGGGGTGACAGAAACCCTTTAAAATCAGTTCCATTGACTTGGATGAGACGGGCAAGCACATGGATTTCTGGAACTGATTTTCAGTCATGGAAATTTCTGCAACAAAGGCTACATGTACACGACCGAATGTGTTTTGCGGTCCGCAAATTGCAGATCTGCAGAAAAAAAAAAAAAAAACATCCATATGCCATCCATTTGTTTTTTGCAGATCCATTGTAACAACGCCTAAAACGGACAAGAATAGGACATGTTATATTTTTTTGGCGGGGATACGGAACAGAAATAGACATACAGATGCGGATAGCACACGGTGCGATAAAAAAATAAACGGAATGGACACGGAAACAAAATACGTTTGTGTGCATGAGGCCAAAATCTGCAGCGTGTGAAGGCACCCTATGTAGGTAAAATATGGTGTTTTATTGTTTGTTTTCATCAGCGAAGGAACAACGGCCGCCATCCATTCACTGCTCTGGGGGTTCCGAAAAAGCAGAGTGCTGGCTCCACTATTTTCGGAAGTATCTTAGCGGTGAATGGAGAGCGTACTGTGCAAGTTCACCAATATGGGACTGTCAGAAATAGCAGAGCCAGTGCTCAGCTCTTTTTGAAACTCACATTACGGTAAATGCAGGGTGGTAGCGATTGCGCAGTGCGCTCTCCTTCACTTCAGGGGGGCCCGTTCTGGATATAGGAGCAGGTGCCTGAGGTAGAATCCACCTGACATTGATCCCATAGCCTAGCCATATGCCCCCAGTGGACGAGATGAGACAACCCCTTAAATGGGCACCTTACTACTATGAGGGAGAGGAACCATGTTACTACTCGGTACACTGCCGTCCCAACATCATACAGCGTTACGTAAAGGGGGCGGTGGAGCCGGAGCCAGTACAAACGTACCAACTCTAACTCCGGCTGCAAAGTAAAAACGGATTAAAAGGATTTTCCGGTAGTTAGATATTGATGGCCAATCAACTACTTTGGGCAGCCACCGGTGTCATGAAACTGTACAGTAGATGGGACCGGAAGCAGAAGGCGCCGTACACTGTGAAGTGACCGCGTTGGGGTGCTGTAGCTCCCTTTCAAGTGCATAGATTACGGCGCAGACAACTGATCGGTGGGTGGGAATGACAGGTGGCGGATCACCAGCTATCATGAGGATAGACCACCCAGATCACACATTTAAAGCCCATCTGTCAGCAGATTTGTCCCTCTGACACTGGTTGACCTGTTACATGTGCTCTTGGCAGCTGAAGGCATCTGTGTTGGTCCCATGTTCATATGTGTCCGCATTTCTGAGAAAAATTATGTTTTAATATGCAAATGAGCCTCTAGGAGCAAATGGGGCGTTACCATTAGGCCTCTTTCACACGACCGTATGGCTTTTTCAGTATTTTGCAGTCCGTTTTTCACAGTTCCGTTGTTCCGTTTTTTGTTTCCGTTGTCTTTCCGTTTTTCCATATGGCATATACAATATACAGTAATTACATAGAAAAAATTGGGCTGGGCATAACATTTTCAATGGATGGTTCCACAAAAACGGAACGGATACGGAAGACATACGGAGTACATTCCGTATGTGTTCCGTTTTTTTTTTTTGCGGACCCATTGACTTGAATGGAGCCACGGAACGTGATTTGCGGGCAATAATAGGACATGTTCTATCTTTACACAAAACGGGAAAACGGAAAAACGGAATGCATAAGGAGTACATTCAGTTTTTTTTGCGGAACCATTGAAATGAATGGTGCCGTATACGGAACGGAAAAAAAACGGCCCGCAAACGAAAAAAAAAATAAAATAAATAAAACTGTTGTGTGAAAGAGGCTCAGCTCTCTCTGCAACTGCCGCACCATCGCCACTTTAAATTATTGGGCCAGGTGTGAAAACATCATCACACCTGCTCCTGTCAAAGTGCAGCAGTTACAGAGAGAGCAGAGCCTCTAGGTGTAATGGTAACGCCCCCGTTGCTCCTAGAGACTCATTTGCATATATAAAAACTTCATTTTTCTCAGTAATGCGGACACATATGAACATGGGACCAGCACAGATGTCTTCAGCTGCCAAGTGCACATGTAACAGGTCAGCCAGTGTCATAGGGACAAATCTACTGACAGATGCCCTGTAATATTGTAGAATAGTTTATTAAATGCACAGTTTGCTGGATATTTACTTTTTTACGGGAATTTAGGCAACCTTAGAAATGTTACTCATATACATACAGTATCTCTTATGTTCTATTAATCTAAGGGACCCATTTATGAAAAAAAAAAAAGAAGACAACAATGCTACCTAGCGGGGCTCGGGGGTTGGAATTTGGTCAGATGTTTGGCTCACCAACTCCGCACCCTTGGTTAAAAACCATTAAAGGGCATGTTCACAAAGTGGAATCTTCCTGTGGATTCCTGCGCATAATCTGTGCTGAAATGGATGCAAAATCCACCGCTAACCGCGCCTCATTGATTCGCAAACCAATACTCAGCTGCGAATTGGAGTGCAGAAAAAGAACCGACATGTCACTTTCTGCCACGACAGGTGGCCACGTGGATTTATCCCATTGAATGGGGCTAACCCGCCTGCCGAAACGCGGCAGGAATCTGATGGTCGGCCAAGGCTTTCTGCAGCTTTCAGCGTGAAAAATCTGCCATCTGAACCCGGCCAAAGGGAGATTTGGAAAGGCAAATATCAAGGAACGCCCTTCTCCACCTAGATCTGATCGTCCTAGTGATGAAAGAAGACGTATGGTGGACTGTACCGCTCCCATCATTTACAAGGATGCTCCCTTCCCCCACCACCAGGTCCTTCTGTCCATCCAGGGGTCCGCTACTCTGGATCCAGACCCTCAGCCATTGTTAGGACCATAAGAGGTCTCCAATGAAACCAGTCCTTGAGATGTCTTCTTCTTCTTAGGTCGATCCGTTTCCGGAAAAGCTGGGTGGCCAACCAATAATCCTACCTGGTCATGGGACCTCGATGATGCATCACTGGACAGAACTGACAGTCGGGACTTTAGGAAAGATGGATGACACCCCAGGCGGTTACCCAGCTTTCCCGGAGACATCACTAATAACTGATATAGGGTGATTTTTCTCCAGCACATGATCAGCCCTGTGTGAATACAGAATTGATGTATGGGTCTTTGGGATGGATTTTCGGCGGTGCACATCTCACCTACCTGCATAGGACACACTGACGGGCGGCGACGGATGAAAAATCAGCTTCATCGTTGCAGAAATTACTTTGCATCAAAATATTGCAACATTGTAACAGATCAGATTGTGAATCAGCCATTTTTATATCCAGGATGCAAAGATCATTGTAAAGCCCATAGGAGAGGCCCGGATGTATGGATGGCACACTGGCCTGACCTTCACTGCATTCCCATAGGATACAACGGCCTTGACTGGTACAATGTAAGGGCCCCCCTCAGCAGGGCCACCAGCAGAGCGCCCCCTGCCGGCTCCAGGGCCAGTAACGGTCCAGTGATGTCTCCCCTCAGCCCGTATCTGCCCCGCTCTCCCGGATACTCACAGTTCCTGATGTCTGAGATAAACACGGCCAGGCCCCGCATGCCATCTCCCTTGGACACGGCGGGCATCTTCCCCACAGAGAAAGGGGGGCAACGCCCGGAGCCAACGAGAAGCTAAGGAGCCCCGGAGCCGGTGCGCTTAGCTGTAACGTGACCGGGTTTACAACTGGAGGATGTGTCTCTAGTTCTCCGGCCCCGGCGCGCCCCCGGCTACACCTAGCAGCGCGAGCAGGACACGGGACCGCGCACTGAGCCGGGGAGAGCACAGGAAGCGCGCTCATGGAGGAGGCGCGGGAGCAACGCCTTCTCCTCGGCTTATATAGAGGGGGCGTGGTCCTGCCAGGTGTTGACCGTCACGTCATTGGACGAGCAGCCGCCATATTTGCATATCTGCATCTGGAATCAGGATGTTGGGGCGTGCGGCGGCGGCGGCAGGAGAAGAGACGCGTTACCGCGGCGCATTAATATTCAGATTGATGTGCTTGGAATATTTACTGCCTAGGCTGTTGTATGGGGGCTGGGGATACAGTGGCGGCAGGGGGCTATAAAGGTGCACGTAACTTGTAATATAAGAAAACGCACCGTGACACTGGCAGCAATACACACACAGCACCATACCGCTATGCTGGACATGGGAACTCAATGAAAGCGAACCCAAAATCAGGGGAATACCTCCTGTCAGGTCCCTTGGCTGTTGTGCCAAGGACCACAGTGCTAGCATAGAGATGAATGGGGCCGCAGTGGGACTCGCACATTTGCCGTATAAAGCAGTGTTGAATTAATGGGGCAGCGTTGCAGTCCGCGGGCAAGTCGTGCTGAAATTCTGTTCATTTCTATGCTAGCGCTGCTACACCGCGATTCTGGGGCCCACAACCAAGATTGTCATGTAGCCAAACCCTTAGGGCTCAAGTACACGACCGTATGCGGAACCATTCACTTCAATTGGGCCGCAAAAAAAGGGCAAATGACTCAGTGTGCATTCCGTTTCTTGTCCGTTCGGCATAAAAATAGAACATGTCCTATTCTTGTCCATTTTGTGGACAGAGATAGGCATTGTTACAATGGATCCGCAAAAAAACGGATGTTACACGGACCACAAAACACATACAGTCGTGTGCATGAGCCCTTCTATATGAGATCCTCCTCTCTAGTGATAGTCGCTCTTACTGCAGCGTGTAGCGGGTGCACCTAGAGAAGCGCTGCGCAGGTTTAACACTGCAGATCCAGTATGGACCGGAGGACGGTGTAACATGGAGACTGCACTGACGTGTGATTGATCTGAGGCTGTGCTTTATCCGGACTCTGGTAAATGTCTGGGACCCCGGTCTAATTCGGCGCAGATCAGATGGCAAATGATTCTCAATCCTTTTCTGGGGGAAAAAAAGACCCCTATATGTGACTAAAGCGTGCTGTGACTAACAGGGGGATGATTATGTGCACAGAAGTCCATGTTAGCGTTTACCCACTTCTGTGCTGGAGGATCTGGCAGAAGCTTCTGTTGCAGATTCCATCCTAAATGTAGGAGAGAAGAGTGCTACCATGCTGTGTCCTTTTATACGGTAAAATACAGGGTTTTCTAATGGAAACCAAACCCCGTTACAGTCAGTGCGGTCGGTCAAGAGCCGCTCCTTTCTGTCATTAGTTAGGCCTCTTTTACACGGGCGTCATGGATTTGGGCCGGATAGGATGCGGGTGCGTCGCGGGAAAATGTGCAATTTTTCCGCGCGGGTGCAAAACATTTTAATGTCAATCAGCTGTTTTCACAAGATCCAGCACAAGAACCAGGCAGCAGGTATATGGTGCTGTGTAGTTTCAGTGTCTGGTACTAGTACCACAGCTTTTGAAAAGGTAGGTCATCAGTAAATCGTTTGAAGTTATCCTATTACTGTTAGGATAGGTGGGGTCCTACTGCTGGGACCCCACCAATCACAAGAACGGGGGGCCCATACCCCTGCAGCCCCTCTGAAATGACAGGAGCGGTCAGTCGTACATTTGCCTGGCCGCTCTTATTATTTCTATGGGAGGTCTTGTGATAGGCGAGTACAGCGCTCACCTATCTCAGGAATTTCCATACAAATTAATGGAGCGACCGCACTGATGCACAACCGGCCACTCTATTCATTTCTGGGGGGCTACAAGGAGGTACGGGGCCCCCATTCTCATGATTGGTGGGGGTCCCAGCTGTTGGACCCCCACCGATCTAATAGTTATCCCCTAGCCTGTTGATAGAGTATAGCTTCAAACAAGTGGAACTTCCCTTTAAGCATCACTATATACAAGTATAATGTATGGCAATTTTTGGGGGCTGTAAAAACACCAAATAACTAGATGTTTTTTTCCTGGCATCTGTTTATTTTTCCTGCATTTTTGGTGACCTCTTTTTAGTTGTTTTTGCAGTGTGCTTGCTTACTAGTGTTTTCTTCAAGGCATTTGTCCCCTATAGAGAAAGTGATGTAAAAAGGACTGAGAAACACCAGCAAGTTGTGTTTTTAATAGAAGCACAAAAGAGAAAAAATGCCACCTAATGGACAAAAATGCCAGGGGCAAAAAAAAAAATGCCTGTATGTCCTGCGTTTCATATTTCCCCTAGACCTTTAGCTAACATCTGGAGCTCTTATTTTACCATTAAAAAAAAACAACAAAAAACGCAGGTGCAGAAAAAAAAACTGTCACGTATAGAGCTCTTGCATTACGTTTGCTGGTACATAGAGGTTTCCCTCGATCCCATTCTCCTTCAGATTGACAATGGGCTCTATTACTGAGGGCACCTTCTTCGTAAAGGAGCTCTGTAGCATGGAGGTGCCATGGAGTCAAAGGGTGTTTTGGCGCCAAGCACTTGGGACTTACTTGTCAGTCAAGTGGTCGGAGCAGTGACACAAACAGACAACCACCAAGAAACAATGAACACATTTACCCAGTGTAAGAAGGTACAAGGAATCATCGTGGATGATAGGTACGTGTCACCGAGGTTCCTGGCCTCGGTGGAGTAAGAGCCGGTTTTTATGTGTCAGATACTTAGTATGGCTGTAATAGATGATTTGGGACGGCTCTTACTGGGAGTAGTCAAAGTGCTGGGTGGGTGACTACTCCCCATGTTGCAGGCCGGGTTTTGCCAGGCATAAAAACCAGCCAGCACTGCCAGGTAGGAAGGATTACCTCCGTTTGACAGTGGAGCTGAGGAGGTCTGTGTACTGTGATCTGAGGGCTGTGTTGGGATCCGGACCCCTGTGAGGGCGAACAGGCCACCTAACGCCTGCCTGTGGACTTGACAAAGCAGAACTTCCAACAGGGTGTGAAGTAACACCCAGGAGAAAAGGTGACTGTTTTGTATATGAACTTTTCATGTGTGTGAATGATCACCAAGCATCTTGCGTTTTTGTTTTGATTTCATGTGTGAATAAACACTGATGTTTTGAACCAAGAACTTGTATTTTGCCTCTGTGCTGCACCCGTTAAGGCTTCGTTCACATCACTGTTCAGCCTTTACTTTTGGGGCAGGAAAACGGAAAGGATGGATTTGCCACATAACTGAGCCGAACGGAGCCCACGGGCCTCATAGACTATAATAGGGTCCGTTAGATTTCCGCTCAGAAGATTTTGGAGCGGAGACAAAAGTTGTGTATAACGGACCCCATTATAGTCTATGGGGCCTGTGGGCTCCGTTCAACTCAGACATGTGCCGAATCCGTCCTTTCCGTTTTCCAGAGCGAATCCCCACATTTAGTGGAGGATGTGTGCAAGTGCAGTGAGGCTGTCGAGAATGCTGATATATATATTTTTTATTTGCATTTTTGGGCACGGTTGTATGTTGTACCTCAAACCAGTGGTATTACAACCCGTACCCCACAACAAAATAGAGGCTGTTGTGAAGGCCCTCGTGGAAGCTAATCTACAACAGCGAGAGACCAACCTGCACCAACGGGAGGCTAATAAGCAACAGCAAGAGACCAACCAGTTGCTGCTAAAACACGTGATGGCCTTGCAGACAGCAGGAGCAACCCCAAGCGTCCACGATGCCCGGAAAGCAGTCCGTGCAGTGATCCCTTAGATGACACCCACAGACGACATCGAAACCTACCTGGAGATGTACAAGAAAGTGGCCACCAGGGAAAAGCTGCTCCAAAACCAGTGGGCTGAGGTCATCGCTCCCTTCCTGGGATCAGAGTCCCAGCGCGTATATTTCGACTTGCCGGACGATCAAGCGTCCGACTACCCGGAGGTAAAGGGTGAGATTTTGGCAAGACTGTGGGGTAAATGTGTTGGTCCGGGCCCAGCAGGTACATCAATGGGGGTTTAAGCCGGTTGAGCCCTGCAAGATCCCAGTATTATGACTTACTCCACCTTTTGCAAAAGTGGCTACAGCCTGATGTGCTGAGTCCCACGGCTATGCTGAATAGACTATTGACTGACATATTTTGGAGGGTGCTGCCACCCCCTCTCCAGCTCAGGACCCGGTGGAACGCTATAAGGCCACTAAGAATCTTAAGGGGCGTTCTTTCAGGAGGGGGACAGGTAAACCCCAGAACTCCCAGGCCCAACGGTATGAGCAGGCGAAACCCACCTGGGAGGTTCCCACTATGGGCCGGACCCAGGTAATCTGCTGGCGGTGTCAGGAACCTGGCCATATAAGGGCTGAGTGGTGGTTACTGTCAGTCACTGTATGCTATGAAACTGCGTGCCACAGGTACCTCGGAGGCTCTAGACCACTTGTGCCAGGTGGAAGTGGGAGACACTCAAGCTGAGGCGCTGCTGGACTCAGGGAGCTTGGTGACCCTAGTAAGGGCTACCCTAGTGCGGTCCGCTGAGTATACTGGCCAGAAAGTTGGGGTGATGTGCATTCACGGAGACTTAAAAGACTACCCCACAGCGCTGGTGACTCTAACCACGGTAGCCGACAGGTGGACCCACAAAGTGGCAGTCGCCGCAAACTTGCACAACAAACTCATAATAGGGAGATACTTTCCGGGTTTCCCGGCCCTATGGCCGGGTTGTGAGAGTGACTGGTACCCCTAAATCAGGGGTGAGCCCAGGAGATTGGCCTTGTTCAGGAGGATGACCAGAACCCTGGGAACCTGAGGCCGAAGGGCCAGCAGTAGGGGTGACCGCCACCTCGGTGGAAGAGGGGGAGACAACCCTAATGGTGGGGGAATTGCCACCGGGACCTGAGTTGGCAGACCTCAACGTCTCCGGGGAGAATTTCGGTACAGCCCAAAGCCGAGACCCAACCCTATCCCGGGCTTGGGAGAATGTGGTAATAGTTGATGGGGTACCCCAACAACCTGGGGCCGAGTCGATGTTTCCCGGTTTTGTTATCCACCAGAATATGCTATATTGGATAAACCAGCTGCGGGGTGAACCCATTTAACAGTTGGTGATGCCCAGACCTTATCGAAAACTCGTGTTAGAGTTAGCCCACCAACATGTTCTCGGGGGTCATCTGGGACTGCAGAAGACACAGGACCGGATACTACAACGGTTTTACTGGCCCGGTGTGTTTAGAGAGGTGGATAACTTTTGTAAGTCTTGCCCGACCTGCCAAGCAACTAGCCCCCAGCACCTGTTCCGCAGTCCCTTAGTGCCTCTCCCGATTATCGATACTCCATTTAAAAGAATCGCTATGGATCTTGTAGGCCCAGTACTGAAGTCGACTAGAGGGCACCAACATATCTTGGTAGTCCTAGACTACGCCACTCGGTACCCGGAGGTGGTGCCACTGCGACATACATCGGCCAAACTCATTTCAAAGGAGTTAATGGAGATGTTCTCCAGAGTGGGGCTACCTAAAGAGGTTCCAACTGACAAGGGGACCCCTTTTATGTCCAAGGTCATGCGGGAACTCTGTAAGTTGCTGAACATCAAGCAGATACGAACGTCCGTCTATCACCCGCAAACTGACGACCTAGTAGAAAGGTTTAATAAAACATTAAAAACCATGTTAAAATGAGTAGTGTCTAAGGATGGGAAGGACTGGGACCTCCTTCTGCCCTATCTTATGTTTGCAGTGCGAGAAGTGCCCCAGACCTCTACTAGGTTCTCACACTTCGAACTCCTATATGGCAGACATCCATGTGGTCTGTTGGATATAGCCAAAGAGGCGTGGGAGCAACAAAGCACACCATATAAAAACGTTATTGAATATGTTACCCAGATGCAGGAACGTATGGAAAACGTGTTGCCGCTGGTAAAGGAACATATGGAGGGTGTATAATCGGCAGGCTCGGGTACGCATCTTTAACCCGGGAGATCGGGTTTTGGTTCTGGTACCGACAGTGGAGAGTAGGTTACTGGATAGGTGGCAGGGACCCTACAAGGTACTCGAAAAGGTTAGAGAAGTAAACTACAAGGTACACTAGCTAGGGCGGCGGAAGCCGGAGCAGGTGTACTGTACCATGTGAATTTGCTCAAACCTTGGAACGATAGGGAGGCCAGTACTGACGATAGCCCGCAGCCAAGTTTTCTAGGAGGAGAGGTTCCGGCCCCTCAGTTTGATGTAAGGGAAGCGGTTGCCACAGTGAAGATTGCTGACAGCCTCTCCTCTAAACAGACTCAGGAGGCCAGGGAGTTCGTCAGTAGGGACATGGACGTGTTCTCAGACCTCCCTGGACACACTTCCATAATCCAGCATGACTGGGGTTACACCGGAGGGGCTATACCAGTATAAGGTGTTACCCTTTGGTCTGCATGGCGCCCCCACCACTTTCCAAAGGCTAATGGACATTGTGCTGCGACCACATCGTCGGTACGCTTCGGCTTACCTGGACGATATTGCTATCCACAGTACCGACTGGGAAAGTCACCTACCCAAAGCACAGGCTGTAGTAGACTCCCTTCAGAAAACTGGTGTATACGTAAACCCACACCAAACATAGGAACAAGAAAGGTGGGGAACATGTTGGACATAAATTGTCTTCCTATTATATCCTCCATGTTCCCCACCTTTTTTGTTCCTATGTTTGGTGTGGTGTACGTCTTGTTTGTAGTTACATGTCTGGTCTGTTGGTGTTGTTTGTCCCAGCATGTATGCAAGGCATTACAGTGTGTGTTGTGAGGAGGCTTCTGTGTTCCTCAGAGGGGGAACAGCATTTACCACCTGCCTGCGAAAGTGGGCTCCATGGTTTCCCAGAGGGGTGAACCGGGTGAAAGGAGAGATTCTGTTAACGGTGTGGTTCACAGTGACTGGTGTCGCCATTGTTGTGTGAACCGTTACCTGTGTTGGAATCTCTCCTCGTCCACTCTCTGTGGTTCCGGAATTTTGGGCCGTTTTGCTGGTTGCATCTCTGTTGTGCTGGCTGTGGGTTCAGCATGGATCGCCTCCTGTTTTGGGCATTGATGCTTGTCCTCCAGAGGATTAGGGATGCTTTAGGAGGTGACCTGCTCCCTTATCCCAGTCGCTGGCCTAGTTGTTTTCTCGTCTGCTTCCCATTGTACAGTGGGGGGTTTCCCCCACTCCCCACTGTTACAGTATGTTCCACAAGGTGGCCCTCAAGCACTGGGCAGATAGTAGAGAACTGGCAGGAGCACAGCTCCAGCACACAGCAAGGCTGGAGGGACACTGAACCCAGCCAACAGGCCACAGGCAATATAAACCTCGTGACCACACCGAGGACACACCTAAATCCCCACCAGCTAAATAATTAACCCCTCCGGCACCAGACAGGCAAGGCCCCAGGAGAAAGGAGGAGGCACCTACATGCTAAACCACAACACATTGCCACTGGCAACAGCATGCACGGCAACCGTGTCACGGCACACACCAAAGGCCGTGACAGCTGGACTAACCACTAACCCCCAAAAAATGCGCGATGGGGTTAGAGGAGACAAAATACCTGGGGTATGTAATTGGGCGCAGAGTGATCAAACCCCAAGTAAACAAAATAGAGGAGATAAGAAATTGGCCCTGACCTGTCACTACTAAACAAGTAAAGTCATTCCTAGGAATGATAGGCTATTACATGAGATTTATTCCCCACTTGCTACTGTTGCCGCACCATTGACAGGGTTATTGAAGGGACGCAAGTCAGTGTCGGTCCACTGGAATGACCAGGCAGAAGAGGCTTTCTCCACTTTGAAGTCGGCCCTGTGTGGGTTCCCGGTTTTGGTAAAGCCCGACTTCAAGCAGGAATTCATAGTACAGACAGACGCCTCCGAAGTAGGCCTCGGTGCTGTACTGTTTCAGGAAGTCAACGGGGAGGAGCATCCCGTTGTCTTCCTAAGCCGCAAGCTCACCTCAGCCGAGACTGGGTACAGTATAGTGGAGAGAGAGTGCCTGGCTATCAAGTGGGCACTCGAGTCTCTCCGCTATTATTTGTTGGGGAGAACATTCCACCTGGTGACTGACCACTCCCCTCTCAAGTGGATGAGCCAGGCCAAAGAGAGAAATGCCCAAGTCACCAGGTGGTTCCTGTCCTAACAAAACTTTAAGTACTCCATAGAACACAGGGCAGGCCGGTTGCAGGAAAACACGGATGCCCTGTCCCAGGTATACTTTATGGCATGTGTTCACCCCCTCAGGGTTGAACAAATGGGAGGTGTAAGAAGGTACAAGGAATAATTGTGGATGATAGGTACATGTCACCGAGGTTCCTGGCCTTGGTGGAGTAAGAGTCGCTTTTTATGTATCAGCAGCAGTTGCTGTTTGACACCTTGATACTTAGTATGGCTGTAATAGATGATCCGGGATGGCTCTTACTGGGAGTGGTCAAAGTGCTGGGTGGGTGACTACTCCCCATGTTCCAAGCCGGGTTTTGCCAGGCATAAAAACCAGCCAGCACTGCCAGGTGGGAAGGATTACCTCCGTCTAAAAGTGGAGCTGAGGAGGTCTGTGTGCTGTGATCTGAGGGCTGTGTTGGGATCCGCGGCTTGAGCCGGGCTGGAGGGCTCAGACCCCTATGAGGGTGAACAGGCTGCCTAACACCTGCCTGTGGACTTGATAAAGCAGAACTTCCAACAGGGTGTGAAGTAACACCCAGGAGAAAAGGTGACTGTTTTGTATATGAACTTTTCATGTGTGTGAACGATCACCAAGCAACTTGCGTTTTTGTTTTGCTTTCACGTGTAAATAAACACTGATGTTTTAAACCAAGAACTTGTACTTTGCCTCTGTGCTGCACCCACTAATCCTAACTACCAGAGCGAATCCCCACACCAGATAGATGATAGTGGAAAAGTTGGAAGAGATTCCACATCTGCTGCCCTGTTACAGTTGGGATCAGACACATCGCTTGAGCCTAAGAAGCCAGAAAGATAGTGACAGAATAGGCTGTGCCAGAGAGAGAGAGAGAGAGAGAGAGAGAGAGAGAGAGAGAAAGTGACAGAATAGGCTGTGCCAGAGAGAGGGAGAGAGAGATAGAAAGTGACAGAATAGGCTATGTCAGAGAAAGAGAGTGACAGAATAGGCTATGTCAGAGAAAGAGAGTGACAGAATAGGCTGTGCCAGAGAGAGAGAGTGACAGAATAGGCTGTGCCAGAGAGAGAGAGTGACATAATAGGCTGTGCCAGAGAGAGAGAGAGTGACAGAATAGGCTGTGCCAGAGAGAGAGAGAGAGAGAGAGACATAATAGGCTGTGCCAGAGAGAGAGAGAGAGAGTGACAGAATAGGCTGTGCCAGAGAGAGAGACAGAATAGGCTGTGCCAGAGAGAGAGACAGAATAGGCTGTGCCAGAGAGAGAGAGTGACGGAATAGACTGTGCCAGAGAGAGACAGAATAGGCTGTGCCAGAGAGAGAGAGAGAGAGAGAATAGACTGTGCCAGAGAGAGACAGAATAGACTGTGCCAGAGAGAGAGAGAGAGACAGAATAGGCTGTGTCATGTCATTTATAGCATTGGTGTCCTCAAAGAGCACATGGACCTTTTGGGTCCCTTCAAGCTCCAGGACCCAGGTGCAATATATAAAAAGTGTATACTTAACCTCTTTTTGGCTTATGGAAAATAATTTAAAAAAAATATGCCTATGAACAAGGTCTTTAAAGGGGTTCTCCGGAAATTAATACAATAAAATTACTGAAAATATAAATATTTCTTTATTATAAATATATTCCCAAATACCTTTCATTAGTTATGATGGCTCGTTTTGTCTGAGGAGCAATCCTCAGGGAAATAAAATGGCTTCCGTCCTATTAGTGGACATAGAACCTGTCCTAATCACGCAGCAGGACGAGTTACATCACAAGACTGAGGTAAAGATCTGTCTCATCCTCCTCTGCTCTGCTTGTCAGGGATTATGATCCTCACTACAGATGATAACATCTTCAGCTGAATCTCTGTAGGAATGTCATGAAGTCATGAAGTACAGAAGAGGGTGAGGTGTGGATAATGAGCAGCAGCACTTGTATGCAGTCTCCATTTCCACAATCTGTCCTGTCTATCCTCTCTGTACTTCATGTCTCCTCATGAACTCCATTCCTACAGAGATTCACCTGAAGATCTTATCAGCTGTATTCAGGATCATAATCTCTGACAAGCAGACCAGAGAGGAGGATTAAGCAGCTTTTTAATTCAGTGTTGTGAAGTAACTTGTCATCCTGTGTGATTAGGACAGGTTTTGTGTGTACTAATGGGGCGGCGGCCATTTTGTTTCCCCTGATGATTGCTCCCCAGACAAAACGAGCCATTATAACTAATGAAAGGTATTTGGGAATATATTCATAATAAAGTAATATGTAAGTATTTTCAGTGATTTTATTGTATTAATTCCAGAGAACTCCCTTAAATAATCGCTGCAATCGTTCCATGAACATTGAATGAAAACATTCAACCCCAGTGACATTATTACAGCACTTATCTGGACAAGTCTGTCAGCCATTAAAATGAATAAACCTTTGTTCTCAGTTCAGTACATTAATGAACATATGTCCAAGAATATTAAAATTCCTGAAAGTTGACAAAGCAAAAAGTACACAGTTATGTAAATTATCAGCAGCGCTGTTCTGAAAGAGCTGACGGAGGAAATAGACTCAGCAAATTCTCCGGAGCAGAAAAATACCATATATCTGTCAATAAGTGCCTTGTACTTAAATTTTAGGGGAAAAAAATCCTCTTTGTGCACAACATATTAGTAAAAAGTATAGGTTCAGGAGTAATTCTAGCCGTGCTGTTACCTAAGAAAGCGGGTTGTGAAGAGGGCTCTCCAAACACTCTACTTTCTTAGTCCTCTTAAATGGGTTTTAACCCCTTGATGACAATTGCCTTACATGTACGGTGGATGTTGTCGCTTTAAAGAGCCTCAGTCAGTATGATCAACCCTATTAAACCAAGCATACGCTCTTCGTAAGGTAGATCATGCTGATTACAGCAATACCTTTCTTTTGTCTGCATGTCAAACAGCTGCAGAGATACCTGTGCTTTTTATTCATATGCAAATAAGCACTTTGGAGCACCAGGGGGTGGGGCTGAATCCTTGGAGCACTGCTTTTGTAAGACCTCCCCTTCATTGATAGGACTAGACATCAGTATGATGAGGGCAGAGCTGTGTCCTGGCATGTGCATATCATAAATGCTACTTACTATAGCCTTACCATGTTGAAAATAGATGTTTTCTATGCTAAGAAAGCTGATATATTACTGGTTTATTCACAGTCACAATATATGATTATAAAGAATCCAGTAATATGTACTAGCTTTCTAAGTATAGAAAACCACTATTCTCAAAATGATAAGGCTATAGCCTAGAGGAAATTGGTCAGCCTTGCAGGTAGATATCCCGGGAGAGAATTCTAGATTTTTTTCTTGCTATTTTTGTCTCCTTCATTTAAACTATTATAAAAGGCTATAGGCTTACTGTATTGATAGTATAGTTTTTTTTATACTTAGGAAGCTAATACATATTGCTGGTGTCTTTAGAATTATATAATGTGCCTGTGAATAAACCAGTATTAGCTTCCTAAGCATAGAAAACCACTGTGCGCAATGTGATAAAGCTATAGCCTGGAGGTAAAGTGTTCTGCCTTCTATATAGAGGTCTCAGGTTTGAATCTTGTTCTCCCTCATTCATTGTGTAATAAAAGGTGACAGAAGTTAAAATGTTATGTGCAAAATGAGCTGATGCAAGTAATAGTGTACTTGCGAGGCTGTAAGTAGATTTTATGA
The DNA here is from genome assembly GCF_905171765.1 of Bufo bufo. Classification (NCBI taxonomy): domain Eukaryota; kingdom Metazoa; phylum Chordata; class Amphibia; order Anura; family Bufonidae; genus Bufo; species Bufo bufo. The sequence continues at coordinate 43,994,891 of NC_053398.1, forward strand.
TATCATGCTATGACACAGCTCTAGGATGTATCTTACTTCTTTCCTAATACTTATACATACAGTAATACTCCCCATTTTTTGTTTAGTTTAAGATCTGTTTCTGAGATATGAGATTTCTGCCCTCAACATGCTGATGTCTAGCCCTGTTAATCAAAGGGGGGAGTGTGCAGAGCACAGAAGCATTACAAAAGCAGTGCTCCAAGGATTCAGCCCTGCTCCCTGGTGTTCCAACCTGCTCATTTGCATATGAAAAACAACACAGATATCTCCATGCAATAGAAATGTCCGCAAAAATGCCCCGATTTTTCCCCCTTCCCCCACCCATACAGTATGAATGTGCTCCTTTGTGTCCATCTTTGTGCCTCTTTAATATTGCAATATAACCTGGGTGTGCCCCATTAGAATAGTAATGTCCTCCAGTGTGCCCCATTAGAATAGTAAGGTCCCCCATTAGAATAGTAATGTCCCCCAGTGTTCCCCATTAGAATAGTAACGTCCTCCAATGTGCCCCATTAGAATAGTAATGTCCACCAGTGTGCCCCATTAAAATAGTAATGTCCTCCAGTGTTCCCCATTAGAAAAGTAATGTCCCCCAGTGTGCCCCATTAGAATAGTAATGTCCTCCAGTGTGCCCCATTAGAATAGTAGTGCCCCCAGTGTGCCCCATTAGAACAGTAACATCCTCCAGTGTGCCCCATTAGAATAGTAACGTCCTCCAGTGTGCCCCATTAGAATAGTAATGTCCTTCAGTGTGCCCCATTAGAATAGTAATGTCCTCTAGTGTGCTCCATTAGTAGTGCCTGCTCCTGTCCCCCATTATATCAGTAATTCCCCCAGTGTGCCCCATTAGAATAGTAATGTCCTCCAGTGTGCCCCATTAGAATAGTAGTGCCCCCAGTGTGCCCCATTAGAACAGTAACGTCCTCCAGTGTGCCCCATTAGAATAGTAACGTCCTCCAGTGTGCCCCATTAGAATAGTAATGTCCTTCAGTGTGCCCCATTAGAATAGTAATGTCCTCTAGTGTGCTCCATTAGTAGTGCCTCCTCCTGTCCCCCATTAAATCAGTAATTCCTCCAGTGTGCCCCATTAGAATAGTAATGTCCTTCAGTGTGCCCCATTAGAATAGTAATGTCCTCCAGTGTGCCCCATTAGAATAGTAACGTCCTCCAGTGTACCCCATTAGAATAGTAATGTCCTTCAGTGTGCCCCATTAGAATAGTAATGTCCTCTAGTGTGCTTCATTAGTAGAGCCCCCTCCTGTCCCCCATTAAATCAGTAATTCCCCAGTGTGCCCCATTAGAATAGTAGTGCCCCCAGTGTGCCCCATTAGAATAGTAACGTCCTCCAGTGTACCCCATTAGAATAGTAATGTCCTCCAGTGTGCCCCATTAGAATAGTAATGTCCTCTAGTGTGCCCCATTAGAACAGTAATAATGTCCTCCTGTGTCTTCTTTTAGAATAGTAATGTGCCCCATTAGAATAGTAATGTCTTTCAGTGTGCCCCATTAGAATAGTAACGTCCTCCAATGTGCCCCATTAGAATAGTAATGTCCTCCAGTGTGCCCCATTAGAATAGTAATGTCCCCCAGTGTGCCCCATTAGAATAGTAATGTCCTCCAGTGTGCCCCATTAGAATAGTAATGTGCTCCAGTGTGCCCCATTAGAATAGTAATGTCCTCCAGTGTGCCCCATTAGAATAGTAATGTGCTCCAGTGTGCCCCATTAGAATAGTAATGTCCTCCAGTGTGCCCCATTAGAATAGTAATGTCCCCCAGTGTGCCCCATTAGAATAGTAATGTCCTCCAGTGTGCCCCATTAGAATAGTAATGTCCTCCAGTGTGCCCCATTAGAATAGTAATGTCCTCCAGTGTGCCCCATTAGAATAGTAATGTCCCCCAGTGTGCCCCATTAGAATAGTAATGTCCTCCAGTGTGCCCCATTAGAATAGTAATGTGCTCCAGTGTGCCCCATTAGAATAGTAATGTCCTCCAGTGTGCCCCATTAGAACAGTAATAATGTCCTCCAGTGTGCCCCATTAGAATAGTAATGTCCTCCAGTGTGCCCCATTAGAATAGTAATGTCCCCCAGTGTGCCCCATTAGAATAGTAATGTCCTCCAGTGTGCCCCATTAGAATAGTAATGTCCCCCAGTGTGCCCCATTAGAATAGTAATGTCCTCCAGTGTGCCCCATTAGAATAGTAATGTCCCCCATTAGAATAGTAATGTCCTCCAGTGTGCCCCATTAGAATAGTAACGTCCTCCAGTGTGCCCCATTAGAATAGTAATGTCCCCCATTAGAATAGTAATGTCCTCCAGTGTGCCCCATTAGAATAGTAACGTCCTCCAGTGTGCCCCATTAGAATAGTAATGTCCTCCAGTGTGCCCCATTAGAATAGTAACGTCCTCCAGTGTGCCCCATTAGAATAGTAATGTCCTCCAGTGTGCCCCATTAGAATAGTAATAATGTCCTCCAGTGTGCCCCATTAGAATAGTAATGTCCCCCAATGTACCCCATTAGAATAGTAATGTCCTCCAGTGTGCCCCATTAGAATAGTAATGTCCCCCAGTGTACCCCATTAGAATAGTAATGTCCTCCAGTGTGCCCCATTAGAATAGTAATGTCCTCCAGTGTGCCCCATTAGAATACTACTGTCCCCCATTAGATTAGTAAGATCTCCCATTGTGCCCCTTAGAACAGTAATTTCCCCCATTGTGCACCTAAGGCCTCATGCTCACGACCACATTTATTTTCGGACAGGTTTTACCACCTATGATTTCTATTTTCGGATGGGATGGTCCAAAGATGGCCATTACAGTCACTGTGGGCAGACCTCCTATCTATTAGACTTTGCATTGCATATCCAAGTCATATGCCACCGATCACTCTGACAACCCCTTTAATATACAGAAACACCTATCATTCCTATCATGTCCTCTCACTGGCTCTTAAACTACTCTTAGGCTGCATTTACACGAACCAACAATCGCCAGATTATTAGGAACGAGCGTTCCTGCGAACTGTCATTCCCTACAATCTGCCCGTGTAAATGTGCCGCCGATCACCTGATGAACGAGGGTGATCCTGCCGTTCATCTAGGCACCACCAACCATATTTTCTGGGCAGCAGATCGTGTGGTCTAAACAGCGATCTCCTGCTCAGAAACCATGAATCTGTATGAGGATGAGGGATCGCAATAGCCATCCCCCTTCCTCATACTGTGAAGGAGATCGCTGCATGTAAATGCACGGTCTCCTTCACTGAACGAGCAGCCGACTGCTGGGACGGAATCGGCTGCAGAATCGTCCACCTCCACCTTTAAACTGGCCTTGCATATTTAAAGCAGTTAAGTGACGGACAAGTCTTAGGGTACTTTCACACTAGCGTTAGAAGAATCCGGCAGGCAGTTCCATTGCCGAAACTGCCTGCTGGATCCGGAAATCCGTATGCAAACGGATATCATTTGTTTCCGGATCTGGATCCGTCTGACAAATGCATTGAAATACCGGATCTGTCTCTCCGGTGTCATCCGGAAAAACGGAACCAGCATTTTTTTTTCTTCACATTTTTATAGGATCCGTCAATGCGGTAATTTCATGAACACCGGTTTCCGCAAGTATTCCACAATTTACAAATACCGTAAGAGTGACTGAACTGAAGACATCCTGATGCATACTGAACAGATTGCTTTCCATTCAGAATGCATTAGGACGAAACTAGGGATCGACCGATTATCGGAAGTACCAAAATTATCGGCCCACATTAAGGATTTTGCACATTATCGGTATCTAACCTTGCCGATAATGAGTATAAAGCGAATACTAGTGAGTGCTTATGGAAGCGCTCACTAGTATGCATCGGGTGCCCGGAGCAGGGAAGAAGCGCAGCAAGCGCATCCGATACTCACCCTCCCTGGTCTTCTTTGATGGGGCCTGCGCTGCACTGTCCTGACCCCGTACAGCATCAGAACGTAGTGCATTCACTATGACCTGACGCTGCACGCTGTCAGGTGACAGTGCAGCGTGGGCCGGAGAACACAGGGGACCCTGAGATGAAGACGAGCCGCGGCGCAGGAGAGGTGAGGAGTTTTTATTTTTATTTTATTCATCTGAGGTCTGATATGGGTTAAATAAAGTCTGATCTGAGGTCTGATAGGGGTTAAAGTCTGATCTGAGGTCTGATAGGGGTTAAAGTCTGATCTGAGGTCTGATAGGGGATAAAGTCTGATCTGAGGTCTGATAGGGGTTAAAGTCTGATCTGAGGTCTGATAGGGGTTAAATAAAGTCTGATCTGAGGTCTGATAGGGGATAAATAAAGTCTGATCTGAGGTCTGATAGGGGTTAAATAAAGTCTGATCTGAGGTCTGATAGGGGTTAAAGTCTGATCTGAGGTCTGATAGGGGTTAAAGTCTGATCTGAGGTCTGATAGGGGTTAAAGTCTGATCTGAGGTCTGATAGGGGATAAATAAAGTCTGATCTGAGGTCTGATAGGGGTTAAATAAAGTCTGATCTGAGGTCTGATAGGGGTTAAAGTCTGATCTGAGGTCTGATAGGGGTTAAAGTCTGATCTGAGGTCTGATAGGGGATAAATAAAGTCTGATCTGAGGTCTGATAGGGGATAAATAAAGTCTGATCTGAGGTCTGATAGGGGATAAATAAAGTCTGATCTGAGGTCTGATAGGGGTTAAATAAAGTCTGATCTGAGGTCTGATAGGGGTTAAATAAAGTCTGATGTGAGGTCTGATAGGGGTTAAATAAAGTCTGATCTGAGGTCTGATAGGGGTTAAATAAAGTCTGATCTGAGGTCTGATAGGGGTTAAATAAAGTCTGATCTGAGGTCTGATAGGGGTTAAATAAAGTCTGATCTGAGGTCTGATAGGGGTTAAAGTCTGATCTGAGGTCTGATAGGGGTTAAAGTCTGATCTGAGGTCTGATAGGGGATAAATAAAGTCTGATCTGAGGTCTGATAGGGGTTAAAGTTTGATCTGAGGTCTGATAGGGGTTAAATAAAGTCTGATCTGAGGTCTGATAGGGGTTAAATAAAGTCTGATCTGAGGCCTGATAGGGGTTAAATAAAGTCTGATCTGAGGTCTGATAGGGGTTAAAGTCTGATCTGAGGTCTGATAGGGGTTAAATAAAGTGTGATCTGAGGTCTGATAGGGGTTAAAGTCTGATCAGAGGTCTGATAGGGGTTAAAGTCTGATCTGAGGTCTGATAGGGATAAATAAAGTCTGATCTGAGGTCTGATAGAGGTTAAATAAAGTCTGATCTGAGGTCTGATAGGGATAAATAAAGTCTGATCTGAGGTCTGATAGGGGTTAAATAAAGTCTGATCTGAGGTCTGATAGGGGTTAAAGTCTGATCTGAGGTCTGATAGGGGTTAAAGTCTGATCTGAGGTCTGATAGGGGTTAAAGTATGATCTGAGGTCTGATAGGGGATAAATAAAGTCTGATCTGAGGTCTGATAGGGGATAAATAAAGTCTGATAGGGGTTAAAGTCTGATCTGAGGTCTGATAGGGGTTAAAGTCTGATCTGAGGTCTGATAGGGATAAATAAAGTCTGATCTGAGGTCTGATAGGGGTTAAATAAAGTCTGATCTGAGGTCTGATAGGGGTTAAATAAAGTCTGATCTGAGGTCTGATAGGGGTTAAAGTCTGATCTGAGGTCTGATAGGGGTTAAAGTCTGATCTGAGGTCTGATAGGGATAAATAAAGTCTGATCTGAGGTCTGATAGGGGTTAAATAAAGTCTGATCTGAGGTCTGATAGGGGTTAAATAAAGTCTGATCTGAGGCCTGATAGGGGTTAAATAAAGTCTGATCTGAGGTCTGATAGGGGTTAAAGTCTGATCTGAGGTCTGATAGGGGTTAAATAAAGTCTGATCTGAGGTCTGATAGGGGATAAATAAAGTCTGATCTGAGGTCTGATAGGGGTTAAATAAAGTCTGATCTGAGGTCTGATAGGGGTTAAAGTCTGATCTGAGGTCTGATAGGGGTTAAAGTCTGATCTGAGGTCTGATAGGGGTTAAAGTCTGATCTGAGGTCTGATAGGGGATAAATAAAGTCTGATCTGAGGTCTGATAGGGGATAAATAAAGTCTGATCTGAGGTCTGATAGGGGTTAAATAAAGTCTGATCTGAGGTCTGATAGGGGTTAAAGTCTGATCTGAGGTCTGATAGGGGTTAAAGTCTGATCTGAGGTCTGATAGGGGATAAATAAAGTCTGATCTGAGGTCTGATAGGGGATAAATAAAGTCTGATCTGAGGTCTGATAGGGGATAAATAAAGTCTGATCTGAGGTCTGATAGGGGTTAAATAAAGTCTGATCTGAGGTCTGATAGGGGTTAAATAAAGTCTGATCTGAGGTCTGATAGGGGTTAAATAAAGTCTGATCTGAGGTCTGATAGGGGTTAAATAAAATCTGATCTGAGGTCTGATAGGGGTTAAATAAAGTCTGATCTGAGGTCTGATAGGGGTTAAAGTCTGATCTGAGGTCTGATAGGGGTTAAAGTCTGATCTGAGGTCTGATAGGGGATAAATAAAGTCTGATCTGAGGTCTGATAGGGGTTAAATAAAGTCTGATCTGAGGTCTGATAGGGGTTAAATAAAGTCTGATCTGAGGCCTGATAGGGGTTAAATAAAGTCTGATCTGAGGTCTGATAGGGGTTAAAGTCTGATCTGAGGTCTGATAGGGATAAATAAAGTCTGATCTGAGGTCTGATAGGGGTTAAATAAAGTCTGATCTGAGGTCTGATAGGGGTTAAAGTCTGATCTGAGGTCTGATAGGGGTTAAAGTCTGATCTGAGGTCTGATAGGGATAAATAAAGTCTGATCTGAGGTCTGATAGAGGTTAAATAAAGTCTGATCTGAGGTCTGATAGGGATAAATAAAGTCTGATCTGAGGTCTGATAGGGGTTAAATAAAGTCTGATCTGAGGTCTGATAGGGGTTAAAGTCTGATCTGAGGTCTGATAGGGGTTAAAGTCTGATCTGAGGTCTGATAGGGGTTAAAGTCTGATCTGAGGTCTGATAGGGGATAAATAAAGTCTGATCTGAGGTCTGATAGGGGATAAATAAAGTCTGATCTGAGGTCTGATAGGGGTTAAATAAAGTCTGATCTGAGGTCTGATAGGGGTTAAATAAAGTCTGATCTGAGGTCTGATAGGGGTTAAATAAAGTCTGATCTGAGGTCTGATAGGGGTTAAATAAAGTCTGATCTGAGGTCTGATAGGGGTTAAAGTCTGATCTGAGGTCTGATAGGGGTTAAAGTCTGATCTGAGGTCTGATAGGGGATAAATAAAGTCTGATCTGAGGTCTGATAGGGGTTAAATAAAGTCTGATCTGAGGTCTGATAGGGGTTAAATAAAGTCTGATCTGAGGTCTGATAGGGGATAAATAAAGTCTGATCTGAGGTCTGATAGGGGTTAAAGTCTGATCTGAGGTCTGATAGGGGTTAAAGTCTGATCTGAGGTCTGATAGGGGTTAAAGTCTGATCTGAGGTCTGATAGGGATAAATAAAGTCTGATCTGAGGTCTGATAGGGGTTAAATAAAGTCTGATCTGAGGTCTGATAGGGGTTAAATAAAGTCTGATCTGAGGTCTGATAGGGGTTAAAGTCTGATCTGAGGTCTGATAGGGGTTAAAGTCTGATCTGAGGTCTGATAGGGGTTAAAGTCTGATCTGAGGTCTGATAGGGGTTAAAGTCTGATCTGAGGTCTGATAGGGGTTAAAGTCTGATCTGAGGTCTGATAGGGGTTAATTAAAGTCTGATAGGGGTTAATAAAGTCAGTGAGAAGGGGGGATGGTGTGGAAATTGGCATTTGCCACTACTATATTATAAATGTAAATTATAAATTGACTACCAACTAAGGGCTTTATTCATTTATTATTTACCGTACATTTATATTATACTAGTGCCAAATGCAAATTTCCACCACCTCAGTGACTACCAACTAATATAATATATATTATAATATATAAAACATCAGTATAAATTATCGGTTATCGGCCTGAAAGTTCACAGATTATCGGTATCAGCTCTAAAAAATCAATATCGGTCGATCCCTAGACAAAACTGATGCGTTTTTTTCCAGTATTGAGCCCCTGTGACGGATCTCAATACCGGGAAACTTTAACGCTAGTGCTTCAGCAGAGAAGGCAGACCCAGCCGCTGTACCATCTGTGACAAGCGTGGACTGCCATCTAGTGGTTGGTTTGTACAATTCTCTTTATTTCAAAAACTTTTAGCTCTTTATTCCCAGTAGTTCTGCATTCTGCCGTCAGTGCTGTCAGCATTCACATCAGTCCCTGTTCCCAATGGGGGTCAGAATTGAATTGCCCCATCCTAAACTCACACACAAGGGCCAATTTCACAGTCTGTCAATCTTGATGGTTGAAATTTGCAGGGCTCAAGAAATACAGTATTAATGGTGTCATCCGGAAAAACGGATCCAGCATTTATCTTTTTTCACATTTTTAAAGGTCTGCACATGCGCAGACCGCAAAACCGGATCAGTTTTTCCGGAACACTTAATGCATTTCAATGGAAAATAATGCAGGACCCAGCATTCCGGCAAGTGTTCCGGAATTTTGGACGGAGAAAATACCGCAGCATGCGGTAAGAGGGACTGAACTGAAGACATCCTGAACGGATTGCTCTCCATTCAGAATGCACTAGCCTTAGGATACTTTCACACTAGTGTTTTTGTTTTCCGGTGTTGAGTTCCGTCCTAGGGGCTCAATACCGGAAAATAACTGATCAGTTTTATCCTAATGCATTCTGAATGGAGAGCAATCCGTTCAGTATGCATCAGTTCAGTCCCTCTTCCGTTTTTTGGACAGAGAAAATACCGCAGCATGCTGCAGTTTTATCTCCGGCCAAAAATACTGAACACTTGCCGGAATTCCGGATCCGGCATTAATTTACATTGAAGTGTATTAGTGCCGGATCCAGCATAAGGCTACTTTCACGGATCCGTCTGGTATCTGCACAGACGGATCCACACATATAATGCAAACGCTTGTATCCATTCAGAACAGATCCGCTTGCATTACCATGAACCATGTTTATGATAATGCAAACGGATCCGTCCTGACTTACAATGAAAGTCAATGGGAGGCGGATCCGTTTTCTATTGCACCATATTGTGTCAGTGAAAACGGATCCGTCCCCATTGACTTACATTGTGTGCCAGGACGGACCAGTTTGGCTCCGCATCGTCAGGCGGACATCAAAACGCTGCAAGCAGAGTTTTGGTGTCCGCCTCCAGAGCGGAATGGAGACTGAACGGAGGCAAACTGATGCATTCTGAACGGATCCTTATCCATTCAGAATGCATTGGGGCTGAACTGATCCATTTAGGGCCGCTTGTGAGAGCCCTGAAACGGATCTCACAAGCGGACCCAGAAACGCCAGTGTGAAAGTAGCCTTAGCTACTTTCACACCTGCGTTTAGGTGCGGATCCGTCTACATAACAGTTTTTTCAGATCTGAGTTTTCACATGTGAAAACTCAGATCCGACAGTATATTCTAACACAGAATATACTACAAACTGTGTACATGACTGCCCCCTGCTGCCTGGCAGCACCCGATCTCTTACAGGGGGCTGTGATACGCACAATTAACCCCTCAGGTGCCGCACCTGAGAGGTTAATTGTGCGTATCATAGCCCCCTGTAAGAGATCAGTTGCTGCCAGGCAGCAGGGGGCATACCCCCCTCCCTCCCCAGTTTTAAATTCATTGGTGGCCAGTGCGGCTCCCTCCCTCCCCAATATTATATTCATTGGTGGCCAGTGCGGCCTCCCCTCCCCCCCCCCCCCCCCCCCCCCCCCCCCCCATCATTGGTGGCAGCGGAGAGTTCCGATTGGAGTCCCAGTTTAATCGCTGGGGCTCCGATCGGTTACCATGGCAGCCAAGACGCTACTGCAGTAAATATGCAAAAAAATTAATACCGGATCCGTTTTTCCGGGTGACACCGAAGAGACAGATCCGGTATTTCAATGCATTTGTCAGACGGATCCACATCCGGATCCGTCTGACGAATGCCATCAGTTTGCGTCCGTATTGACGGATCCGGCAGGTAGTTCTGGCGATGGCACAGCCTGCAGGAATCCTCTGCCGCCGGATTTATAGACTATGCGCTGCACAACACTGTGTCGGATCCAGGATGCAGCATGTGTGAATACGCCATGTACACCGGAACCGCAGAACTCTCCGTCGGATCCAGGATGCCGCAAGTGTGAACGCGCCCGAGAATTGACAAGCATCAATCAATAAGCAAAATAAGCTTAGCAGTTAGCAGTCATGTGACGTGATAGACGTACCACGCAGCCAACCAGAACGCGTTCACGCGCTAGGCCCGCCCCTTCACGTCTAATAAGCTTTCCCGATGCCCTTAGGGCAGAGCTGATTTTTTTTTTTTTGTATATGTGAAAGCTTTATTAGAAGCGGACAGTGACGTCTCCTGTGAGTCAGGTTAGTCTCGCGTAAGCTGCTCTGTGATGGACACATGGAAAGTTATGGTTTCTGTTTGCGGGGGTCGCGCTGCTCTCGTCACTGACTGACCCTGTAGCTGCTCCACCTGCAGCCAGTGTCACACCCATCAGTATGCTGGGAAGGACGGGGCAAGCTGTCTGCACTGCAGTCACTACATCAGGGTGATGCATGCTGGGTCTAGGCATTGCCACTAATCTAAATTCCCAGTCATATGGGTTTGTCCAGGACTACAATAAAATGGCTGCTTTGTTCCAAAAACAGCACCACCCCTGTCCACAGGTTGTGTGAGGTATTACAGCTCAGCCCCATTCCCTTCAAAGGAGCGGAGCTGTAATACTGGCCATGGACAGACTCGGGGATGTTTTTGGAGTAGAATAAAGCAGCCATGTTTTTTTTTCTAATGTGAGACAATCCCTTTAACCCTTCCAGCTGTGCTTAGTCCTTCAATACAGTCGTCACATTGCAAAAGTCATGGCTGACAAACCGCATGCGTCTGTACAGGAGGAGGGTAGAGGGCAGGTGTGGGGACTCCGCACTGAGCACCTGCAATAGAGTGCAAGCTCCCTTGCAATTTCTCCTAAGGCCAGGGCTTCACGGGTCGTGCAACAAAACGAGTACAACTCTACGTTGCAGTCAATGGCGTCGCACTGTCCCATACTTCAACAGTTTGGATGGATTTTTTTTTGCCGCTGTCGTGTCGCATGTAGTGTTGAGCGAACTTGTGTTTTCAAATTTGCCGTACAAGGTTTGGGTTATCTAAGAATTCCGTTATGGATTCCGCTACCACGGACCATAACTTATGTAGTGTAATCCATAACGGGATTCTCGGATTACCCGAACCTTGTACACGAGTTTGCTCATCCCTAGTCGCATGTTGTGTGACACCGGTGACTAGAATAAAAAATGTATCTGTAGCCTATAAAGGGGTTGTCTGGACATAATCCTCTGCCCAGTCTGACAGCGGGCATGTAGGTGGTACAGTTACTGAGATAGTCGTCATTTTTTTAACAGTCTTTTTGCTACCATTTATGCCAGTGTTGCTGCCGGAAGATGCTCCTAAGTCCTTATTCACATCTCCATCAAGCAGATCCACCATTACTGGATTCCCTAGTTCACCGCTGTATCCGCGTTAATGAGATCCAGTGGTGATCCGGATGCTTTTTGACATAAATGCCGTGTTTCGGCTGGACAAAAATTGTTGTATGCAACAGTTTTCAGTCCGGCTGGATATGTTTGACGGAGATCAGAACAAGACCTCATTTTTGAACAGGCGTGGGCCTCGTCGTGAATTAGTTACATCTTTGGTAGTCCGTGCGCCTGCCAGAAAAAAAACAACTCCCTGGCGTAGTTTCTCGGCAACTTTAATGCCTAAAATGAGTAATTTTGCCAGGGGCCGGTAAAATACTCCCTTTACACTCCTTTGTGTCGAATATGGCATATAAATGTCTGTCCAACAAATATTGTTGCTTGGATGTGTAAAAGGATTTCCGATATTTTAATACTGATGACCTATCCTCAGTATAAGGGCTCATGCCCATGAACGTAAGGGCTCCATGCCCGTGCTGCGGACCGCAAATTGCAGTCCGCAATGCACGGGGATCGACCGTCGGGCAGCCGCATGCGAATCGCGGACCCAAGTGAATGGGGTTTGCGATCCGACGGTCACGCACCGCAAAAAAGTAGTGCATGCACTACTTTTTTGCTGTGCGGAGGCACGGTCAGAAACACCACAGAAGCACTCCGTAGTGGTTCAGATCCGTGCTTCCACACCGCATCTCCGGGTTTGCGGACCCATTCTACGGCCATGTGCATGACCCCTTATTCATCAGTATGTGATTGGTAGGGGTCCCGGGTGTTGGACCCTCACCAATCAGCTGTTTTGAGAAGGCAGCGCTGCGGCCTTGTCCATGTTCACCAAGCACAGCGCAGTACATTATGTAGCGGCGGTGCTTGGTATCGCGCTCAGCTCCATTCACTTGAATAGGGCTGAGCTGTTCCTAGGCCACGTGAACGATGAACGTGTCATCACTGGCCTAGAAAAAGCAGAGAGAAGGCCGCAGCGCTCACAGGAGCGTCGCTGTCTTCTTGAGCAGCTGATCGGCGGGGGTTCCAGGTGTCGGCCCCCCCACCGATCAGATACTGATGATCTATCCTGAGTATAGATCATCAGTATAAAAATCTTGGAAAACCCCTTTAAAAAGTCACAAAAAATGGTTGTGCGGCAGTTTTAGGCTTATTCCCCCCAACGTGTGCGTTCCGCGGCCGTATTGCAGACCGCATTTGCGGATCCGCAGAACACGGACACCGTTCCGTGTGCATTCTGCATCACGGATGCAATCCCATTCACTTCAATGGGTCCACAAATCCGGAGATGTGGAATGGTGTGGAACGGAAGCACGGAACGGAACCCTACGGAAGTACTACAGAGTGGTTTCGTCCCGTACTTCCGTTCAGCAAAAAGATAGAACATGACCTGTTTTTTTGCGGAATGGCCGGGTCGTGGACCTATTAACGTGAATGGGTCCGCGATCCGCCGCGGCTGCCCCACGGTGGGTGTTCGTGCATTGCGGGCCGCAGCACGGGGCGCACATGTTCTTGTGCAAGAGGCCTTACACCAAAAAAGGCCCAAAACTGTTAGTAAGTGACCCCCTACTGAATATTGTGTATGGGTCTCGTTAAAGAAGTTTTCCGGTTTCTACAGGTTATGCCCAGTCCACAGGATAGGGGAGAACTTAAGATCGGTGGTGTGGCGAAACCAACCTCGCCACTGGGTTTCGGAGGGGCCTGGCTACCAGCCTCTTGCCTCAGGATTATGGCCCATACTAACTTTAAAGGAGCAGACAGACCGGCCGCACAGCTTAAATCTGTCTTTGCAATTGTATTTTGTTATGTGAGGGTACCCAGATAGCTAATTTTATTGTATTTGTGTATTCTGAGTGCCATTCACCTAATGATATGCACTCAGACTTGAGCTATCTGGGAATATGTTAAATGTCTGTGTTTGCTGTGGGGGTGTGACATTGTGTGTTTGGGTGGTGATTTCTGTTCTGTTGTCTCCACATGTGTATTGGTGATTTCCCTTTGTCCTGAGAGATAATTGAATTGCTCCTCGGTTGTCTCCAGGGCAGAGAGGAGGAAACCATGATGCATTGTGGGGATGTGTTGTGTCTGTGTATCCTGAGTGCTACATATCTGTCCTTTGTCAGTCTTCCTTCTGGTCCCCTAGGGGCGTGTCCACCAGATGGGGACCTGCATAAATACGGGCGGGTAGCCCTCAATAAAGAGTTCCTGTTTTATCCTTCATGTTCAGGCTGGTGTTTGGGTAACTGATCGACACTGGGGGATTGCTATACGCTGGGAGATTTGCTATACTCCCCTGGCTATAACTACTAGCTCTTGTAAGAGCTGTTCCTGCTCTTTGGATTTAGGAGAGGTTCATCCACTGGAGCCTTGTCGTAGGTCCAGGGTGGGTAGGAGACGGCGAGACCTCAACCAAGCTTTGGCGGTTCGTGGGGTCTGCAGTGCGTACGGTGTCAAGTGGAGTGCTTGGAGTCCTCGGAAAGCACTAGCAGCATCTATCGACGGAGGTACCTGGTCGGGGTGCGAGGCGTTCCGTTACAGGTGGGGGTCCCGGTTTTTGTCCGTCCGAAACCCGTAATTTATGCCGGAAATCGAATGGATCAATGCCAGACCTCATTCCAGTCATTGAGGATCCGGCAGGATCTATCCGGGAGCAGCCTTCGAATGGAGATGTGAGCATAGCTTTAAACCAGGGTAGATAAAAATCAATGATTTAAAAAAATATATGTATCGGATTTTTTTGATTTAAATCGGATTTTTTTTTATATAAAATGCTTTTTGAGGAAAATATATTACTATCCAAAGGTTATTCAATCATGAAACAAAGATTAGTTTTTTAATTATGTAGAATAAGGCTGTACGTAGACTCCCATATTGTTGAATGGATTAGGCAGTGGCTGAGGGACAGACAACAGAGGGTTGTAGTCAATGGAGAACATTCAGACCAAGGTCTTGTTACCAGTGGGGTACCTCAGGGATCTGTTCTGGGACCCATATTGTTTAATATCTTTATCAGCAAAATTGCAGAAGGCCTCGATGGTAAGGTGCGTCTTTTTGCTGATGACACAAAGATTTGTAACAGGGTTGATGTTCCTGGAGGGATACACCAAATGGAAAAGGATTTAGGAAAACTAGAGGAATGGTCAAAAATCTGGCAACTAAAATGTAATGTTGATAAGTGCAAGATAATGCACCTGGGGCGTAAAAACCCAAGAGCAGAATATAAAATCAGTGATACAGTCCTAACCTCAATATCTGAGGAAAGGGATTTAGGGGTCATTATTTCAGAAGACTTAAAGGTAGGCAGACAATGTCAGAGCAGCAGGAAATGCTAGCAGAATGCTTGGGTGTATAGGGAGAGGCATTACTAGTAGAAAGAGGGAGGTGCTCATGCCGCTCTACAGAGCACTAGTGAGACCTCATTTGGAGTATTGTGCTCAGTACTGGAGACCATATCTCCTGAAGGATATAGATACTCTAGAGAGAGTTCAGAGAAGATCTACTAAACTGGTACATGGATTGCAGGATAAAACTTACCAGGAAAGATTAAAGGACCTTAACATGTATAGCTTGGAAGAAAGACGAGAGGGAGGGGATATGATAGAAACTTTTAAATACATAAAGGGAATCAACAAGGTAAAAGAGGAGAGAATATTAAAAGAAGAAAAACTGCTACAAGAGGACATAGTTTTAAATTAGAGGGGCAAAGGTTTAAAAGTAATATCAGGAAGTATTACTTTACTGAGAGAGTAGTGGATGCATGGAATAGCCTTCCTGCAGAAGTGGTAGCTGCAAATACAGTGAAGGAGTTTAAATCAAGTCTTACTGACTAGGAAAATAGAAACGCTAGTGTGAAAGCCAGTCAGATTCCACCTTTCATTTTTCAGGGCTCCTTTTGAAAAAGAAAAGGTGGAATCTGATTGGTTGCTATGGGTGACTCAACTATTTTTCCTTTACACCAGTTTTGATAAATCTCCCCCCAATATCTATAGACGCATTGTGAAATGAATAGGTCAGCATTGCATAGCAAATAATGAAGACCGAGATATGCAACACATCACTGTACGCAAAATTGAGTTTTGCGAGGTCTATGCTGAGATGTGTACATTAGAGCTCATGCACATGAAAAGCATTTTGTTTCCATTTTCGTTCAGTTTTTTTTTTGCGCGAATAGGATGCGGACCCGTCATTTGTATTTTTTGCTGATCAGTGTTTTGCGCATGAGCCCTTAGTCTGGATTGAGATGAATGGGTCCACATCCTATCCGCAAAGATAAGTCAGTCCACCTGCACACATTGCAGAATAGATGCAGTTTTTCTGTGCAGATTCCTGTGCAGTATCAGCAAAATGTATGAGATAACGCAAACCTCAAATCTGGCCCAAAAAACGCTGTTACACATTGCGGATTTTGGTGTGCGGAAATGCACGGAAATACGTGCGGATCTTAAGTGCGTTCACCTGCATTCGTGTGCAGACAGCCATTGTTACAGAATTTTCCATTCATTCCAATGGGGCAACAAGTCCATGGATCTCTGCAGGCCTCCTGCAGAGGAATAGAAGTGACTTTCAGCTGTGGAAAATTCTGCGACAAAACCTGCTGCATGTGAAGGCGCCCTAAAGCACCTGCGGTAAAGGAGTGTGGGTCCGTTCTGTGGGAGCAAGTACAGCAATGGTTAATCATTGTTATAGGCTATCCAGGGGCCCCAGGTCTTAAAAAAGCGTAGTCTAGAGTTAGATTCCCAGCTGCGGAGTTCTTCTAGGTGGGAGAGATGGTCACCATTTGCTCTGCAGTGAGCGATTGTTTTGTATTTTGCACGTTTTTAAACGCCCTTTCGATGGTATTTTGTCGCATCGCTGGCGAGGTGGTGTCGTTCGGGAGTGGCGAGGCAGTGGACGGGATGGAACATCAGCCCCAGCAAATTTACCAACATTTATGTCTGGAGACATGCAGAAATGTCTAGTCAGGGGCTGGCGTTGTTTTCATTCCAGGGGCACGCCTTGTCGTAAATTAGGCGCATCCTCCGGCTGTGCAGGGCGATAGAAATCTACAATAGGTCTGAGCTGCTGTAGATTTCTGGCGGCTGCTTGCCACGCCCCCTTTCAGAAAAGCTGGCGAGGACGGCATTAAAACTGCCACTTGTATCGGTTTTATTTTTTTTAAAGTCACAAAAACACAGGGGTCATTTAACAACCAAGTGTAAAGTAGAACTGGCTTGGTTACCCATAGCAACCAATCAGATTCCACCTTTCATTTTTGACAGCTCCTTTGGAAAATTAAAGGAGGAATCTGATTGGTTGGAAAACTAGAAGAATGGTCAGAACTCTGGCAACTGAAATTTAATGTGGATAAGTGCAAGATAATGCACCTGGGGCGTAAAAACCCAAGGGCAGAATATAGAATATTTGACACAGTCCTGACCTCAGTATCTGAGGAAAGGGATTTAGGAGTAATTATTTCAGAAGACTTAAAGGTGGGAAGACAATGTAATAGAGCAGCACGAAATGCCAGCAGAATGTTTGGATGTATAGGGAGAGGTATAAGCAGTAGAAAGAGTGAAGTGCTTATGCCGCTGTACAGAACACTGGTGAGACCTCACTTGGAGTATTGTGCGCAGTACTGGAGGCCATATCTCCAGAAGGATATAGATACTCTAGAGAGAGTTCAGAGAAGAGCTACTAAACTAGTACATGGATTGCAGGATAAAACTTACCAGGAAAGGTTAAAGGACCTTAATATGTATAGCTTGGAAGAAAGAAGAGACAGAGGGGATATGATAGAAACTTTTAAATACATAAAGGGAATCAACTCGATAAAGGAGGAAAGAATATTTAAAAGAAGAAAAACTACCACAAGAGGACACAGTTTTAAATTAGAGGGGCAAAGTAGGGGTGGGCGATATAGGCGATATGCGATATAAATTTGTGCCACGATATGGATTTTGAGCATATCGCCGGACCGCGATATGATCGCGCTCTCTGCGCGCACCATCTTCTCCTGAGCCGCCACAGTGGAGAAGGAGAGTCCCTCCCTCCCCACTGTGCGCGGCTGCCGCTGACCACCAATGACAAAAGAGGAGGAGGGGAGGGACTGACTGTAAATCATTGAGTTTTCACGATCTCAGTGAGCGCGTGAAAACTCAAATCCGATGGTATATTCTAATCCCCAGGCGTTCCCATGGTGACAGGGACGCTTGCCTGGGGGTTAGAATATACCGGGCCACGCCGCTGACAGTAGAACATTTAAAAACTAACCAGTAACTTTAACTTTATTAATTGGTGATCTCTTTACTGTATACCTTACTAGGTCTTAGCTCCGGTAACAGCAGGCAGTGCGGGCGGGCGGCGCTCACTCACTGACGTCACGCGCCTGCTCCTCCCACTAGGCGGCGCAGGCGCGTGACGTCAGTGAGTGAGCGCCGCCCCCCGCACTGCCTGCTGTTATCGGAGCTAAGACCTAGTAAGGTATACAGTAAAGAGATCAGCAATTAATAAAGTTACTGATTAGTTTTTAAATGTATTCCTGTGAGCGTCGGGGGGATCTGTGGATGGCACCGTTTAGGGGAGCGGGGGGATCTGTGGATGGCACCGTTTAGGGGAGGGGGGGATCTGTGGATGGCACCGTTTAGGGGAGGGGGGGATCTGTGGATGGCACCGTTTAGGGGAGGGGGGGATCTGGGGATGGCACCGTTTAGGGGAGGGGGGGATCTGTGGATGGCACCGTTTAGGGGAGGGGGGGGAACTGTGGATGGCACCGTTTAGGGGAGGGGGGGAACTGTGGATGGCACCGTTTAGGGGAGGGGGGGAACTGTGGATGGCACCGTTTAGGGGAGGGGGGGATCTGTGGATGGCACCGTTTAGGGGAAGGGGAGGGGGGATCTGTGGATGGCACCGTTTAGGGGAAGGGGGGGGGATCTGTGGATGGCACCGTTTAGGGGAGGGGGGGGATCTGTGGATGGCACCGTTTAGGGGAGGGGGGGATCTGTGGATGGCACCGTTTAGGGGAGGGGGGGGGATCTGTGGATGGCACCGTTTAGCGGAGGGGGGGGGGATCTGTGGATGGCACCGTTTAGGGGAAGGGGGGGATCTGTGGAATGCAGCGTTTAGGGGAAGGGGGGGGGATCTGTGGATGGCACCATTTAGGGAGGGGGGGGATCTGTGGATGGCACCGTTTAGGGGAGGGGGGGATCTGTGGATGGCACCGTTTAGGGGAGGGGGGGATCTGTGGATGGCACCGTTTAGGGGAGGGGGGGTGGATCTGTGGATGGCACCGTTTAGGGGAGGGGGGGGATCTGTGGATGGCACCGTTTAGGGGAGGGGGGGGATCTGTGGATGGCACCGTTTAGGGGAGGGGGGGGGGATCTGTGGATGGCACCGTTTAGGGGAGGGGGGATCTGGGGATGGCACCGTTTAGGGGAGGGGGGGGGATCTGGGGATGGCACCATTTAGGGGAGGGGGATCAGCTCCCTGCTGCTGTGTGCACAAAGCACAGGGCAGCAGTGAGAGTGTAAAGTCCTATTCACCCTAATAGAGCTCTATTAGGGTGAATATGACAAGGGTTCTACGTTCTAGCCCTTAAGTAGACTAATAGTTATTAAATAAAAATTAAAAAAAAGTTTAAACACGCCCCCCCAAATATAGAAAACAATATATCGCAATATATATCGCATATCGCACATGCTTAAAATTATATCGCAATATAGATTTTAGGCCATATCGCCCACCCCTAGGGCAAAGGTTTAAAAGTAATATAAGGAAGTATTACTTTACTGAGAGAGTAGTGGATGCATGGAATAGCCTTCCTGCAGAAGTGGTAGCTGCAAATACAGTGGAGGAGTTTAAGCATGCATGGGATAGGCATAAGGCTATCCTTCATATAAGATAGGGCCGGGGGCTATCCATAGTATTCAGTATATTGGGCAGACTAGATGGGCCAAATGGTTCTTATCTGCCGACACATTCTATGTTTCTATGGTTGCTATGGGCATAGATTTTTTTCACTGTAAACTTCTGACGTTACTAGCGTGTTACTGTTATTCTAGGGGTCAGTACAATTATGATGTATGAATATGTATAGTTTTATGTTTTTGTTTTTTTTTTACTATTTTTCATAATAGCATTCCAAGAGCCAGAACTCTTTGGACAAACATGGTGTGCAGGGCCGGCCTTTGGGGTGTGCGAGCTGTGCGGCCACACAGGGCGCCATGGCAACAGGGGCGCCCGGCGGCCAGCGGAGCCGGTGTAGCAACTGTAACGACATGCAGGACGGCGGCGGCCTTCTCTCACTACTTTATAGACGCTCTTGCCTGTGTCACAACTTGCACGCACTTCTCATTTCGAATCCGACGAATCCCAGGCATCTGTATTGCCATCCTCAGGAGAGGGAGAGATGTGTCTGCTGGGATTCAAGCCCACCTTCTGTATCAGAGGCAAAGCACTTACCCACACAGCTATAAGAGCTGCATAGCCACTGACTGCCCCAACACACCCAGCACTGCTATATTTCTATATGACAGCTGCCCCAGCACACTCAGCTCTGCTACATCTATACACATGACAGCTGCCACTGCACACTCAGCTCTGCTACATCTATATATCTCTAAGTATTACTATACAGTAGATAGATATATAGAGATATAGCAGAGCTGAGTGTGCTGGGGCAGCTGTCATGTGTATAGATGTAGCAGAGCTGGGTGTGCTGGGGCAGCTGTCATGTGTATAGATGTAGCAGAACTGGGTGTGCTGGGGCAGCTATCATATATAGAGATATAGCAGAGCTGAGTGTGCTGGGGCAGCTTTTATGTGTTTGGATGTACACTAGCTGTGTGGTTAGGTGCCTTGCCTCTGATACAGAAGGTCGTGGGTTCGAGTCCCAACAGAAACGTTTCTGAAATACAGGCTAAGGCTACTTTCACACTTGCACGGCTTGCAAGGTTATCTGCACAGACGGATCCGCACCTATAATGCAAACGATGGTATCCGTTCAGAACGGATCCGTCTGCATTCTATGTAAAAAAAAAAGTCTAAGTCTAATTGTTAGTCAGACGGATCCGTCCTGACTTTACATTGAAAGTCAATGGGGGACGGATCCGTTTGCAATTGCACCATATTGTGTCAACGTCAAACGGATCCGTCCAACATGGACTTGCATTGTAAGTCAGGATGGATCCGCACGGCCAGGCAGACACCAAAATGCTGCAAGCGTTTTGGTGTCCGCCTGCTGAGCGGAATGGAGGCGGAACGGAGCCAAACTGATGCATTCTGAGCGGATCCACATCCATTCAGAATGCATTGGGGATGAACGGTTCCGTTCGGGGCTGCTTGTGAGAGCCTTCAAACGGATCTCACAAGCGGAACGCCAAACGCAAGTGTGAAAGTAGCCTAAATTAGAATACACAAGCACTGACTCCATATATGGACATACAGCGCAGGACACAGGAAGAGGCTGCATCGCATCACTGACATGGAGGTAAGTATAAGTGTTTTTTTTTTTTTTTTAAATACCGGACTGTTACTGGCACATGGGGGAGCAGGAGGCACTTGATACTGGCACATGGGGGGAAGGAGAGAGGCACTTGATACTGGCACATTGGGGGGGGGGGGGGGGGAGATGGCACTATGATACTGGGACATGGGGGGGGGGGAGGAGAGAGACACTTTATACTGGCACATGGGGGGTTTGGCACTTTATACTGGCACATGGGGGGGTTGGCACTATGATACTGGCACATTGGGGGGAGAGATGGCACTATGATACTGACACTTTGGGGGGGGGGGCGAGATGGCACTATGATACTGGGACATGTGGGGGGGGGGAGGAGAGAGGCACTTGATACTGGCACATGATGGGGGGGCATCTATGGGGACACTTACTGGCACATTATTGGGGGGCATTATGGGGGTCCCTTTTTACTGGCACATTATAAGGCCCTTAATCATACCCAGTGTCACCCATAGCCAGTCTCCTGCCCCCCTTAATCATACCCTGTCACCTTTACCCAGTCCCCTGCCCTTAATCATACCCAGTGTCAGCCTTACCCAGTCCCCTGCCCCCTCAATTAGACCCTGCCCCCTTTAATCATACCCAGTGTCACCCATAGCCAGTCCCCTGCCCCCCCTTAATCATACCCAGTGTCAACCAAAGCCAGTCCCCTGCCCCTTAATCATACCCAGTGTCTGTCACCCTTAATTTAAAGGGGGCAGGGTCTAATTGAGGGGGCAGGGGACTGGGTAAAGGTGACACTGGGTATGATAAAGGGGGGCAGGGGACTGGGTAAAGGTGACACTGGGTATGATTAAGGGGGGCAGGAGACTGGCTATGGGTGACACTGGGTATGATTGTACTTGTTTGCACTTAAATTATCTGTAATTTAAAAAAAAATGTTTGTTACAAAGATTGTTTTCCTCTTTGTGTATGTTTAGGTGAACCGGGAGGGGGCGCCACAAGATTAGCTCGCACAGGGCGCCTGAACACCTAAGGCCAGCACTGATGGTGTGAGATCATGTATGTGTGTGTGTGTGCGTGTATTTTACCACTTTTACAAAATCACTTTTTATGGAAAAAATGAATTCCATTTTTTAATAAGGGGTTGTCCACTTTTTACTATTGATGACCTGTCCTCAGGATGGGTCACCAGTATCAGATCGTTGAGGGTCCGGCACCCCCGCTGATCAGTTGTTTGAAGAGAAACCAGTGCTTGTACGATGCATTGACGGCAAGCAGGTAAACAGAGAAGAGAAGGCATCGCTCGTACAAGCACTGGTTCTCTTCAAACAGCTGATCGGCGGGGATGCTGGGAGTCAGACACCCGACGATGTGATACTGATGACCTGACAGTGATAGGCAGGCTATTGGGGCACAAACTTATTTTTTTGTTCGCATCCGATCTGCATTTTTAGTAAGGGGGCTGCAAAAGCTGCAGACAGAACACCGTGTACTGTCCTCATCCGTTTGTCTGTTCCATTGCATCCGCAAAAATATAGAACCTGTCCTGTTATTGTCCACATTACGGAAAAGAATAGCACAGTTCTGTTATGGCCCAGATAGACTTTTCTGCAAAATGCTGAATGCACACCCCGATATCCGTGTTTTGCGGACTAGCAAAACAGGCAACGGTTGTGTGCATGAGCCCTAAGGCTGTGTCTGTGGCACACTTTAATAGACATGCTGTCATGTCAGGTCAGAGGCCCTCTGTTAGGCCCCAGCTGTCATGGCACCACATCACTACCCTGCGATTGCATTCACAAGGAACCGATGGAGCCCTCTCCCTGTAACTGCCTAGATGCCGCAGTGCTGTTGACTGCAGCATCTATGGAGTTAAAGGGGTGGTTCAGGCAGTATATAGTGATGACCTGTATAGGTCCTCAATATCTGATCTGCGGGGTCCGACACCAAGCACCCCACGTACCAGCTGTTGGAAGAGGAGGCGGCGCTACATGTGAGCGCTGCTTCCTCTTTATCACACTGCATGTCGTCTCCCTTGCAGTGGAGGTGTAGTGTAATTACAAGTACTTTCTCTGTTCAAGTGAAAGGAGCGAGTAATTGTAATTACACTGCGCCTCCGAGACTTGGCAGAGGAAGTAGCGCTCGCAAACAGCTGATCGGCGGGGGTGCTGCGTGTCGGATCCCCGCAGATCAGAAATTGATGACCTATCCAGAGGATATACTTTCTGCATGACTCCTTTAAGTGTCTCGGATAGGAGATATCTCCGATCGCTGTCTTTACAGCAGGAGCCTGTCTTCAGTCAGTGCCAGGCTTCCGTGGTATGCTGTGTTCTTGCAGCCTGGGGTCTCTGTTCAGTTCCTGCCAGGATTAATGACGCCGGCAGCAGGGACTGAACATACAGCACGGACTGCACTGATACAGCGCTCCAGACCAAGAAAAGTCTCATGTGCATGATTAGCATTGCCTGTACAGGCGTCTATGATGCTTGTAGAGGCTTTATGGCCACCTCTGGTATTAGCATTGACACTTTATTATGTATTGAGTTTAGTGACCGGTCGCCCCTTGGTGGATATTGGTTCCCCTATTATACTTTGCTTGATTTCTAATTGTATTTTTTGTATAATTCAATCAAGTTGTTGCTGCTTTTTGTTGTGCAGTGCCCTTGTTTATAGGAGATGTCTTTTCCCAGTGAAGCCACTTAAAGGGGTTCTCCCATGATTAATGTAAAAAATGAAAATCGGACATCAAATAGTACGAGTATCTCTTTCTAAGGGCCCATTCAGACGGCCGTAGTGCAAAACACAGATACCGGCCGCGGAACGGAACCACCGTGTGCTGTCCGCATCTTTTGTATCCCCATTGAAATGAATGGGTCTGCGCCCGTTCCGCAAAATTGCGGAACGGATGCAGACTTGATCATATGGCTGTCTGAATGAGCTCTAACAAAGCTAGAACCAGCCCTGTACCTCACATGGATCCAGAGATCTCCCCATTGATTGCTCTGCTAGATTTATATCAAGCTGACAGCTGAAGGGGCGTGTCTTCTACTGCAGCTCAGGGGGTGTGTCTCAGCTCTCCCTATCACAGGTCAGGAGGCGTGTCCTTTCTGCTGGAGCTCTCTCCCTATCACCGCTCAGGATGAAACTTAGCATGTGCGGCCATTTCAGTGAGCAGGACAAAGAAATAATAAAAAAAACAAACAGCAGGTGGCGCTATACAGATACATTTTATTGAATAACTCAGTGGCTATATAAAAAAATGAATTACATGCAATTACAAAAGTATTCAGATCCAGGTTTGAAACCAGTAGAATAAATTCCTGGTTTGAAAATTGTAGAATATTTCATAGCTGCAT
Organism: Bufo bufo; assembly: GCF_905171765.1. Classification (NCBI taxonomy): domain Eukaryota; kingdom Metazoa; phylum Chordata; class Amphibia; order Anura; family Bufonidae; genus Bufo; species Bufo bufo. The sequence continues at coordinate 44,019,257 of NC_053398.1, forward strand.
GGCATTTAAAAAAATAAAGTGAATGCAGTTACCCGGCTGGTAGCTGTGGGCATCTGCTTCACTGTTCTCCCGCAGTGTGTAGTAGTAAATCTCACGTGCAGCTACTGCAATGAAGTTAGGCTTTAATAGGCCATTAATGGATTGAATTTTTTAGCTGAGAGGAGTCCAGAGTTTGCCCAGAATAGTTGCCGTGCATTTCCTGCAGATCAGATCCGTGCCCCTGTATCCCACCCTATAGCTGAATATAGACGCAGACGCTGCGAAGGGTCTAGATGACCAGACGTCGCCTCCAGCCCCATGCCAGGCTCCCTCCCACTCTTCTATAGCAAAAAATATATAAAAAATCCGGGCTCTGCTTTGTATCTGCTTTGTCACTCTCCTCCCACTCTTGTTGCAGTGAGTCAGGTCTGAAACGATGAAGCTGCTGAGTGCCCTGCTCGCCGTCACTGTTGCTTACCACTTGGCCGATGCCACTTTGTCAAAGACCGACACCAAGAAGGCTGCTTCCAAGTCACTTGAGACAAAGGTAAGTTTCCAAATGCTATCCATTCTTCCACAATGACAATACTGTGAGCGTAAAACGACACCTAAAAATTAGCGGAAGTAATTGTAAAGGTAAGAAGGGATGCAGATGAGCCCTTAACAAGCTCCGCCTCTAATGCCACGAGATGTAAGTCATTGTGGAATGAGGTGGCAGCGGACCTATTTGAAGGGGTTGCCCAGTCAGTTTTTTTTTTTTTTTTTTAAACAAAGGATCAGAATGGCGTAAAACTTTACACAGATCTCGCTGAGCACCATAGAAACACTTAGGCTAATTTCACACTCGCGTTTGTACTGGATCCGTCATGAATCAGCAAAAACACTTCAGTCACAATAATACAACCGTCTGCATCCGTTATGAACGGATCCGGTTGGATTATCTATAGCCAAGACGGATCCGTCATGAACACGATTGAAAGTCAATGGGGGACGGATCCGTTTTCTATTGTGTCCGAGAAAATGGATCCGTCCCCATTGACTTACATTGCGCACCGCATCGCGAATAGAAAAACGCTGCCTGCAGCGTTATACTTTGTCCGTGATCGGGACGCAACCATTTTTTAAGTGGAGGAATTTTTTTATGTTAAAAAAAATATTGTGCTCCATCTCACCCACTTGGCTCAACTTCTATGCTGGAAGAGTGGAACACGTGCTTGCTCTGATCACCATATTTCATCTCGTATTCACACCAGACATCTGGCATCAGTACATCGCTAAATCGCATCTACATCTCTTGCTTTCCGTCATACATTATATTATAAAACTGGACTTTTACATCCACCACTAGGGGAGCTCAGTGCATAGGAATTTATACAGTTACCACTAAACTCAATGGAAGCTTGTAAGATCTCTTTGCCCTGAGATTCCCCTAGTTCCAGCTGCAGGAACATGCCGTGGATCTATGATGGTAACGGGAGAAGGAGTTCAGCGCCGGGCCTCATAGGAGTCTTCTGCCTCCATGGTAAGCATGCCGCTGTACTCACCGATTCCATGCCGCTCCCATTCTGACCCTTTCCACGTTCACACACTGCAGTTGAGCACTCAGCCAGTCTAAGCAAGGAGGGTGGTGATCACGCACAGTCACCTCATGTGTGCCGAGAGGAACTAAGGAATAGAGATCAGTGGGGATCGGGGAGGTGTTGGAACGGGAAAGACTGAATGGGGATTGGTGAGACGAGTGGCTATCCTTTTGTTTTACTGCCACTCTGACCCTTTCAAAAATATAATCTCCACAATCCCTTTACATTTAAAAGACCTATGACAATATAGTGCTGTATGCAATAGGGCAGTGTTCCTCAGTCTGTGGCCATCCACCTAAAGGATGTCGAGGCATGCTGGGAGCTGTAGTTCTGCACAGGTGGGTACACCAGAGTTCTGACCCTGACTCTAACTCCGTCTCCTTCATAAGTTGCCAATAGTATAGTAATAACAAATTTCCTGTAGTAAAATAGTAGCATCAGTCTTTATTCACAATCGTGTAAGGAATCGGGCTACTTGGATAGAACTTAAAGGGAGTCTGTCATCAAAGTTTCACCTTTTTAACCCTTCCCATAGCTTTCTAGCAGCCTTACAGTTAATTAAAACGTTACCTTTACGAGCGCCGACGGACTGAGTGCGCAGGCACGGGATCTCGGCGAAATAAGAAGTAAGTAGATGGGCGGTCAAAAGGAAAGAATGGGCGGGGGGAAGCGACGATAAGGCTGAGCTAGCTGGGCACCTACGAGGGTAACGCTGCCTCTGGGCACTTGCGAGCCCTCATTTGCATATGCTACAAAGTTGTTTTTTTGCAGGTTTTATAAGTCCAGGATTGCTCATAAAGGTAACGTTTTTATTAACTGTAAGGCTGCTAGAAAGCTATGGGAAGGGTTAAAAAGGTGAAACTTTGATGACAGACTCCCTTTAAAGGGAACCTGTCAGCGGCAAAACCCATCCCACACCGCCAGCAGTACCTTCAAGTAGCCGGCAGTGAGTTTCAAATGATGATTTTCTTACTGCATTCTGATGAGGCAGAAGTATGAAAAACGTTCTTTTATCCTCCGTCCGCGCTATTTTCCAGTCAGGCTTGAAGTCACGGCAACCGCGCCCCCTTCCCCTGTGACTGACAGCCGGCTGTCAGTCACAGCGAAGGGGCAGGGAAGGGGGCGCGGTTACCGTGACTTCAAGCCTGACTGGAAAATAGCACGGACGGAGGATAAAAGAACGTTTTTCATACTTCTGCCTCATCAGAATGCAGTAAGAAAATAATCATTTGAAACTCACTGCCGGCTACTTGAAGGTAATGCTGGCGGTTTGGGATGGGTTTTGCCGCTGACAGGTTCCCTTTAAGCCATTTTTTGGAATGCAATTTCTTACATTCCTGACATTTTCTAAATTCCTGTAAGTAAATATACAGTGCACTATGCATTTAATAACTGGAAAACGCTGTTATACACTTAATTGTAAGAAATCTATGAACTTATCCTCTAAAACTCTAAAACTAAAGAATGTATGTTCTAGAAAGCCTAAGGCCTCCTGCACACGACAGTATTTTTTCACAGTCCGCAAAACAGGGTCCGTAGGTCCGTGATCCGTGACCGTTTTTTCGTCCAAGGGTCTTCCTTGATTTTTGGAGGATCCACGGACATGAAAAAAAAGTCGTTTTGGTGTCCGCCTGGCCGTGCGGAGCCAAACAGATCCGTCCTGACTTACAATGCAAGTCAATGGGGATGGATCCGTTTGACGTTGACACAATATGGTGCAATTGCAAACGGATCCGTCCCCTATTGACTTTCAATGTAAAGTCAGGAGTTAATATACCATAGGATCAGAGTTTTCTCCAATCCGATGGTATATTTTAAATTGAAGCGTCCCCATCACCAGGGGAACGCCTCTATGTTAGAATATACCATCGGATTTGAGTTAGATCGTGAAACTCATATCCGACAGTAAATTCGAACACAGAGGCGTTCCCATGGTGATGGGGACGCTTCAAGTTAGAATATCCTACAAACTGTGTACATGACTGTCCCCTGCTGCCTGGCAGCACCTGATCTCTTACAGGGGGCTGTGATCAGCACAATTAACCCCTCAGGTGCCGCACCTGAAGGGGTTAATTGTGCTTATCATAGCCCCCTTTAAGAGATCAGGGGCTGCCAGGCAGCAGGGGGCAGACCCCCCTCCCTCCCTCGTATTATCATTGGTAGCCAGTGTGCGCCCTTCCCCCCCCGGCCCCCCCTCTATTGTTTTAATATCATTGGTGGCCAGTGTACAGTAGTGTCCTGGTTGCCATGGTTACCGATCGGAGCCCCAGCGATTAAACTGGGACTCCGATCGGAACTCTCCGCTGCCACCAATGATCGGGGGGGGAGAGGGGAGGCCGCACACTGGCCACCAATGATATTAAAACAATAGGGGGGGGGGCGCACACTGGCCACCAATGATATTAAAACAATAGGGGGGGGGGGGGGCGCACACTGGCCACCAATGATATTAAAACAATAGAGGGGGGGCCGGGGGGGGGGGGGGCGCACACTGGCCACCAATGATAATACAATAGAGTGAGGGAGGGGGGGCCGCACTGGCCACCAATGATAATACAATAGAGGGAGGGGGGTCTGCCCCCTCCTGCCTGTCAGCCCCTGATCTCTTATAGGGGGCTATGATATGCACAATTAACCCCTCAGGTGCAGCACCTGAGGGGTTAATTGTGCGGATCACAGCCCCCTTTAAGAGATCGGGTGCTGCCAGGCAGCAGGGGGCAGTCATGTACACAGTTCGTAGTATATTCTAACTAGAAGCGTCCCCATCACTATGGGAACGCCTCTGTGTTAGAGTATACTGTCGGATATGAGTTTTCACGAAGTGAAAACTCAGCTCTGAAAAAGCTTTTATGCAGACGGATCTTCGGATCCGTCTGTATGAAAGTAACCTACGGCCACGGATCACGGACGCGGATGCTAATCTTGTGTGCATCCGTGTTCTTTCACGGACCCATTGACTTGAACGGGTCCGTGAACCGTTGTCCGTCAAAAAAATAGGACAGGTCATATTTTTTTGACGGACAGAAAACACGGATCACGGATGCGGCTGCAAAACGGTGCATTTTCTGATTTTTCCACGGACCCATTGAAAGTCAATGGGTCCGCGAAAAAAAAAGGAAAACGGCACAACGGCCGCGGATGCACACAACGGTCGTGTGCAGGAGGCCTAATTCACACGTCAGTGATTTCCATCAGTGATTGTGAGCCAAAACCAGGACAGACCTAAGATATAAGGGAAAGCTCCGCTCCTGTTCTGTGTTTGTGAGCCAAACCAGGTGCGACTCTAATCACTGATAGAAATCACTGACCAAACACTGACCATGTGAAGAAGGGCTCATGCATACGGCCATTGCCCGGCCGAGGCCATATTGCGGCCGCATACAGCGGGTCTGCAATACACTGGCACCGACTGTGTGCACCCCGCATCAAGGATGGGGACCCATTCACTTGAATGGGTCCGCAATCCGGCGATGCAGTGCGCAACGGAAGCACGGATCGGTAGCCCACCGAAGCACTGCGTATTTTTTTACGGTGCGGACGGATCACGGACCCATTCAAATTGAATGAGTCAAATTGCGGTCCCCAATGCATGGATGGCACGCACAACGGCCGTGTGCATGAGGCCTAAGGCATAGATGAGGATAATTGAAACATTTAAAAAGCCTAGCTGCTATAAAGGGTTGTCTGGGAATAAATAACTTTTCACAGGTGCCTGCAGCCTCCTCTATGGACAGAGTCTTACATACCTGCGCACTGACTCCTGTGTGTCCATCTCATGATCATCTGCTCCGTTGCAGCCAATGACTGGATTCAGCTCTGCTCCGTTGCAGCCAATGACTGGATTCAGCTCTGCTCCGTTGCAGCCAATGACTGGATTCAGCTCTGCTCCGTTGCAGCCAATGACTGGATTCAGCTCTGCTCCGTTGCAGCCAATGACTGGATTCAGCTCTGCTCCGTTGCAGCCAATGACTGGATTCAGCTCTGCTCCGTTGCAGCCAATGACTGGATTCAGCTCTGACTTGTCCACAAGAGACATATCAGTTATTGGCTGCAGCGGAGCAGATGATCATCTCCATGCCAGGGATAAATTAAACAGTGGACCGGAAGATGGACACGTGGGAGCTGGCACACAGGACCAGAGTGGCAGGAGTAGGTAAGTATGATTCCTTCCATAGCAGAGGCACGCTGAGGGCACTAATGAAATGTTACTTGGCAAGGCAATTTTTGGCGGCCCCATAGAAATGAATGGAGGGCGCCCTCCACAACATTCGGTGCTTCGATCTCAGTGTACAGTAGGTGCAGGTCCCAGAGGTGGGACCCGCACCTATCAGACAATGGCAACTTATCCTAGCGACATGCCCCCAATGTCTGAGATGGGAAAACCCCTTTAAATATGCAGCAGACAAGTTATAAAAAAAAATTAAAAATGTTTTGCTCACCTCCTAATGATCCCTCTGTTCCCTCGCTGCAGTTTGTCCCTAGGACTTCCAGTCCCTGTCGGACAGAAAGTGGTGATAATATCCATTGATCACGTGACTGCTCAACCAATCACTGGCCTCATTGGTCAAGTGCCGCTCATGTCAATGATGGGTGTAAAAACATCACTTCTGGTCCAAAGGGGACTGGAATCCCTGGGGACTGGACTTTTAGGAGTTTCGTTCATTTTATAAGCCTGTGTGCTCTCCGGATAATTTTAAAAACTGTTGGACAACCTCTTTAAAGGGGTATTCAGGTTTCATCTATAATACAGTGTAGATGGTGTGCAGGTAAACATTGACGAGTCTGCATCGCTCAGGCGAGCGCCAGGCCCCTCTGAATAGCTGATCGGTGAGGGTGTCGGGAGTTGGACCCCCAATGATCTGATGTTGGTGACCTATCCTGAGGATAGGTCGTCAGTTTTGCAAAAATGGAATAGCTCTTTAAGGCCTCATGCACACGACCGTTGTTTTGGTCTGCATCCGAGCCGCAGTTTTTGTGGCTCGGATGCGGACCGATTCACCTCAGTGGGGCTGCAAAAGATGCGGACAGCACTCCGTGTGCTGTCCGCATCCGTTGCTCTGTTCGGTGGTCGGCAAAAAATATATAACCTGTCCTATTCTTGTCCATTTGCGGACAATAATAGTATGATCAATGGCTGTCCGTGCCGTTCCGCAAATTGCGTAACGCACATGGACGCCTTCCGCGTTTTGCAGATCCGCAATTTTCGGACCGCAAAATACACACCGAGAAAGCTTGTTCTCTGCTGTTTACGGCAGTCCCATAGTGTTGTACGAAATGGTGGAATGTGTGCCCCCTGCTCCATTCAAAAGGAGAAACGGCCCCCATTCTTGTTACCGGCAGGGGCCCCAGAGATCCGAACCCTGCCAAACAGACACCTTTTCCCTATACTGTAGATGGCGGATAAGTTGTAATGTGACAAACCCTTTTATAAGAGAACAGAACCGTGTGGCAGGATCCTCCAGGACTGTACTCTGTTGAAGAGTCCACAAGTCTTCCTGGAGGACATTATGTCCTTGTCCTTAGAGGATTACAGATGGCACAACGTGGTCTCAATGACCAGTAAAGGATGACTTGGAAAATTGAGCATGTGTGAAAGCTGTGCTGATATATAGCTTCTGTTTCTGTGTGATAGACTCGCCTGTCTGATGTTCCTGTGCAGTCTCGAGGGTTGGTTACCACTGATGTCAAGGCAAAAGACATTGTGCTGGATCACCAAAGCTACTGCAGCAAAAAGGTGAAGGAGCGCCATGTTTCTGGGGATGTACTGGGATATGTCACACCGGTAAGTAGTGAATCCTAAATTATGTGATCACACATATTGTATAAGGTAGCCATAGATACAAAGATAGTGATACAAGGACCTTTCTCTTTAACCTGCTACGCATGCACTAATCAACCTAATATTAAAACCAACTGATCTCGTGTAGGTCTCTCTGACCTGTAAAAGCATGGACTCCTCAAGACCTCTGAAGGTGTCCTGTGGTACTGGCACCAAGATGTAAAATGCCAAGTGGGCGCTCCATGGATTGCACTTGTTCGCACTTGTTTGTCCAGTGCATCCCACAGCTGTTCAACCAGATTAAAAGGGTTGTCTCATCATAGACAATGGGGGCATATTGCTAGGATATGCTCCCATTGTCTTATACCTATATTGAGAACGGAGCCCCACAAGGTGATGGCTGGAGGACTCCGGTCTGGCCAACACCAATCCGGTTCCCCATAGAAGAGAATGGGAGCGTACCGCGCATGACCGGCCATAACTCCCATTCATTTCTATGGGCTCGATGGAAATGGTCGAGCCAGCTCTTGGCTATTTTTTTTGCCGGCACTATAGAAAATGAATGGAGGGCGGCTGCGCATGCGCAGTGCGCCCTCCTTCACTTTTGGGGCTCCGTTCTCGATATAGGTGGGACCCACACCTATAAGACAATTGGGGCATATCCTAGCAATATGCCCCCATTGTTTGTCATAAGAAAACCTCTTTAGATCTGGGGAATTAGGACGTCAAGTGAACACCTTGAAGTCTTTCTCATGTTCTTCGAACAATTCCTGGACAATTTTTGCAGGGTGACAGGGAGTATTATCCTGCTGAAAGAGGCTACTGCCATTAGGATGTACTTCGTCTGCCACCCTGTTTAGGTGGGTGGTACGTGTCAGTAACATCCACATAAATGTCAGGACCCACGGTTTTCCAGTAGAAAATTATTCAGAGCATCTTCTGCCGCTGGTGGCTTTTGCGTTCTTCCCGTAGTACATTATGGTGTCCTCTCCTTCCCCCTGGAATGACATACATTAACCAGGAAATCCACATGGTGTGAAAGAAAATGTGATTCATCACATGATGCCACCTTCTTCCATAGCTTCCGTTGTTTTATAGTCATAATTCTGATGCTCACATGCCCATGGTAGGTGCTCTTGGCGGTGGACAGGGATCATCATGGTCACTGTGATCAGTCGGGAATATTAACTTTATCAGCAGTTTGAACTATAGTAGTGCTTCGGGATAGGAGCTGACAGAGTTGCATTCACTTCCGACACACATTAGTAAACCTGTGACCCCGTCACCGCCTCACTGGCTGTCCATCATTGGGCCACTTTTGGTCAGTGCTGATCACTGCATACTGGAAACACCACACAAGACCTGCCATTTTGGAGTTGCACTGATCTAGCTGTGTAGCCTCACAATTTGGCCTTTGTGAAAGTTGCTCACATCCTTACACTTCTACCCATTTTTCTTACTTTTTTGAAAAATACATCAACTTCTAGAACTGATTGTTCACTTGATGCCTAATGTATCCCACCCCTTGACAGGTGCTATTGTAAGAAGGTAATGAGTGTTATTCACGTAATCTGTCAGTGGTTTTAATGTTATGACTGATTGGCATAAAATAGCTGAACTTAATTTTTATTTAATTTTTTTTACAAATCAGGTTCTCTGGTGTGAGGACCAGGGTTTCCTCCCTTAGTCCTTCAAGCTTCCTGTTATTAGAGCCACTATAAATGTGTTTCCAGGATAAGGCCTCATGCACACGACAGTTGTTTTTTGAGTCCGCAAATTGTGCGTCCGCTAAAAAAAAACTGATGCGGCATCTGTTTTTTTTTTTTGGAGGATCCGTTTTTTTTTCCACAGATCCCTTGTAATAAATGCCTATCCTTGTCCGCAATGGAAACATGGACAACGGACGCGGAACACAAACGGATGAACTATCAGCATTTTTTTGCTGACCCATTCAAATGAATGGGTCCCCATCCTATCCGCAAAAAAAAACGGAACGGAGGCCGAGAAAAACAACTGTCGTGTGCATGAGACCTATCCTATACGGCACAATTTTCCTTCCATTAAGACATAATCACCTACGTGTGTATACATGGTGGATGCTAGCTGTATACGTTTTTGCTGTGTAGTTAAAGGAAATGGAAAAAATAATATCCACAAACAAATTGAATAAAAAGTTGCAGAATAAAGATGCCATGTCATTTTTAGTGCACAGTAAACGCCAGAATATCAAAACTCAAACACCTTGATGGAATTTCACCTCACAAAGAATTTGTTTTCCCATTTTTTCAGTACAAGATATGATGAAGTAAATGGTGCCATTAAAAACATATAACTTGTCCCGCCAACAGTAAGCGCTCATATGGCTCTGTGAACTGAACATTTTAAAAGAAGCTGTGGCCCTGAGGAAAAAATTTAATTCAAAAATGGCCCTTAAAGGGTTAAGCTGCAGCAATGCTGATGCAGGCGGTGTTGTCATTAGAGATGAGCGAACTTCTCTTTTAAGTTCGGCGTCTAAAGTTCGGCTTCCGGTTAGCGGAGGATCCCGATATGGATTCCGAATTCCGTTGTGGTCCGTGGTAGCGGAATCAATAATGGCCGATTATTGATTACGCTACCACGGACCACAACGGAATTCGGAATCCATATCGGGATCCTCCGCTAACTGGAAGCCGAACTTTAGACGCCGAACTTAAAACAGAAGTTCGCTCATCTCTATTTGTCATGGGTAGGGTTGTCACGATGCCAGAATTTTGATTTGATTTTGATACCATGAAAAAGTATTGCGATACTCGATACCATTCGGAAAAAATAAAACCCAAAAAAGCCGCGTGCATTCCGCATTTTATGGAACGTCCGGCCCATAATAGAACCGTCCTATCCTATTTTTTGGGGGGGGGGACAAGGTGACTAAAAAATGGCGAACCACGTGTTTTTTTATTTATTTTCCTGCTACTTCATTCACCAAATAGGAGATATTTTTTTAAAATATTTTAATAGTTTTGACTTTTTCAGGCGTGGCGATACGTAATTTTTTTTATTGTTTATATATTTATATGTAATATTGGGAAACGGGGTGATTTAAACTTTCAATATTTTGGTGTTTTTCTTTAAGATTTTTTGTTTATTTTTTTAAACTTTTTATTTAATAACTATTAGCCCCCTTAGTGAAAGAAAAAACTCCAGCAATGAAGTGGTAAACTTGTTGAGTTTTTATTAAGGAACGCGGCTGAACAGGTCAAGTGTGACGTTTCGGCCACATACCGCCTTTTTCAAACTACAGCAGAAAAACAAAACATGAAGTAGACCTGAATAAAAGGAATATACCAGGGCAGTGGTGGTATATGTACAGTGTTAGTGACAAAATGCAATAATACAGTGATATAAATATTGCAAAGCTTTGGTCCAGAAGTGTGTGGGTCCCGTGGTTCAAGTCAGGTGGAGTCCAAAGAATGGGGATCCATATACACGTTAAGGAAAATAACAGTCCGTATCTTACATAAAATAACATCTCATATCAATCTCATGTGATTTTATATATATATATGGTAATATATGCAATATGTATACTATACAGAGTTAATGGAGCCTATAGGTAAGCTCCTGTAGTGGCAACCGGTAGAGGTATGTTGATATACAAGCAGTTGTATACATCCACCTGAATGTATAGTTAGTTCAATGTGCTCCCTTAGTGAAAGAGTTAATAGGATCAAAAGACCCATGTTACATTGTAGAAGGACCGAAGTAAGGAGACCATTCTGGGAAATTAAATTACCTGGTGCCGCTGGAGGAAGGTGGAAGGACGTGCGCAGCGGGAAAGGTGCAATCGCACTGTAGGGAAAGCGCATGGCGGACGCAGGGAAGCGCGCCCTATTTGAGGCAGCGCGCCGGCCGACTGTCACGGTGGGGAGTGGGGTTTCCCCCGCCGTACAATGAAAAGAGATAAAGGGTAGCTGCTAGGCCAGTACGCCAGAATAAGGGAGCAGGTCACCTCCTAAAGCATCCCTAAATCTGGCCCTGTTCTCCTAAGGGCTCATGCACACGACAGTATTTTGCGTTCAGTATACTGGACGTTTTTTGAGTTCAGTATGCGGAACATATACTGAACCATTCATTTCAATGGTTCAGCAAAAAATACTGAAGTGTCTCCGTGTGCATTTTCGTTTCAGTATTTCTGTACCGTGAAAAGATAGAACATGTCCTATTCTTGTCCGCAAATCACGGTGCTTGGCTCCATTCAAGTCAATGGGTCCGCAAAAAAAAACTAACACATACGGAAATGCATCCGTATGTCTTCCGTATCCGTTCTGTTTTTGCTAAACCATCTATTGAAAATGTTACGCCCAGCCCAATTTTTTCTATGTAATTACTGTATATGGCATACGGAAAAACGGAAACACAACGGAAACAAAAAACGGAACAATTGATCCATAAAAAACTGACCGCAAAACACTGAAAAAGCCATACTGTCGTGTGCATGAGCCCTAACTGTATGAGCCGACCCATAAGGTAGGAGGGCCCATACGCTGGAAACTCTGAATCCTGAAATCCCTGAGGTTAGGAGACAGGGACAAGAGACAACCTGGTTCATCCAAGACACGGATGAACCAGAGTCTCCCCAGTCCTAGCAACAAAGGGAAAAGGAGAGACCGTACACAGCAAGAGGATCAGCAGGTAAGAACAACAAGACAACTCACTTACCTGCCGAAGCCTCCACAACTGGAACCCGTGCATCAGTACAGGAGCCCGAACACACAGCAGGTCACAGTACAAACAACCCACACAGGAATCCAGCATGCCAACTCTGCCAGCGCCCCCTATGCTCACACAGTGCATGGCAGCGCTGCATACAGGCTTCAACATACAGGGCAAATGTCCAACATACATGTAGGGACAAACACCGACAACAGCCCAGACATGTGACAACCATGAAGACGTACAACACACCCTGAACATAAACCCACACCTAACAAATAACAAGTGAGGTAGGGAACCAGAAGCAGACATAAGGAAAGACCATTTATGTCCAATAAGGTGGCCCTCAAGGACTGGGCAGAATCGCCCAGGTGAGGAGCAGAGCTCCATCACCAGACTAGGCTGTAGAACAACTGCCCCCAGCCTGCAAGCCACAGGTATATACAGTATATCAAGTTTGCGGCCACACCCAGGACACACCATAATCCCCACTAGCTAGATGATTAACCCCTAGCACACCAAACAGCAGGGAGGCACACCTTAAAGGGGAATTGCACGTGCAAACCAAAAACTACACGTTGCCACCAGCAACTAGAGATGAGCGAACTTCTGTTTTAAGTTCGGCGTCTAAAGTTCGGCTTCCGGTTAGCGGAGGATCCCGATATGGATTCCGAATTCCGTTGTGGTCCGTGGTAGCGGAATCAATAATGACCATTATTGATTCCGCTACCACGGACCACAACGGAATTCGGAATCCATATCGGGATCCTCCGCTAACCGGAAGCCGAACTTTAGACGCCGAACTTAAAACAGAAGTTCGCTCATCTCTACCAGCAACGAGTCTGCGTCACGGTCAAACAACAATATGACCGTGACACCGACAGTGTGCGTTGCGCAAGTGGGATCAGAGCGTTTCAAGCCTCATTTTGAAACAAGCAGAGGCTGGAGCGCTCCTTTGTAGAGAAACCGAGTAAGCGCAGGAAGAAAGGACAAGACAGATGCATGGGTTAGTAGGAATAGGGTGGAATAAGAGGGAAGATGGAGAAAGAAAGAAATGAGAAATGATAAGAATAAAAGGAGAAATGAAAGGAAATAAGGAGGGGAAAGAAGTGGAAGGAGAAATACTGGTTGAATATGGATAAAGAAAAAGAGAAATGCTGGTAATAAAATGGAAGGAGTAACAGAAAGACAGGAGGGAAGTGTGAGGGTGGTGAATAGGAGGAGGATGGCAGAAAGAAGGGTACTCCAGAGGGCACCAGGATACTAATCAGTTGATCTGAAAGGGGGGAAAGAAGGATTATTCCATGTCCATAAGAAACCATCAATGTTTACAGATTAATACAGAAGAGAGAGATCATCAGAGGTCAGATTTGGTCTTGTATTTTGTACTCTGTTTAACCCCTTGGGTTCTAAACTGTCAAGTTTATGTATCCAGTACTCCTCTCTCTCATTTTTAATAATTTGATCCAATCGCCCCCTCTTCTACACGGTGCTAGATGTTCTATAACCTGAGATTTTAACTGTGCGAGATTAGGGTCAAAATGTAGGGGAACCGGTAGTAATAAGTTCTTCTGTCTGATGCTTGATTTGTGTTGACAAATGCGGTCACGTACTTTTTGTGTCGTTTCACCAACATATACTCTCCCACATGGACATTTGAGTAGGTAGACCACAAAGGTGGAATCACAAGTGAAGAAAGAAACCTCTGATTGGAAAGCTTTTACCAGATTGTGGGTGGTAAGTGTGTGCCCTTTTGGACATTAGAACGGTATATGCACGGGTGTGTTCCTGTCCTCTGTGTGCTAGAAAAGCTTGTCCAGGGACCTTAACAGCGGACCCAATATCGGCTTTGACTAGTAGGTCATGTAGGTTTTGTGGGCAACGTGTAGAGGCCAATATTGGGTTTTTAAATTCAGCAACCTGGGGGTAAGCTTTCTGTAGAATGGGACAATGGTTTCTGATACTGTTAACTATCTTATTGATACTCGGATGGAAAGTGTGTACGAAGGGGATGCGTACAGTTTTCTGAGTCGGTTTGGGAATTTTGGGTTTCCCTGAGAAATAAAGGAGACGCTGTGGGTATTCTCTTTCTAAGAATCGGTTTTTCATTTCAGAAATTCTCTGTTGTCGTAGGGGTTCTGATTTGACTATACGTTGTATGCGTTTAAACTGGGGCAATGGGAGAGATTTTTGAATGGAGTCCACATCGATGGAGTTCCACACATTCTTGAATTCTATCTACTCCGAATTACAGTTTACCATTCACCACGACGTTAAAGGGAGTCTGTCACCACAATTTGCCCTTATAGACCACTTACATAGCACTGTAGCATAACTATAGATCAGTCAAATGGTACCTTTGTCTTTTTGTCTGGATGTTCACCAGGGGCAAAAACTGAGTTGTATTCATATGTAAATGAGGGCTCGCAAGTGCCCAGGGGCGGCGTTCAGGCTGTAAGTGCCCAGGGGCGGCGTTCGGGCTGTAAGTGCCCAGGGGCGGCGTTCGGGCTGTAAGTGCCCAGGGGCGGCGTTCGGGCTGTAAGTGCCCAGGGGCGGCGTTCGGGCTGTAAGTGCCCAGGGGCGGCGTTCGGGCTGTAAGTGCCCAGGGGCGGCGTTCGGGCTGTAAGTGCCCAGGGGCGGCGTTCGGGCTGTAAGTGCCCAGGGGCGGCGTTCGGGCTGTAAGTGCCCAGGGGCGGCGTTCGGGCTGTAAGTGCCCAGGGGCGGCGTTCGGGCTGTAAGTGCCCAGGGGCGGCGTTCGGGCTGTAAGTGCCCAGGGGCGGCGTTCGGGCTGTAAGTGCCCAGGGGCGGCGTTCGGGCTGTAAGTGCCCAGGGGCGGCGTTTGGGCTGTAAGTGCCCAGGGGCGGCGTTTGGGCTGTAAGTGCCCAGGGGCGGCGTTTGGGCTGTAAGTGCCCAGGGGCGGCGTTTGGGCTGTAAGTGCCCAGGGGCGGCGTTTGGGCTGTAAGTGCCCAGGGGCGGCGTTTGGGCTGTAAGTGCCCAGGGGCGGCGTTTGGGCTGTAAGTGCCCAGGGGCGGCGTTTGGGCTGTAAGTGCCCAGGGGCGGCGTTTGGGCTGTAAGTGCCCAGGGGCGGCGTTTGGGCTGTAAGTGCCCAGGGGCGGCGTTTGGGCTGTAAGTGCCCAGGGGCGGCGTTTGGGCTGTAAGTGCCCAGGGGCGGCGTTTGGGCTGTAAGTGCCCAGGGGCGGCGTTTGGGCTGTAAGTGCCCAGGGGCGGCGTTTGGGCTGTAAGTGCCCAGGGGCGGCGTTTGGGCTGTAAGTGCCCAGGGGCGGCGTTTGGGCTGTAAGTGCCCAGGGGCGGCGTTTGGGCTGTAAGTGCCCAGGGGCGGCGTTTGGGCTGTAAGTGCCCAGGGGCGGCGTTTGGGCTGTAAGTGCCCAGGGGCGGCGTTTGGGCTGTAAGTGCCCAGGGGCGGCGTTTGGGCTGTAAGTGCCCAGGGGCGGCGTTTGGGCTGTAAGTGCCCAGGGGCGGCGTTTGGGCTGTAAGTGCCCAGGGGCGGCGTTTGGGCTGTAAGTGCCCAGGGGCGGCGTCTGGGCTGTAAGTGCCCAGGGGCGGCGTCTGGGCTGTAAGTGCCCAGGGGCGGCGTCTGGGCTGTAAGTGCCCAGGGGCGGCGTCTGGGCTGTAAGTGCCCAGGGGCGGCGTCTGGGCTGTAAGTGCCCAGGGGCGGCGTCTGGGCTGTAAGTGCCCAGGGGCGGCGTTCGGGCTGTAAGTGCCCAGGCCGCTCTGCCTTCTTCTCACATAACCCCTCCCCAGCCTGTTGCTTGGCCCGCCCTGTAAGCCTCTTATGTCATCCAGTGTACTGGCAGATATCCCGCCCGCGCATGTGCACTGCATGGAATGATGCTGCTGCCCACAATGGTCATCACAGTGCGCATGCGTCGGCGGGATATCTGCCAGTACACTGGATGACGTAAGAGGCTTACAGGGCGGGCCAAGCAACAGGCTGGGGAGGGGTTATGTGAGAAGAAGGCAGAGCGGCCTGGGCACTTACAGCCCGAACGCGGCCCCTGGGCACTTACAGCCCGAACGCGGCCCCTGGGCACTTACAGCCCGAACGCGGCCCCTGGGCACTTACAGCCCGAACGCGGCCCCTGGGCACTTACAGCCCGAACGCGGCCCCTGGGCACTTACAGCCCGAACGCGGCCCCTGGGCACTTACAGCCCGAACGCCGCCCCTGGGCACTTACAGCCCGAACGCCGCCCCTGGGCACTTACAGCCCGAACGCCGCCCCTGGGCACTTGCGAGCCCTCATTTACATATGAATAAAACTCTGTTTTTGCCCCTGGTGAACATCCAGACAAAAAGACAAAGGTACCATTTGACTGATCTATAGTTATGCTACAGTGCTATGTAAGTGGTCTATAAGGGCAAATTGTGGTGACAGACTCCCTTTAATTGCATTAACTTCCTGGATACCATGGTGACAAAAGAACCGACGGGGACTCTCTCCACAGATTTATACAGAAAACCGACCAATCATAACAACCTATTACATTATTCAAGCTTCCATACACATGAACAACCAGAGGGCGAGCGTACAAATAATAGGGCTCAGCCAATTTCTCCAGAAATGCAAATACAAAAATACTGATCCCCTAGGGGACAGAGGGGGTAAAACTTAAGTTTTACCCCCTCTGTCCCCTAGGGGATCAGTATTTTTTTACATCCATACACATGTCATATTTTTTTGCGGTGCAGAACCACGGAAAGAAACACCACAGCAGCACTCTGTAGTGCTTCCGGTGTTCAATTCCGTGACTCCGTTCCGCATCTCTGGAATTGCCGACCCATTCAAGTGAATGGGTCCGCATCTGCGATGCATGGTGCACGCGGCCGTGGATTGCTGACCCGCCTTTTGCGGGCCACAATACGGCTGCGGCCGCCCAACAGCCGTGTGCATGAGGCCTAAGGCTGAGTTCACACTTCAGTTATTTGGTCAGCCAAAACCAGATGTGGGTCAAAAACACAGAACAGGTGCAGATCTTTACATTATACCTTATCTCTGAAGGCTTCACTACTGGTTTTGGCTGACAATAACTGATGGAAATAACAGACCAAATAACTGAAGTGTGAACTCAGCCTAATTTATATGCGGCCATCTTATGGACAAGACCTCCATGTGGACAGCACAAACAACTTGGCCAACAAAGCGGCAAACCTTATGATATATAGAAAGTAGCACACAATATCAACAGAGGCTACATTAGTAAGTGCCATATAATTATCTTATATACATATTGATCAACAGTATCCAGAAAGTGGCCAACCCCTTTAACTGGTTTTCAAACTTCTTTTCAATATATTCAAGCACAGGCTAATTTCACACGAGCGTGGTCATTCTGGGAAACACACTGTGGTGTGATGGCTGCATGTCCTGAATGGAATATTGCTCCTCTGACCAGAACTCACAGCACCATAGATCATCATGATGCTGCGAGTTTGGGTCAGAGGTGTAGTGTCTGAGAAATGCAGTCATCACACGAAAAGTGACCGTTTCCCAGACCAAACACGCTCCTGTGAAATTAGCCCATCTGTGAGGGAGGATCTACTGGCTGTGCCCCATGACACAGTATCGAGTATCGAACTATCGATACCCAATCAATACTTTTAGACCCGTATCGATCCGATACCAGGAATTGCTATTTTCTGATACTAGGCTGCTCTACTGCCGCTCTCAGCGCGCATCATGTTCTCCTGGGCCGGCACAGTGGAGAAGGAGGCAGTCCTTCCCTCCCCACTGTGACGTGGCTGCCGCTACCACCAATGAGAGAATAGTACTGAGGAGGAGGGGAGGGACTGTGGCCACTGTGCCACCAATGAATATAATTAACCCTCAAATACAAATGTAGGCTGCGGGTGCCAGCCGTATCACATACCTGGCCTCAATAACACGGCACGCAATCCCGCGAACCCCGTAAATTAACCCCTCAGAGAGGGGTTAATTGACGCGGTTTGGCAGGATCCCTGTCATTGAGGCCAGGTATGTGATACGGCCGGCACCCGCAGCCTACATTTGTATTTAGGGGTAAATTATATTCACTGTTGGCGCAGTGCCCCCCCTCACCACCCCAGTATTATATCCACTGGTGGCAGTGCCCCCCCAGTATTATATTCATTGGTGGCAGTGCCCTTCCCCCCCCAGTATTATATTCATTGGTGGCAGTGGCCTCAGGGTCCCCTCTTTCTAACTTGCAGACTTGTGTGTTCATTTTATCTCATTGTGCCAATATTGTATGTGAGTGAGCAAAAGAAGTCATACTCACAAGTGGCTGGTACGGCCGTGTGCACGAGTCCTTAGCCAGGGCTTTGCAGACAGTGGTTTACATGTTTCTTTTCAAAGCTATTTCTTAGTATTTGGCCCATGATAAGATGCTCAAATTATGGAATAAAAAAAAACAAAAAACACCCACCAGTATCCTGTGAACACAACCTAACGGGTACAGTACTGCTCTTTGATGGTGCACTTCTAGGAATGTCCACAAGATGTCGCTTTTGTTCCACGCCCAGTAATTACAGGCATTGTGCTGCAATGTGCTGAAAGCAAGAAAATTGTAGTGTCAAATACAGGTGAAGAATAACATGTAAGTATCACACCAAGACGTGTCCTCAGTAATGACAGGTATTAGCAAATACACAGTGCTGCGAATGGCGGTTTAGTTATTGGCTGGTGACCGAGAGAGACACATCTTACGTGTGCCACAGAAGACTAATAATGAGCAGGGTACTTTAGGGCTTTTTTTAGGGCTAATTGTGGTTGCTGGACTGGACATATAACGTCACATCACGAGTTTTGGGCAACCAATGTAGCTAATCCTATTAGAAGGTTCAGTTTTGGCTGTAAATTCATACATTTTAGGGTCTCCCATTATGACATGCGGTTCGGATCAGTGCATTGACTCTGTGTGACAGCTGGTCTCAGCAAAGTTAGCTGGTAATGCCAGCCTTTGAAGGTCCATCATATATTGGCATTTTTTCCTGAGTTGGCTGAAACCTATTATATTATGAATGTGTCACGGCCATGGCTATGACCGTGACTCTTCAACCGCATGCGATTGTCAGCGGTTTTGTTTTGTTGTCAATCACAGGTGAGGGCAGTGGCTATTCCCCAGGACACAGTTGCCACCCATGTCGTGGCCAGCGGCAACAACCACAGTGGGTTGCTACTGTTGGACACTTTCCCTTTAATCTTGTGTTTCCCCTTCCCGGGTGTTGGAAGGGTTAACTTCCTTCCCAGTGTGTGTGTGTGTGTGTCACTGGGTGTGTCCGACTGTGGGGTGTGGCTTCCTGGCCTATATAGCCTCACTGTTAGGATGGCTCTGGGGGTTGTTTCAGCCATGCTTGCTGGAGCAGCCTCCTGTGTTACTATCTGCCAGTGAGAGCCACCCCTGTGGTCATAAAGATATTGTCCTTATGTTTATGTCTGCTGTGTGTTGATGTTGTATGTTATGTTCTGTTGGGACCTTTCTATGTGTTTGGTGCAGCTTACGGTTCTGGATTCCTGTTTGCGCAGGGATCCAGTCAGCAAGGCTGTGACAGGTTGGTGGAACTAATAGTTCGCCTGTCATTCCCGTAAGGTTGTATGAGTTCCCCTTTTCCCAACAGCTTGGCCATTGAGACTCCTGCTCCTCCATGCCTAGGAGGAGTAGGTCGTCTTACCCTGACTCCTAGCGCAGGGACCGGACGGAGGGTGAGTTAGGGATCCGAGGTTCCTGCACATGGGTCCTCCTACCTTTAAGGTCGGCCCATGTAGTTAGGAGTTAGGGTCAGGGTAGCGACGCTGTAGGAGGTGACCTGCTCCCTATCCTGTTCTCCTGGCCGAGTAGGCCTACAGCACATGGCAGCGCACGGCTGAGGATTTCCCCCATCCTCAGCCGTGACAGATTGCAAATGAGCTCTCCCCGGGGGCATAAGAGGCAGAGCTTGCTGAAAGCTCATTCGCATCCCTTCTTCCAAGAATTCCAGAGGAGCATGTATGGCCTATAAGTCTCCGATTTAAGGCAGTCTCCATAAGGAGACATAGTACCCTCCAAATATTATGGGTGCAGAAGGCTTGGTGCTACGAGCAAACCATGGGTAGACCTTCTGACTAGCACAGGGATAGTTAGTTTACCTTAACAGATCAGACCAAACCACCAACCTGCTGACTCCGAACATGAACATCTAGTTCTGCAAATAGGAATCCTCCCTCTAAGTAAGCATTGGGTAGGTGTAAGGCTACATTTACTGACATGATCCAGTAAGATGCCGAGCTACCCCATCCTCTGTCCCTATCTACTTGCGCGATCCGTCCTAGTTGACGGCCCACAACTGGTCGACAGTCCCTCCCTGATTAAGTGCTGGGATCTATATGGGAAATTACAATGGGGAAAAAAGTAATGAACTGAAACAGACAAGCCAAATCAGACCAGGAGAGACAAAAAACGCACTAAATCAGGAGACACAAACCAGTAAACAAAATCCTGCCAAAGTAAATACAAGGAGAGACCCCTGACATCACTACACAACCGGATGAAGGAGCGTGCCCCCCGGTATAACAACCCTGCTTTGTCCCACATGTTCTAATGTATACTTGTTTGGCCACGACGAAGGCCCTTTCCAAAAGCATATACATGTAAGTGTATGAGATACAAATAATTCAGTTTCCAATTCTTGTCCATTTATGACTTATTCTTCTTCCCACAGTGGAATGGCCACGGATATGATGTCGCGAAGACATTTGCATCGAAGTTCACCCTCATGTCTCCAGTGTGGTTGCAAATTAGAAGAAAAGGTAGACAGTCTTACCAGGTGACCGGACTGCATGATATTGACCAAGGTGAGTTCAAATTCCAGCCCTTTAGTGATCAAAGATCTTAAAGGGGTTGGTCCATCTCAGACTTTGATGACATATCATGAGGATATGCCATCAAAGTCAGATAGGTGCGGGCTCCATCTCTGGGACCTGCTCTTATATCCAGAACGGGGCTCTCAAAGTGAAGGAGAGCACAATGCTCATGCGCGGTTGCTCTCCATTCACTGCTATGGGATTTCTGAAAATAGCCGAACATGTGCGCGTCTCTCTATTCACCTCTATGGGACTGCGGACAGTAGCCAAGCTAGCGCGCTGCTATTTTCGGAACTGCAATAGAGAAGAGTGGAGGGTGGCAGCACTTGCGCAGTGCGCTCTCCATCACTTGTTCTGGAGACAGGTTTAGGTCCTAGTTGTATGCCATCTATGTCTTGGACGAGAAAAAACACTTTAATGGGAACCTGTCAGGAATGCCATGATACCTGAACCACGAACAGCATGAAATACTGACCGGCTCCATCATTAAAAAGAACATAGGGGATATTTATAAAAATTTGTGTCCACTTTTCATTTTGCAAAGGAGCGCTGAAAAATGAAAGGTGGAATCCGGTTGCTATGGGCAACTAAGCCAGTTCTACACCAGTTTTGATAAATCTCCCCTATAGTTTTAAAAGGAGCTGTTCAGTGGGAGCAGTGTCCTCTGCGCAGCTCTCCTCCATCTTCTTCTTTCCACCTGGCTTAGCCTGACTGACAGATCTATCTTTATGTGCATATAGGCATGGCAGGCTTGTTTTAAAGGGGGTTTCTGGGACTTAAATATTGATGACCTATTCTCTGATTAATGTCAGATCGATGGTGGTCCGACACCCTACACCCTGACCCAGATCAGCAGACTTGGCTAGCCACTGGGGCTGGAAAGTATTCAGTGGATGGAGCAGGAAGCAGAAGGCTTGATCCACTATGTAGTTTTTACGCACCAGCATATCGCAGCTCCGCTCCCATTCACTTGAATGGAAGCTGAACTGCAGTACCTGGAACAGCCACTACACAGTGGATGGCGCTGTCATCCACTGTATAGTTTCTGGTACCAGTGTTTGCCCGAAACACTGATCTGACCCCCACTAATCTGATAATGATGTCCGCACCAGAAATCCCTTTTAATGCTGTGGGAAAGATTTTACTAATACTATAGCTGCAGTAAACTTAGGCTGTCTAGACCTGCACCAAATTTATCTATAGCTGAGTTTATAGCTCTGTGTCAGAAATGCTATATGCTGACATATCACAGTATGATATGAGCGCATAGCTCAGTGGTTAGGTTGCTGGTTTGTACTCAGTGATTTTAGACGCTTGCCTCACATGCAGTGTTCTTGAGTTCAAAACCCCTATCAGTCTTTAAAAAATATTAACATTTCATTGAGCCCTAGAAAAGAGACAAATTCAAGTGATGTGTGACCCTGATCTCTGACTCTTCTCTTCTCACTAGTCAGAGTCAGCGTCAATGAAGCTAAAAGTCATTGCGACGCTGACTAGTGAGAAGAGAAGAGTCAGAGATCAGGGTCACACATCACTTGAATTTGTCTCTTTTCTAGGGCTCAATAAAATGTTAATATTTTTTAAAGACTGATAGGGGTTTTGAACCCAAGACCACTGCATGTGAGGCAAGCGTCTAAACCACTGAACTATAGGTTCAGACAGCAGCATGAAGGATTTTCTTCATCTATGTGATTGAATATTAATATTAAAAGTACAATGAAGCTAAAAGCCATTGTGACGCTGACTAGTGAGAAGAGTCAGACATCAGGGTCACACATCACTTAAATTTGTCTCTTATCTAATGTTTAAAAACATTAACTTGTCGTACAAACCAGCAACCTAACCACTGAGCTATGCGCTCATATAATACTGTGATATGTCATCTTATAGCATTTCAGACACAGAGCTATAAGCTCAGCTATAGACTTTCTTTGGTTGTGTGATTTAGCATTCAAATACACAGTATATCTATAACTCATTCTCACTTTGACCCTGACCTATGAATATGATAAGTCAAACTCACATGTCAGAGTCAAATATCAAAGTCAGGGTCAGGTGTCACACTGGCATTATTCTGATACTTGACTATGATATCTGACCATGTCCTAAAATGAACACTGTACAGAGGAGTTTCACCACCACCCACTATGGTGTGCAGTTCCACCATTGACCTAATCAGTCACTGGTCTGAGTTCTAGGTAACGCACTCCACACAGATCTTCTCCTGGCCTTATTCTCAGAGGAGAACAGAAGGAAGATCTAAATAGTGAAGTACGGTAACACCCAAACTGCAAGGTTTATTCACAATAGCGGATATCGTAAATCAATGCCTTTACATTCAGGCTTTCCAGACCCAGTGTTTTTCTCTGCTTCATCATGGACATACAGTCCATTGTCTAAGATCATTGGTTTAAACCAGCCTCTTCCTATCTATAATTTTTGTGTTTATTTTTCTTTTTTTGTTTATGTTCTACAGCCTGCGGTGCTTCCTATGCACAGCAGGTTGCACTCTGTGACTTTACAGAGAACATACAGCTGACACTCTACTTGAAACCGCGTTTAACCCCTCCCATGCTGCGGTCCTTGGGGACCCCTGTCTGGAAGGGGCTAACCATCAGGCCGCTGCACTGCTGTGGCAGCGGCCAGATGCTTGAATGGTTAATGTGAGGAACATGCCCCTAACCCCATCCCCCCCTGTTCAGGATGGCCGTCTGTGCCCCCCCCCCCCCCACCCCCCGAACTGGAGAACTGGATGGCTGGCGCAGTGGTGCAAGTCAAACCCGTCAAACCCTCCCCCCCCCTTTCAGGATGGCCAGCAGCGGTCCTGCATCCCTCTCGCCCGACACCCCCCTGTCAAGGGTGGATACATAAACCCATAAACCCCCCCCTCCCAGTTCAAGATGGCCGGGCGGCGAGCGGTGCAAGTCACCCCCCCTTCGCCCACCTCACTTCCCAAAAAATCGTATAAAAAGTTATCAAAAGAGTCATATGTACCCAAAGTTAGCACCGATCAAACTGTCACTTCATTCTGCAAAAAATTAGCCCCAACCTACAACAATCGCCCAAAAAATATAAAAAAGACGACTTTCAGAAAATGGAGACACAAAAACATGATTTTTTTAAAAATAATTTTATTGTGTAAAACCAAAATAAATAAAAAAAGACATATTAGGTATCGCCGCGTCCGTAACGACCTGTTCTATTAAAATATCACATGATCTACCCTGTCAGGTGAACATTCTAAAAAACGTAGACTAAAAACGGTGCCAGAACTGGGACCTCCACAGCTGCAGACCCCCTTAACTTTGACCTTCACAGCAGCCCGCCCCTTTAACAGTTAGTTCCACACCACCCCACCCCCTTGACAGTGACCTCCACATGGGCCCCCCCCCTTAACAGTGACCTCTACACCCCGTCTCTTAAACAGTGATTTCCACCATAACCCGCCCCCTTAACAGTGACCACCACAGAGCGTCCTTCCCTTAAAATGTGACCTCCACAACACCCGGCCCCTTAACACTGACCTCCTTAACGGACCGTCCCCTGAACTGTGACCTCCACCATTCCCTGCTCCCTTAACAGAGACCTCCACAGCGGCCCACCCCTTTAACAGTGACCTCCACAGTACCCCATCTCCTTAACAACAGTGATTTCCACACCATACCGCCCCCTTAACAGTGGCCTCTACGGCAATCTGCCCCTTACCACTCACCTACATAGTGGACTGTCCCCTTAACTGTGACCTCCACAGCAGCCTGCCCCTTTAACTGTGACCTCCACAGCACTCCGCTCCCTTAACAGTGTCATCCACAGCGCCCTGCCCCTTTAAAGCTGACCTACAGCAGTGAAGAAAAATGGCTGGGTTGTTATAGAAACCTGATGTAAAACTGTGTGTATGTGGAGACTAAGGGCCTGCGAGCTCCTATTGGCTGATAAGGGTCATGTGACTGTGTGTGTGGCAGTTGGGATATGAGGAGAAAAGACCTGCAGGCTTCTATTGGCTAATGCAGGTCATGTGATGTGCCATATTAGCATTTTTTGGGAATATCTCCTAGACAGCTGAGACCCAGTCTAAAACCTTCACGGACACCTGATATACCTGTGTGCCAAATTTCGTGATTGTAAATGCGACTGTGCGGATTCCTTTAGTGGACATACATACATACACTCAGCTTTATATAATATTTATTTATGACCATGGCAGCACAGCAGGCCAAATGTAAATATGGAGGTGCAGGCCAATGGATCCGGCAACAAATCCAGGACCGTATAAGAATAAGAAAAAAATGGCAGCAGTCTCACAAAAAATGAGTGAAAAGAAAAACCCTTTATTCAGCCCTGTGGTCGCAACTAGGGATGAGCGAACTTGTGTTTTCAAGTTTGGCGTACAAGGTTCGGGTTATCTAAGAATTCCGTTATGGATTCCACTACAACGGTCTATAAGTTATGGTCCACGGTAGCAGAATCCATAACAGAATTCTTAGATAACCCAAACCTTGTACGCCGAACTTGAAAACACAAATTCGCTCACCCCTAGTCGCAACGTTTCAGCTCATAGCTTGAAAAAGGCTCTGTGAATGAGCTGAAAACATTGCGACCACAGGGGTGAGGAAAGTGTTTGACAGTGCTGTAGTTTTTCTCTCTCTGTCATTTATCAAACTGGTGTAAAGTAGAAGTGGCTTCAGATTCCACCTTTAATTTTTCACAGCTCCACTAGAAAATGAAAGGTGGAATCTGATTGGTAGCTATGGGCAACTAAGGCTACTTTCACACTCGTGCTTTGGTTTCCGTTTGTGAGATCTGTTCAGGGATCTCACAAGCGGTCCAAAACGGATACGTTTTGCCGTAATGCCTTCTGAATGGATAAGGATCCGCTCAGAATGCATCAGTTTGGCTCCGTTGCGCCTCCATTCAGCTTTGGAGGCGGACACCAAAACGCTGCTGACGAAACTGAGCAAAACGGATCCGTCCTGACACACAATGTAAGTCAATGGAGACGGGTCCGTTTTTACTGACACAATATGGCACAATAGAAAACGGATCCGTCCCCCATTGACCCTTTAATGGTGTCCTAGACAGATACGTTTTGGCTATGTTAAAGATAATACAAACGGATCCGTTCTGAACGGATGCAGACGTTTGTATTATCTGAACGGATCCGTCTATGCAGATCCATTTGGATTAGTAGAACTACAGGTAACAGCACTCTGCTAGTCAATTGCACAAAGATATAAGCAAACACTGAAAGAATAAATGCTTGGTGGTCATACTTACTGCAAATGCAGCTAGAAGCTCTTTGCGAATATAATTGATCAAAAATATTTCAAGCCCATCTACCAGTCGACAAGGTAGCTTCTAATCAGATGGGTCCTACTCTAACATGCCTCTCCTCCTACTCTAACATGCCTCTCCTCCTACTCTAACATGCCTCTCCTGGGCTTACAGCCTACAATCTGGGCAAAGTAGTACCTTGACAGATCCGCACCAAACGCGAGTGTGAGAGTAGCCTAATCTGTGTGCGGACTGCCCACACACATTGTATTCAGAACAGAGTGCATGTAGTGAGAGCTGTCAGTAATGAGATCTATATCCTGCTTATAATACCATGGTTCTGACTGTAGATCGCTGCACTAACGTTATCAGCAGAAATATCTATTGTGTCTACAAATAATGGACTTTTTACACAATGGAAAGTGATCAATAGATCTGCTGATTACAGGCTGTAGCATACAAGTAGCCTGTATGTAAGTAGTTGAACACAACCACGTAAAGACAGTCAGGCTATTGATATCAATAATGAGCTAAACCCTTTAATCCAATAACAATTCACATATAGTGGGTAGCTTGTAATAAAACTTAACATTTAATGTTTATATATAAAATAATAGGCCCATAAAGTTTACAAAAGATGTTGCATTGATTACAACTAAAAACTGCATAGGTATGTTAAATAGCAGTATATCTAAAGGTGAGGAAGGGACATCAATATAGATAGAGTGAGAGGAAAAACAGACGGAAGGACACAGTGCTGGGTCTCATGCCCTAGGTGTCCCTAGGTCTGTCTCTAACTAACAAGCCTTAGAGTCTCCCTTCCTATTTTTAGACTGCCCAGCTTCGTCTGGCAGGTGTGAACAGGTCCAATCACTCCTGATACTAATGGTAGTCCAAACACAGCTAGCAAAAGTATATGGAATTTGGCTACACAGTGCTTCTGCCTGAAAAATCAAGATATGATAATACAGCACTAGTGTCGCCCAATACACTGGGGACCTGGTTATGTCCCTTTTGCTGGTAATTAGAGATGTCCCGACGCGTTTCCTTGGTTACTACCAATTCCTCAGGGGACTAAATTATGTTAAACATATATGACCTCAAGATAGCCGGTCAAAAAGTCAGGTGTCGCCAATCGACACACCCATATTGCCGTCCAGGGTGAAATGATAAGATCAGCCCAGATCCACTTTCTTATGACCACAAGATATCTGATTCCAAATATGATATGTCAAGAAAGCACAGTGCTATTGTAATCCGAGCCAGTACTGTCTACTCCGCCCGGTAACGTCTTCATTCAATGCACAGAAAATCATTTGGCATACTCTCCAACATTGAAGCAGATATTATGGTCAGATAATGCCAATAAATAATTCCTACTGTTCAAGGAGCTGTGCCCCAAGCGCTTGGCAGCGTTAAGTCAGAAGCACTGAGTCGCCAATAGTTTAAACTTATCTGTTCCACGTTGGATGATTGTGGTGTACAGAGGTGATGCGGATATCCTCACCGGCGTCCTGCCTATGGCAGCTGCAGTGTGAGTGTGTTGGCGGCTCATTTAAAACACCGCGCCACTCCTCCCATCGATATTGGGGCGGGGCTGTGGAGCAGAGCTGTGCTGTGTAACAGGATATTTGGGCGGGGCTGTGGAGCAGAGCTGTGCTGTGTAACAGAATATGGGGGCGGGGCTGTGGAGCAGAGCTGTGCTGTGTAACAGGATATTGGGGCGGGGCTGTGGAGCAGAGCTGTGCTGTGTAACAGGATATTGGGGCGGGGCTGTGGAGCAGAGCTGTGCTGTGTAACAGAATATGGGGGCGGGGCTGTGGAGCAGAGCTGTGCTGTGTAACAGGATATGGGGGCGGGGCTGTGGAGCAGAGCTGTGCTGTGTAACAGGATATGGGGGCGGGGCTGTGGAGCAGAGCTGTGCTGTGTAACAGGATATTGGGGCAGGGCTGTGGAGCAGAGCTGTGCTGTGTAACAGAATATGGGGGCGGGGCTGTGGAGCAGAGCTGTGCTGTGTAACAGGATATGGGGGCGGGGCTTTGGAGCTGTGCTGGTGCATGTGAAAACAGGAACACCCACACAGGCTCAGGAGACATCCGAACAGTAAGTGAATCTCATAGAAGAGCATTTCTGAGGTCATGTGAAGGAAAGCTGATACCAGTAAACTAACAAGTGCAATTTTAGTATGTGCTGTACTACAGTAAGATATGAGGTTATTGATTTTTATGTCACAAAGGTGTCCATAGCCTTTAATCCTCACTTTTTACATACGTCATCTATAAAACATTATAACCCCTTCCCGACATCTGCTGTATATGCACGATGTATGTTGGGACTTTAAAGATGTTGTCCGCTCCAGGGCGGGGCAGGTGCCATTGCCGCCAGGAAACTGATCACATAATTTAACCCCTCAAATGTAACCACAGTATCAGCAGAGCCATTGGTTGTTCCTAATACCCTGGGTCTCTCTGAAGAAACACATGGTATTAGAACTGTAGTTCCTATGGAGGTCTGCAGGTGGCAGAGCTCCCTAGGGAAAGACTGACAGCAGAATTTTATACATGTTCAAAAGCCCTGCAGGAAGTGAAAAAAGTAAAAATAAAATGTAATAAAAATTCAAATCAACCCCAGGCCTCATCCTTCACATCCCCCAAAAAATTAATAAAAAGTGATCAAAAAGTCATACACACCCAAAATGGTATAAATAAAACTACTACAGATCCCCCCTCAGAAAATGAGCCCTCACAGAGCTCCATAGATGTAAATAAAAAAAATGTATAGGGGTCAGAACATAAAAAATATTTTTTTCTAAAGTTTTTATATTTTTTCTAAGTATTAAAACTCAAGAAAAATGTTATAAATGTGGTATTGCTGTAATCGTACTTAGCCAGAGAATGAAGATAACAGGTCAGTTTTACCACAAAAGAAACGCTGTAAATACAAAACCCATAAAACTGTGGCGGAATTGTGTTTTGTTTTTTTCCATTTTCCGACTTCCTGGTGTGCAACATTACATTGTGCTATTAGAAAGTAGAACTTTTCCTGCAAAAAACAAGACCTCATACTGCTAAGGGATTGGAAAAATAAAAAAGTTATGGCTCCTGATAGGCAGGGAGTGTAAAATTAAAACACAAAAAAAAAATAGTTGCGTCAGGAAAAAGTCCACATAACGTCTTTTAATATTAAAAAGTTATGTCACCAAGTTGACCAATCAGGGTTGGGATCCCCTTTACTTTTACAACTGACATCGCCAAAAAAAGAGGCAGTTTTCATAGTGAATTCCTCTGCCGCCGACTAGAGGGAGCCCCCATACAGGAAATATAGATTAGATTGTACGCCACCATTAATGACCCCCATACTTAATAAACCAAACAAGGTTTTAAATGAAAATCGATGTTCAGCCCTTTCAGCTGTTTAGTATCCAACCGATAAATCCATTGCACTTCTTATTTTGATTGATATTTTTTACAAGGTCACCAAACCTGCATTTATTTTTAACTAGTTCCACCCCTCGAATTCCCATGAAGGGATCTGTTAAAACGTTAGAGAATTCAATGTGTTTCCAGTCCAGTTCCTGATTTGTTCATTTATCCTGGTTATGCTGAGTTAAGGGGAATATTAAAATGATTATATTGTCTTATGTTTTTAAGACGATGTATGTGAGGATTGCTTTTTGGTTAATTTTTAACAGTTATGTTATTAAATTATAGGGGGCAAGAGGTGGGTATAAAGCAATGGTCTTAGATAAGGGACTGTATGCCCTAGATAAAGCATAGTGAAAACTCTGGGTCGGGCAAGCCTGAATGTGAAGGCAGTGATTTATGATACTTCACTGCTTGGATCTTCCTTTTGCTTTCCTCTGAGAATAAGGTTGGGAGAAGATCTGTGTGGAGTGCATTACCTATAACAACTGAGATCAGTGACTGGTCATCTTGATGGTGGAACTCCTGGGAAAGATCTTCATGACCCCACAGTGGACCACTTACCTCCAGGTATCGTTTTGATCATGCTGATTAAAACGATACCTTTCTTTAGTCTGTATGTTAAACATCTGCAGAAGTATCTGTGTTTGTATTCATATGCAGATGGTTACATTACAGCACCAGAGGGCTGGGCTGAATCATTGGAGCACTGCTTTTGTAACACCCCTGTGCTCTGCACACTCCCTACTGCCCTTTTTGATTGACATGGCTAGACATCAGCATGCTGAGGGCAGAACTGTGTCCTACATGTACAGATCATATACACTACTTACAGTAGAGGTTTTCTATGCTTAGAAAGCTAATACATATTACTGGTTTATTTGCAGGCTCAATATATGATTATGAAGACCTCAGTAATATGTGTTAGCTTTCGAAGTATAGAAATCCAGTCTTCTCATTATGATAAGGATATAGCCTGGAAGTAAGTGGTCATCCTTGCATGTAGATATCCCAGGTTAAACTTCCAGGAGAAAGCTATAGTCTTTCTATATTACGAATATAGATTGTCTATGATTAGAAAGCTAATATATTTTCCTGGTTTATTCACAGCCACAATATATGATTATAAAAACACCAGTAATATGTATTAGCTTTTTAAGTACAGAAAACCTCTATTCTCTATATATTAATTAAGGTTATAACCTTTTATCATTGGTTAAATGAGGAAGAAAAAAAAATAACTGAGGAAAAAAATCTTGAAGTTTCTCCTGGGATTTGAACATGGGACATCTACATGCAAATCTGATCACTTACCTCCAGACTACACCCTTACCACATTGAGAAGAAGTTTTCTATACTTAAAAAGCTAATACATATTACTGGTTTCTTTATAATCGTATATTGTGCCTGTGAATAAACCCGTAATATGTATTAGTTTTCTAAGCTTAGAAAACCTCTTCTTAACCTTGTAAGGTTATAGTAAATAGTGTATAGGATATGTACATGCTAGGACACAGCTATGCTCTCAGCATGCTGATGTCTAGCCCTGTCAACCAAAGGAAGGGGTAGTGTGCAGAGCACAGGGGTGTTACTAAAGCAGTGCTCCAAGGATTCAGCCCTGCTCCCTGGTGCTCTGATGTGCTCATTTGCCTATGAATACAAACAAAGCTATCTCTGCAGCTGACAAAAGAAAGGTATTGTTTTAATCAGCATGATCAACCTTACCAGGCAGTATGCATAGGTTAATAGGGTTAATAATGTTGACAGGGGCTCTTTACGTATTGTATTATACCAACTATGAGTTTTCTTTCTTTGCAACAGAATTTTATGGATCCCAAAATGGAAGGAAATTCCACAAAAATGTTTTGTGAAAGTCTGTATGACATTTTGTAATATATGTTTTGTGAGAACATGGGAATCTGACCGGATGTTAGGTTAAATATTCCCTGAATACTGCATCCACTTTTCTGATATCAGTTTCTAATGGATGTTTTAAAAGTACAGTACAGTATTTCCTCTTTCTGATTGAAAGTTCCCTGGGGCCGATTCACGCAACTGCGCTCAGTCCGGGAAACATGTACCTTGTGTCGGCCACAGAGTGATTTCCCATTATGTGAGCACAGTGTAATAGAACCACAATCAGATAGGAACTGACTGTATGATAAATCGCTATGATACAGTCAGTCTTTGTCAGGGAACTGTGGTCAGTTGTTGCGACACGGGCTGTGTTTTCCAGATCGAGCGATGTGGTGTGAATCAGCCCTCAGCCTTTATCTCAGTTTTGTTAGAAAAGAAGGGGTAGATTACAGACACACTGATATGATCTTTCTAGAGAAGGAGATACGGGACATCACAATATCCATGTTAATAAATACAGGAAAGCGAGTCTGATTTCATCATCTACATTTTGTTTTAGGATGGATAAAAGACATTAAAAAGAATTCTAAGATTACACGGATTGGTAAGTTTTTCTATTACTCTCTGAGAAAGACAAACTAAAAATTATTCATCTGAAAGTTTAAGTTCTGTGACAGTTCTCCGGGTTAGGTACTGCAGCTGCATCTCCCCCCACCCCCTTTCTTCTTTGTACTCTTTTACACTAAGCAAATTTTTTGGGAGTCTAAAGCACGTTCTGAACATTCACAAAGATTGGTGATTAATGTATGATCCCGAGTACCCATTGTGAATGGAGGGGTGGTGAATGCCTGACCACTGCTCTACCCAACTGCAAAATACAGCGCTCCTCTATCTCCATCGGCCCCACACTTGTGTACCACTGCTCCAGTCACACAGTGGACTCCACTATTTTTGTGACAGGGAAGGGGGGGTTGGCAGCAACCAAATTGCATAGGGGATAAATGTTGTTAATGGGAAAACCATTTTTAAGAGCTTGTCCCACAAAAAATATTCCTCATTTTCCAAAGCAGCACCTCAATCTGAATACTTTTAACTGTTTGTTCTGTTCCTTATTTTTCTGTCCATCTGGCTGCAGTGCTCCTCTCCATCCTTCAACTGCCATCAGCCTTAGGGCTTTTGCGGAACCATTTATTTCAATGGGGCTGTAAAAAAACAAACAAACAGAAAGGACTCACTGTGCATTCCGTTTCTGTATGTCCGCATGGTCGTTCCGGAAAAAAAAAAAAATAGAACGTGTCCTATTCTTGTCTGTTTTGTGGACAAGGAGAGGCAAAGGATTCCACAAAAAAAACTGATGCAATATGGATGTCGCACGGACGTAATACGTATTTTTTGCGGATCTGTGTTTTGCGGACTGCAAAATGCATACGGTCATGTGCATGAACCCTTATCTACTGTTAGAAGCTGGAACAGTTACAGCTAGAGATCTGCATCAGAAAGGACACTCCCGCTGAGAAAGTGCACCCTCCCCAAAAAAATAAAAAAAGGCACGCCCTTTGGCTGCCAGCCTGAAATAAATCTAGCAGAGCAATGAATGTGGAAATCTCTGGACCCATGTGAGGTACAGGGCTGGTTTGTTAGAAAGAGATTGTCATGTACTATATGAGGTATGATTTTCATTTTTTACATTAATCATGAGATAACCCCTTTAACCCTTTTACTACCAGCGCCGTACATGTACGGCGCTGGAGCAATGTGTAAACGTGGCACCCGCTCTTACTTGCAGCGGGTTTCATGGCCGGCAGGTCTGTGCTGTTTCAAACAGCAGAGACCTGTGGTACATAAAGGCTTTAGATGCCGTGATCAATCGCGCTTCCAGGCATCCTACCGACATTCCCTGCGGCCCATGGGGATGTTGGTAGTTACTTTTAATGCTCTGAGTTTCGCTGACGAAACCCACAGCATTCATGCTGCAATTCTTATTTTGGCCACCAGATGGCAGGCCAACATAAGAAATGAGCAATAGACAGTAATAAACTCATTTTAAAAATACATGATTGTTCAAAAATAAACATTTAAAAAACAACAGATTTTATAGGTTCATAATCATTACAAAAAAAAGTACCTAAATAACAAAAAATATAAACATCATAGGTATCGCTGCGACCGAAAACGCTCGTACTATTAAAATATAAAAATATTTTTCCAATACGGCAAATGGCGTAATGGGAAAAAGGGTCAAAATGGCTAGTTTGCCATTTTTTCATTTGCTTCTCTTAGGCCTCTTTCACACGAGTGTGACGGATTGACTCCGGATGCGTTCAGGGAAACTCGCACCATTTTGCAAGCAAGTTCAGTTAGTTTTGTCTGCGATTGCGTTCAGTTGTTCAGTTTTTTCCGCACAGTTGCAATGCGTTTTGATGCGTTTTTCACGCGCGTGATAAAAAACTGAAGGTTTACAAACAACATCTCCATCCGTGAAAAACGCATTGCATCCGCACTTGCTTGCGGATGCAATGCATTTTTTACTGAAGACCCATTCACTTCTATGGGGCCAGGGCTGCGTATAGAACATGCAACGCAGAACTGATGCATAAAAAAAACACTCATGTACACAGAGCCATTGAAATGAATGGGTCAGGATTCAGTGCGGGTGCTATGCGTTCACGCAGGAATTGCGTTTTTTTCCAGTTCCACCCCATTTGGAATTTTTTTATCACTTCCCACTACATTGTATGCCATAATTAATGGTGGCATTAGAAAGTACAACCTGTCCCGCAAAAAGATCGACTATTGAGTTCTTGTAAACTGCATACAAATTTCAAAAAGACCTGATAAAAGTTTTGCTTTCACTTTGGGGCAGATTATAAAGCTCAGTTCAATGCAGGATATGGGCAGGAAAATGCAGTGTTGGGCTCCGTTCACACTAGCTCCGTTTGTAATGAAGCCATGGTGTTATGATGGAGCCATTGTACCACAGATTGAAATGGTGACCAACAAGCTCCACTGACTTACAATAAGGTCCATCAGGTTTCTTCTAAGGTTCCTGTGGTTTTGAAGGCAAGAACAATGCTGTATGTTGCTCTGGTCTTGCTGTCAGAAGCTGTGGAGACCCCAGCGGTGGCTCAGTAATGTGATAATGCCAGGATTTTGGGTAGATTTTAACGGTGAAATGTTTTGTAGAAGATATTTCCCCCGGTGATTTCTGTGTGGTTATATTTCAGTCCCGCGGATCCTGTTTGATAGCTGGACATACCAGGACTATGAGAGTGTTTTCAGCAGTGAAGATGAAGTCGAAGACCTGTCAGAGGCTTTGGTCCAGACGGCGAAGGTCAGACATGTAGATTTCACATTCTTTTTTTATATTTCAATTTAGTTGGAAGCAAAGTAAGGATAGAGGAAACTGATGTAAAGAAATCAGCGTTTAACCCTCTAGTGGCCAGCCTGTTTTGCAATTTTTGCATTTTTTTGTTTCATTACAAGAGCTCTAACGTTTCATTTTTTTGTGTCAATATAGCCGTATTAGGGCTTGTTTTTTGCCGAACAAGTTGTCATTTCTTTCTTCTTCTGAGTATGGCGATACCACATGTGTGACACTTTTTTGCAGCCTAGGTGCGCAAAGGGGCCCAAATTCTAAAGAGCACCTTTAGGATTTCACAGGGCATTTGGATTTCAAACTACTTCTCACGCTTTAGGTCCCCTAAAATGCCTGGGCAGTATAACTACCCCACAAGTGACCCCATTTTGGAAAGAAGACACCCCAAGGTATTCCGTGAGGGGCATGGCGAGTTCCTAGAATTTTTTTTTTTTTTGGCACAAGTTAGCGGAAAATGATTTTTTCTTTTTTTTTTTTTTTTCTTACAAAGTCTCATATTCCACTAACTTGTGACAAAAAATAAAATTTTACATGAACTTGCCATGCCCCTCACGAAATACCTTGGGGTGTCTTCTTTCCAAAATGGGGTCACTTGTTGGGTATTTATACTGCCCAGGCATTTTAGGGGACCTAAAGCATGAGAAGTAGTTTGAAATCCAAATGCGTAAAAAATGCCCTGCGAAATCCTAAAGGTTCTCTTTAGAATTTGGGCCGCTTTGCGCACCTAGGCTGCAAAAAAGTGTCACACATGTGGTATCGCCATACTCAGAAGAAGTAGGGCAATGTGTTTTGGGGTGTATTTTTACATATACCCATACTGGGTGAGAGAAATATCTCTGTAAAAGTCAACTTTTCCCATTTTTTTTTTTATACAAAGTTGTCATTTTAGAGAGATATTTCTCTCACCCAGCATGGGTATATGTAAAAAGACACCCCAAAACACATTGCCCAACTTCTCCTGAGTACGGCGATACCACATGTGTGACACTTTTTTGCAGCTTAGGTGAGCAAAGGGGCCCAAATTCCAAGGAGTACCTTTTAGGAGGCCATTTTTAGACATTTGGATTCCAGACTTCTTCTCACGCTTTAGGGCCCCTAAAATGCCAGGGCAGTATAAATACCCCACATGTGACCCCATTTTGGAAAGAAGACACCCCAAGGTATTCCGTGAGGGGCATGGTGAGTTCATAGAATTTTTTTTTTTTTGGCACAAGTTAGTGGAAATTGATTTTTTGGGGTTTTTCTCACAAAGTCTCCCTTTCCGCTAACTTGGGACAAAAAGTTCAATCTTTCATGGACTCAATATGCCCCTCAGCGAATACCTTGGGGTGTCTTATTTACAAAATGGGGTCATTTGTAGGATGTTTTTACTGCCCTGGCATTTGAGGGTCTCCACAATCATTACATGTATGCCCAGCATTAGGAGTTTCTGCTATTCTCCTTATATTGAGCATACGGGTAATGAGATTTTTTTTTTCCGTTCAGCCTCTGGGCTGAAAGAAAAAATGAATGGCACAGATTTCTTTCGCATCGATCAATGTGAATGAAAAAATCTCTGCCAAAAAAAAAAAGCAGGTGAAAGGAGTCTGCCAGGACATAGGAGCTCCGCCCAACATCCAAACCCACTCAGCCCCTATGCCCTGGCAAACCCGATACCTCCATTCACATCAATCGATGTGGATGAATAAATCATTGCCGGGATTTTTTTTTTTTTATATATACAAAGTGTTTGCCAAAGCATGTGAACACCGCCCCTCAGCTCATAAGCCTCGGCAAACGTATCTTTTTTACTGCAGAGGAGAAATCTCGTCTTGCAGCGCTGCATACACCGACTTTTATGTAATCTGACAGCAGCGCAATGCTTCTGTCCGAATGTACATCAGTGCTGCAGCTGGTTCATCGGTTGGTCCACCTAGAAGGTAAAAAAAAACAAAAAAAAAAAACAGGCCGCAACGCAATAAATTTATTAACATTAACTTTATATAACATTTGAAACTGAACATTAACTTTTTATAAACTTTATTGAACTTTTGGAACATTAACTTTTTTGCTTACCTGTGATTTTTATTTTTTTACCTTTATAGGACAAACCTCTCCTTCCCCATGGGACAATGTGCAAAGCGCAAATCGCCCAAAGATGTGGCGAAGTACATTGTCCCAGGTGAAAGGAAAGGTTTGCAGCAGCTGTGAGTGAAAGGGCCCTAAGACCCCTGTGTGCCTGTCCTGTGTCACGCAATCCCTATGCTAAGTGTACCTGTGTGTGGTACTTCCGGAAACACTCCCCTAAGCATAGGGCAGGGTGGTCAGGGCAGTCAGGACAGAAATAGCGGGTGTCACGCCTTATTCCACTCCTGCTACAGACACGACATCTTTTTCGGGGTGGCGCTTGGGTTGAGGTACCAGCAACGACATTGGGGAAATGTCGCTCGTGTAGACGGCTCACTACATTGGTGGATGGGGCCACGGAACCTCCTGGTTACAGGAGGTTCTCGATGATCTCTTCCTGAAATTTGAGGAAGGATCCTGTTCTCCCAGCCTTTCTGTAGAGAACAAAACTATTGTACATAGCCAATTGAATTAAATATACAGACACCTTCTTATACCAGCGTCTGGTGCGGCGGACACTAAATAAGGAGCCAACATCTGGTCATTGAAGTCCACCCCTCCCATGAGCAAATTATAGTCGTGGACCGAGAGGGGCTTTTCAATGACACTGGTTGCTTGTTCTATTTGGATTGTCGTGTCTGCGTGAATGGAGGAGAGCATGTAAACGTCACGCTTGTCTCTCCATTTCACCGCAAGCAGTTCTTCGTTACACAAGGCAGCCCTCTCCCCCCTTGCAAGACGGGTGGTAACGAGCCGTTGGAGGAAGCCCCGGCGACTAGGTCGCGCGGTGCCACAGCAGCCAATCTGTTCTAGAAACAAATGCCTGAAGAGGGGCACACTTGTGTAGAAATTGTCCACATAAAGATGGTACCCCTTGCCAAATAAGGGTGACACCAAGTCCCAGACTGTCTTCCCACTGCTCCCCAGGTAGTCAGGGCAACCGACCGGCTCCAGGGTCTGATCTTTACCCTCATAGACTCGAAATTTGTGCGTATTGCCTGTGGCCCTTTCACAGAGCTTATACAATTTGACCCCATACCGGGCGCGCTTGCTTGGGATGTATTGTTTGAAGCCAAGGCGCCCGGTAAAATTTATCAGGGACTCGTCTATGCAGATGTTTTGCTGAGGGGTATACAAATCTGCAAATTTGGTGTTATGGTGGTCTATGAGGGGCCGAATTTTCTGGAGACGGTCAAAAGCTGGGTGGCCTCTGGGATGAGAGGTGCTGTTGTCACTAAAGTGCAGGAAACGCAGGATGGTCTCAAATCGTGTCCTGGACATGGCAGCAGAGAACATGGGCCTGTGATGAATTGAATTCGTGGACCAATATGACCGCAATTCATGCTTTTTTGTCAGGCCCATGTTGAGGAGAAGGCCCAGAAAAGATTTAAATTCGGAAACTTGGACGGGTTTCCACCTGAAAGACTGGGCATAAAAGCTTCCCGGGTTGGCGGCTATAAATTGAGTGGCATACCGATTAGTTTCTGCCACGACTAAGTCCAAGAGCTCCGCAGTCAAGAACAGCTCAAAAAACCCCAGTGCCGATCCGATCTGAGCTGTCTCAACCCGAACTCCAGACTGGGGGGTGAAAGGGGGAACTACTGGTGCGGCTGAAGTTGGTGACTGCCAATCAGGGTTTGCCAGCACCTCAGGGACTCTAGGGGCTCTACGGGCCTGTCTGTGCGGTGGCTGCGACGGGGTAACTACTGCACGTGCCATCGTACCAGCTTCAACTGCCCTTCTGGTGCTCGCCACTTCACCATGTTCTAAGGCAGTGCTGGTACTAGGTCCAGGATGGGCTGCGCTGCTAGTGTATGCCTCACCACGTGATCCGACAGCGCCAGCCCCACTCTGCTGCCCTTGAAGCGGATCCTGCGCAACCTGTGGTCTAGCGACACTGGGCCGGGTACGCCTGGTTCTATCAGGGACCTCCACCTCCTCGTCCGAACTTTGGGTCAGAGAGCCACTGCTTTCTACAGGTTCGTATTCTGACCCGCTGGATTCGTCAGATGAGGGTTCCCATTCCTCATCCGACTGGGTCAGAAGCCTGTAGGCCTCTTCAGAAGAATACCCCCTGTTTGACATTTGGACTACTAAATTTAGGGGGTATTCCCTGAGACTACCCAAGAAAAAAAGCAAGCCTGTCTTACAAATGGGAGGCTAGCGAAGTACCGGAGGCCGCTGCGATTGATAAAAAATATCAAAACAGATTTTTTTTATCGCCGCAGCGCTTGAAGTGATTGTGCAGTGATAAAAAATATATATATATATTTTTGTCACTGCGGCGGAGCGGGCGTGGGTGAACTCACATGTGGGCGACCGATCAGGCCTGATCGGGCAAACACTGCGTTTTGGGTGGAGGGCGAGCTAAGGTGACACTAATACTATTATAGATCTGACTGTGATCAGTTTTGATCACTTACAGATACTATAAAAGTACAAATGCTGATTAGCGATACACTAATCAGCGAATCAGTGACTGCGGTGCGGTGGGCTGGGCGCTAACTGACGCTAACTACCTAACCATGGGGCCTAAACTATCCTAAACCTAACAGTCAATACTAGTGGGAAAAAAAAAGTGACAGTTTACACTGATCACTTTTTTTGCGTTCACTAGTGA
Organism: Bufo bufo; assembly: GCF_905171765.1. Taxonomy (NCBI): domain Eukaryota; kingdom Metazoa; phylum Chordata; class Amphibia; order Anura; family Bufonidae; genus Bufo; species Bufo bufo. The sequence goes on from NC_053398.1 coordinate 44,058,773, forward strand.
TTGACAGGGGTGATCAAGGGGTTAATTGGGGTGATGGGGGGGTGATCTGAGGCTAAATGTCTTGTGTTTTGTGTACTCACAGTGATCTGTGCTCCTCTGCTGGGACCAACCGACGAAAAGGACCAGCAGAGGAGCACAGAAGCCATTTAACACCTTATATTTATAAATATAATGTGTTAAATGGCTTGTGATTAGATTTTTTGAAAATCACCAACCTGCCAGCGATGATCATTGGCTGGCAGGCTGGTGACGAACTCCTCCTTTAACTTTTGCCGGCCCACACTGCGCATGCGCGGGCCGGCTATGCGCATAATCTCGCGTCTCGCGAGATGACGCGCCGAAGCGTGATGGAGGAATAAATCGACCGCCTCCGGACCGCAATCCTGCGTTAGGCGGTCGGGAGGCGGTTAAAGAGGTTTTCCGAGACTTTAATACTGATGACCTATCCACTTGATAGGTCATCAGTATCTGATCGGTGGGGTCTAACACTTAGGATCCCCGCCGATCAGCTGTTTGAGATCGGCAGTGGCGCTCGCAGTAGTGCCGCGGCCTGCTTTCAGCTTTTCCTGAGTTAAAGGGAACCTGTCACCTCCCAAAACCATCCCAAGCCGCCAGCAGTACCTGCGTGTAGTCAGCAGCAAAAATACTGAAAACGTTTGTTCTATCCCCTGCCCGGCGCGCTTCTCCACACATGCTAGAAGTCAAGGGAGCAGCGGCCTCCTTGCTTCAAGTCACTGTAACCACGTCCCCTTCCCAAGTCCCTAATAAAGGACCCCCAACGTGCGCAGTGTTTCTGCAGCTCGGCGCAGACGTCTCCGGCTTGTCTCTTACGTGGATGCCCTGATGTTTTATTCAGCAGGAGGAGCTCCGCGCCGATTTTATGGCTTTTCATAAACAACTTATGTTTCATTTTGTAAAATATTCACTGAAAACTGGCTTTTTATAAAAGTGCAATTTTGCCAAGCTGAGCGCGGTGGAGCAGTCTGTCATATCCCCCTCCTCGGCGCCATTACTCAGTAGGAGATGGATATTCTCGACAACATTCTTGAAAATACGGAATTAGCCTTAAAACAGGTTTTTGTGAAAACGATATAGGATGATGGTGCCGAGAGCTGGCTGCTGTGTGGTGTAGAAACCCGTGGCTCTAGCGCCCATGTGCTAACGCCTTCTATAAGCCTCAGTGCTCTTCTGTGTCTGGCCTTACTCATTAACCCTTGATGCAGGGATTTTCATTTTTTTTTGTTTTTTTTTTCTTCCCTGCCTCCAAGAGTCATACATTTTATATTTCTATGTTTACATAGCCGTATGAGCGCTGTTTTTTTGTGGGTCAAGTTGTACTTTCTAATGGTGGGAATCTGGAAAATTGTAAATGGGGTAGAATTGGAAAAAGTATGCAATTTCGCGATCGTCATTTGCTTTATTCTGTGAGGCTACCGCTGTGACAACCGGGGGGCCCTGCTACCGCTGTGACAACCCGGGGGGGGCCCTGCTACCGCTGTGACAACCCGGGGGGGGCCCTGCTACCGCTGTGACAACCCGGGGGGGGCCCTGCTACCGCTGTGACAACCCGGGGGGGCCCTGCTACCGCTGTGACAACCCGGGGGGCCCTGCTACCGCTGTGACAACCCGGGGGGGCCCTGCTACCGCTGTGACAACCCGGGGGGGCCCTGCTACCGCTGTGACAACCCGGGGGGGCCCTGCTACCGCTGTGACAACCCGGGGGGGCCCTGCTACCGCTGTGACAACCCGGGGGGGCCCTGCTACCGCTGTGACAACCCGGGGGGGCCCTGCTACCGCTGTGACAACCGGGGGGCCCTGCTACCGCTGTGACAACCGGGGGGCCCTGCTACTGCTGTGACAACCCGGGGGCCCTGCTACTGCTGTGACAACCCTGCTACTGCTGTGACAACCCTGCTACTGCTGTGACAACCCTGCTACTGCTGTGACAACCGGGGGGCCCTGCTACTGCTGTGACAACTTGGGGGCCTTGCTACTGCTGTGACAACCAGAGGGCCCTACTACTGCTGTGACAACCCTGCTACTGCTATGACAACCCTGCTACTGCTGTGACAACCGGGGGGCCCTGCTACTGCTGTGACAACCGGGGGGCCCTGCTACTGCTGTGACAACCGGGGGGCCCTGCTACTGCTGTGACAACCAGAGGGCCCTACTACTGCTGTGACAACCCTGCTACTGCTGTGACAACCGGGGGGCCCTGCTACTGCTGTGACAAGCGGGGGGCCCTGCTACTGCTGTGACAACCGGGGGGCCCTGCTACTGCTGTGACAACCGGGGGGCCCTGCTACTGCTGTGACAACCGGGGGGCCCTGCTACTGCTGCGACACTTGAATCAAACATTGGGTATACACTAGTCAGGGCCATAAATATTACATATAATATAACACATAATGATATTATTACTGCAGACAGTCACTCATGCAAGTAAATATAGATTGTGCTATTTAAAAGTACACATATTGTTACATAAATATTCTCCATGCCCATCTAATCACCTGCTGATGATGTCACTGGACGCAATATCACCACGTACAATGCCATCGCACAGAGAAGCCAAACAGTGCCATCCAATGGAGGACACCAGCGCATGCCAGCAGCCCCTCTGTGCCACTCATGCCATAGGGCAAGGGGCAATCGCCCATTGAAGTCCATAGCAGCAGCGCTACATTACTGGCTGCAGACACTATGCCATAGACAGCTGTGTACTTCTCATGCCAGAGCTACAAAGAAGCAGCTGATGGTTGGGGGTGCAGGGTGCTGGACCCCTGCCAGTCTGATAGGATAGGCCATCAATATCAAAATCCTGGACAAGCCCTTTAAGGGCAGTGCTTCCTGAGAAAATGTATGCAGAATAGCTCCCCTACAGAAGGAAGAATCCGGTCTCTCTAGCGCCACCTATAGGTGCTGCCCTGTAAGTCTGATCATGTATACAGCCTTAAAACATGCATGACTAGGGTTATCATCCAGACCATAGACACCCATGTGTAGACGTGGTAAGACATGATCTGTATCTGATCTATGCAGTGACAGAAGCCTTTAAAATCATCATGTTTATATATTGTGAGAGCAAATTCTGAATGCGGAGCTTCGCGTCTGTTACGTGTGGCATATTCTTGCACGTCTGATGCTAGGTTTCATCGCTCTTTGTATTTCTAGGATGAACAGTTTGACGGCTTTGTGGTAGAAGTTTGGAGTCAGCTGGGAGGACAGAAGAGACTGTAAGTACATGGCAGTGGATTCAGTGATTGTATACTTCTAATTAGCATTGATTTCTCATAATCTAAAGGCTTTCGACCCCTTCGGAGCATTTTTTTATGATTTGGATTTTACTTATTTTGGGCTAAAAATCCATTTTTTTTATTGGACTTTATTAAAAAATGTTCAGCCGTTTGTGAGTTACAAGGGTTAAAAATAATTCTGTTTGCAAGCCACCACAGTCTATTTTCTTTGAATCCCGTCATCCGACAGCTCGTGTGTAGCTCTTGTCTCTGATCTCCTGATCTCATACACTCATTGGAGCTGAATTCTTATCAAACTGAATAAGTGCTTAGGAGGTCAGGGGGTCAGAGATGAGAGCTGCACGTGAGCTGTCAGATGATGGGACTCAAAGAAAATGAACTGTGACAGCTTGCAAATAGACAGATTTTTAAGCCTTATAACTCCGAAACGGCTGAACATTTTTGATAAAGACCAATTGAAAAAATTATTTTTTTTGCCCAAAATGAGTAAAATGCAACCACAAAAAAATTCCCCTGAATCTGTTCAATATGGGGAAGGTAAAAAGGAGTTTTCTATCCTTTTTACCCGCTCCCTGCTACTGGTGGAGCGCCGGCTCTGCAGCGCTCGCTCCCCACGTGTCAACTTCCGGTTTGACAACCCCCGACCCTTTGAAGAATCTGATCGAAAGGCCTCTGAAGATGAATAACACCTTTTAAAGGGGTTGTTCCAGAATGACAACATATCTTCTATCAGTAAATCTCCCTCTCCTGGGGCCCCCTGATCACGAGAACAGGGGTCCCATGTCCCCTGTTTGAATTGGGGAAAGTTAGAGCATGAGCACTGCAACTCAATTCAAATACAATGGGACTGCCCGAGATAGCAGAGCGCTGCGCTGCGCTGTACTGAGCGGAGTTTCTCTGTCTTCAGCAGTCCCATAGACTATGAATGGAAAAGCAATGTGCATGCTCTGCCATCTCTCCATTCATATGGGGATGCCGGAACCCCCACTCTCATGAGCAGTGGGATCCCCAGCAGTTGGAGTGTTAAACAGGTTGTCCGATCCACTAGAAAGACAAAGCAATACATTTGTCATTGTTGTGCATGAAACTTTTGCAGTTACTCTGTTTTTTTAATTTTGGCCGTAACTCCTGTCCAGTGACTGCAACAATGTGGGGTCTACAGTTTCAGTGAGACATCCCATCTGCCGATCCTGTGATCTCCCCTCCGGCTTATCCCCTTGTCTTGGCTTGTATTCACCTTCTCCTTATACTTTGCTGTGACATTCAGTGAGCCCCCATAACCCCCGAGCGGTATAATGAGGACAAATATATTGCTGCATCTTTTTAATTGACCTGGTTATGTGAAGGACACACGGCTTATATCTTGACAACGGTGCAAAATTGATACAGGAGGTATATTGAAGGTGTCTTTCCAAATGTGAAAACCCCCCTAATGCTGTGTTCACATCACGTTTCTGCCCTATGATGAATGTATACATTGGGAGAAAAGGATGCAGAAGTGAAGCACACTACGCTTTTCCATCCCGCAGAGTCAGGGTTGCCAGCCAGAATTTTCTTTTTTTTTTTGGACAACTTATCTAAAAATCATTCTTATTTATGGACAAATTAGAAAAACATAAGGGATAATAAAGATTATAATTAAAAGGGTTCTCCAGGAATCAAAAAAATGAAAATACTTAAATAATTTTTTATAAAAAATATATTCACAAATACCTTTCATTACTTAGAATGGCTTGTGTTGTCTGGGGAGCAATCATTAGGAGAAATAAAATGGCCGCCGTCCTATCAGTACACAGTACAGTTTTCACCACAATGAGCTATAGCGCTGCCTCATCCTCCTCTCTGCTCTGCTTGTCAGGAATCATGATCCTGAATACAGGTGAATCTCTGTGGGAATGGAGATGAGGAGACATGAGGAGGGTGAGGTGTGGCTAATCAGCAGCAGCACTTGTTTACAGTCTCCATTACCACAGTCTGTCCTGTCCGTCCTCTCTGTACTTCATGTCTCCTCATGAACTAAATTCCCCAGAGATTCAGTTAAAGTTCTTATCATCTGTATTCAGGATCATAATCCCTGACAAGCAGAGCAGAGAGGAGGCAGCTCTTTACCTCAGTGTTGTAAAGTAACTTCTCCTCATGTGTGACGGCGGCCATTTTGTTCCCCCTGATGATTGCTTCCCAGACAAAACGAGCCATTATAACTAATGAAAGGTATTCAAGAATATATTTATAATAAAGTAATATTTAAGTATTTTCATTTAATAGCTCCGTATACTGTAAAGAACTCATTACCAGCATTTACCACCAGCCTCCAAAAAATCATGGATACATCTATTTTTTCCCCCACAGAGACAGGAATAAAGTTGCCTATTTTTACAGACTGTCCAGAAATTTCTAGACCGTTGACATCCCTGCGCAGAGTCCATTAGAAAATATGTACATTAATGAGTTTTTTTTTTACAATGGAACCCTTTGGTGACGGATGCCACTGTATGCACGTGAGACAGAAACATGATGTGACCCCAGCCATAGCGACACACTTGCTCCAGACATCACTTTATTGATTTATTTCACTCACTTATATAGCGCTGACATATTCTGCAGCACTTCACAGACATTAGTGTCACTCGCTGTCCCCAATGGGGCTCTCAATCTAAGTTCCCTATCAGTACGTCTTAGAAGTGTGGGAGGAAACCATAGTACCCAGAGGAAACCTACGCTAACATGGAGGACATACCATCTCCATGCAGATGTTGTCCCTTGAACCCAGATCCTCTGCGCTGCACGTTACACTCAATCTTTTCCCATAAAAGCTATCCATCAATCTGTGCCGCTCTTCCCGCTCTATTACATGCTGTCTGCAGTTCAAACACCACGTTCAATGTGACAGGTTCCCTTTAGAAGGTGAGTCCCATCTGAGCATTTATGGCATATCCATGGGTGGTGGAACCCATACTTACCTCAAGAAGGGGCCATCATCTCCTGCCGCTGGGAATGGGGAGGTGGCCACGCATGCTCAGTTCTCTCCAGTCACTTATATAGCAAATAGTGGCCAAAGAATAGAGAAAGGCGCTCATAGGGTGAGTATGTCCGATAAGTGGGATATCCACAACTTAAAATGGTTTGCTCACCTATTGAGGTTGCACCAGTTTGGGCGCAACCACAATGAGGGCCAAGTGGACATGATTCACAGTTGGGGCAGCCTGGATTTGTCCGATCACCTTGGGCGGGTAAGACAGTAGAAATGAAGGGACGCTGGACCTTTTCAGTCGAACATATGGACAGCAGGAGGCGCACTTTCACAACCGGTTGTTTCGTAATTTTCAGTTTTATTTGTAGACAACGCGTTTTGGGGAACTACTGACCCCTTTTGTCAAGTCTGGAACTAGTCAGCAGAGCAAATGGCACGGCTGATGTTTCGGCAGCACGTATATCCGCGTTCTCCACGTGCTGCCGAAACATCAGCCTCTGGTTGTGAAAGTGCGCCTTCTGCTGTCCATACGTTCCACTGAAAAGGTCCAGCGTCCCTTCATTTCTACAGTCGCTTATATGGGAGTTCTGAAAATAGCCAATTAAGCGCACTTGACTTGTGAATGCAAAGAGAAGCACATGCGGGGCCAGCAGTCCTATCCCCGCAGTACGAGGTAGAGCCACGTTCTTACCATCGGTGCAGGTCCCACGTCAGGGAGCTGCTCCTTTCAGACAGTTATGATGGACCTTGTGGACCTGCAGAAGGTTTAGCTTTGCAGTGTATGTCATTCTTAATTTGTTCTGTGATAGAATTGATGTTTCTGAGAAGACTGATATCTCAGACATTTGAGTCAGTATTTAATCCATGATTTGCTCGTAATAAAAGCTTCCTATGATTTGCTGCGACCTTTAAAGTAACTGCGGGGAAGCTCCTTAGCTTACCAGCGTTATTTGTGTCCTTGTCTGGAAGTGTTCATGATGTCAGGATTGCTTCACACCAGACATTCACTCTCTATGCTGTGATTTCTTGTCTTGATCTCTCTTCAATCCAGAACTCTTCTTAGGCCTCCTGCACACGACCGTATGGCTTTTTCAGTGTTTTGCGGTCCGTTTTTCACGGATCCGTTGTTTCGTTTTTTGTTTCCGTTTCTGTTCCTTTTTTCCGTTCTGTTTTTCAGTATGGCATATACAGTATACAGTAATTACATAGATAAAATTGGGCTGGGCATAACATTTTCAATAGATGGTTCCGCAAAAAACGGAACGGAAACGAGAGACATACGGATGCATTTCCGTATGTGTTCCGTTTTTTTGCGGACCCATTGACTTGAATGGAGCCACGGAACGTGATTTGCAGGCAATAATAGGACATGTTATATCTTTAAACGGAACGGAAATACGGAAATAGAATGCATACGGAGTACATTCCGTTTTTTTTTTGCGGAACCATTGAAATGAATGGTTCTGTATACGGACCGTATACGGAACGCAAAAAACGGCCAGTAAACGGGGAAAAAAAACGGTTGTGTGCAGGAGGCCTTAATGATTTATAGAGCCATGATTTCAGGGATCTGTAATATCTGGCACCCCCGGTGCCTCAGCGTTGTGGTGTGAGCTCCCGTTTCTGCTTCATTCTCTCGGTTTCCCTTGTATTTTATTTTGTCTCCGATTGTATTTTATCTTTCATCATTATTATTATCTGGGCGTTCTAGGTGTCATTGATCTGCCTTGGTTATAATAGTCTTTTATTTGCTTTCCTTCTCCATCAGCAGTGTATTGGTCAGGGTAGCTGAAGCAACTAATGAATTCATCTTGATTTCATGTTGTTTTACTAAGAATGGGTCCATATCATGTTTTGTGCCTAATTTGACGTATACATTATTTTAAAAAAAAGTATACAAAAAGGCATCACACCACGTTCTTGTATCCTGCAGTCCGGTAAAAAACGTATATTTGTTACAATGGTAAAAAAAAAAGTTTACTTTTTTTTTTTTTTACGATGGAACTCTATGGTGAACAGACGCCACTGTATGACATCAGTCTGAGGCATCCGTTTAACATATATACGTTTTTTGTATATGTTAAACAGATGGGGAAAAACGCGATTTAACTATACAACTATTGGGAGTTAACAGTCCCTATTCAAAAGTTTGTATCCATCCGTTCTTGTATGAACAACAATCTTTCATCAACTGTGATTACCTCTTCCTTTAGACCTTTGTGTCTCCATGGTAACAGACTACAAGCAAGCCTTGTGTAGTCTGATTGTACGAGCATTCTTCCTTTAAAGGGGTTGTCTGAATGTTTTATACTGATAACCTGTTCTCAAGATAGGTCATCAATATCTGATCCGTGGGGGCCCGACACCACCACCGGTCAGCTGTTTGATGAGACCGCAGTGCTCTGTGAGCGCTTAGGCCTCTTCCTAGGCCTGTGACATCACGTTCATCGGTCACATGGCCTTGGCGCAGCTCAGTCCCATTGACATGAAAGTTACTGAGCTTCTACAATACCAAGCCCAGCTGCTGTACAATGGTAACAGCCTACCTGATATCTGGATATTTTGACATTCAGTGCAGACTGGACGTGGCTATCGCTCATGGAGGGGCGGCTGTAGTAGATGTAGCTGTAATGTGAAATTATAAACATGCAAAATGTAGATCATGGGGGAGGGGAATCCATGCGCTAAAGAAAAAATAATAATTGTACTGGATGGCTAATAGGGGGCTATCAAAGAATACAGCAGACTAAGGCCTCTTTCACACTTGCGTTGTCCGGATCCGGCGTGTACTCCACTTGCCGTAATTACACGCCGGATCCGGAAAAACGCAAGTGTACTGAAAGCATTTGAAGACGGAACCATCTTCAAAATGCGTTCAGTGTTACTATGGCAGCCAGGACGCTATTAAAGTCCTGGTTGCCATAGTAGGAGCGGGGAGCGGTATACTTACAGTCCGTGCGGCTCCCGGGGCACTCCAGAATGACGTCAGAGCGCCCCATGCGCATGGATGACGTGTCCATGCGATCACATGATCCATGTGCTTGGGGTGCACTGACGTCACTCTGGAGCGCCCCGGGAGCCGCAAGTATACTGCTCCCCCGCTCCCCACTACACTTTACCATGGCTGCCAGGACTTTAGCGTCCCGGCAGCTATGGTAACCATTCAGAAAAAGCTAAACGTCGGATTCGGAAATGCGCCGAAACGACGTTTAGCTTAAGGCCGGATCCGGATCAATGCCTTTCAATGGGCATTAATTCCGGATCCGGCCTTGCGGCAAGTGTTTAGGATTTTTGGCCGGAGCAAAAAGAGCAGCATGCTGCGGTATTTTCTCCGGCCAAAAAACGTTCCGTTCCGGAACTGAAAACATCCTGATGCATCCTGAACGGATTTCACTCCATTCAGAATGCATTAGGATAAAACTGATCAGGATTCTTCCGGCATAGAGCCCCGACGACGGAGCTCTATGCCGGAAGACAAGAACGCAGGTGTGAAAGAGCCCTTAGGGAACGTCCACACGGGACTTAAACCCATCTCAGAGTACACTGCAAATGTCGATGTGAATCTGCAGCAAGTCTGAGAAAATCTGCATGAAAAACTGCGAACTTTAGGCACATGGGGGGAGATTTATCAAGACTGGGGCTTTCTGCCCTGAGCTGCTGGAGGATGCGCCTAATTTATGACGAGGCCCACGCATTCTCCTGCAGTCTGTGCGCCTAACCAGAAAACTATGACGGCTCAGAGCTGCCGTAGATTTCTGGCTTCATTTACGCCTGAAAACTGGCGTAAATGAAGATAAATTTGACGCAGTGTCTGGCCATGCCCATTTCCGCCCCTTGCCACGCCCCCTTTTTAGATAATTGGCGAGAACAATTTTTTAAAAATCAGATAATTTTTATTTGCGTTTTATACAAATAGGTAAAGTACTATAAATAGACCATAGAATTATTACTTATACAGAAGCCAAATTGTACAAAATATTGAAATGATGTTCAAGCGATCACAAGTTATTATTCTCCAAACAATAGAACACAAAAAGTACTCCCCTATCCCCAAAACCTCTACCCTCTCACCTCCCTTCCCTTTTCCGTGTGACCATATCCATCATCCTGAAGCCGCGTTCTATTATACACCTCATTGAAATCATGGCGTACCTTCCTTCAACGTATATATGTTCTTTATCTCTAACCACCAAATCCCCTAATGATCATGCCATTCCATATATATGTCAATCTTTGGGACAGCAATCCAGGGCCAGTCAACCACACTCTCCATTGTTTTTCACATTTCTTTATAGTACCTCTTTTAATATGAATACCGCTTTCCATGGAGATCATGCGATTCGCCATGCCGATCCATTCCTGCTCAGTTGGAGGAATTGGTTGTATCCAGCGTTTAGCTATAGCTTTACGTGCAGTGTATAATAACTATATAGCAATAGCTCGTTTATGATCTACAGAAACTAACAGGTCTTCTACATGTCCAAGGTATCCCAGAAGTGGGGTCCTCAGTGTCCTAACTTCATAGCTTGCGTCTATTTGTTTATACACCGCACTCCAAAATTGCTCCGGTTCCGGGCAGGCCCAGAACATGTGGATCAAGTCTGCTTCCGGGGCAGCACACCTTGGGCAATTAGAGTCCGCACGCAGACCCATTTTAAACCTAAGTCATGGTGTCCTATATACACGATGTATTAAAAACAGTTGCGAGCGTCTATGTGCCTAACTCATAGCAACCATGGGTACTGCCCCCAAAACATCCCTCCACTCGTCGTCCGACAACTCCCCTACATCCTTTTCCCATTTATCCTTAAGACCTTTACGTAAGTCATGCAATTCCTTATCCAACAAACTGGTATATGTCATAGAAATAATTTTACCGGATATTCTGGCCTGTACTACGGAATCTATCATTGGCATAGATTTCACGGTTAAAGGGTTGTCTCGTTCTTGACTCTGGATAGCGTGTCTTTACTGTAATTACTGATAAAACACTCTGTGCGGTAATTGCAACTCTGATTGCAGTTGTTGAAAGGATTTAAAGCTCCCTTCTGAGTAGAGTTGTGAAATCCTACTGACTCCAGCCCTTTCCCAGCTGTCAAATCCCCTCAGTTTGTAAATCTCACCTAACTGTGGATTTTTCCAGATAGGGGTATATTTCGTACATCCGTCTATTCCTAGCAATTCTCTTGCTTTCCCCCCAGACTTTATGTATAAGGAGCAGTGTAGGTAGTCCGGCGGAGCAAAATCTAAACCTATGCGCCTCTAGTGCCTCCATTAAGGACTTTCTAGCCACCAAGGATTGTACAATTAATCTTCTAGAGTCCAAGGCAATTTCCCCATCGTCTATCCCCCATCCCTGCATATGCTGTAGTTGTGCAGAAAGGAAGTAAATCCATGGATTAGGTAAAGCTACCCCCCCTCCCTCATTTTTAGGTAGCTGTAGCTTAGATAATGCAATTCTGGAGTTCATCTTTTTCCATACTAAGTCCCTAAATATACCGTAAATCTTACGGAATGAATACCTCGGGAGCCATATTGGTGTATTATGCAAGACATGTAACAGTTGTGGCATTAATATCATTTTGGCTAAATTAGCCCGTCCCATTACTGAGAGGGGTAACTTAATCCAGGTGTTCACCTTCTGCTTTATCTTCTCTAACCGAGGAGAAATATTAGAAACACTATATTCTTGTATATTACGCGTAATCCATATGCCCAGATATTTGAGGGTATCTACACACGGAATCTGAATATTCTGTATACCACTCCTATCCTCTTGAGGGGACATCAACATTAACACAGATTTAGTCCAATTTATGGTCAGCCCTGAATATTTCCTAAACTGGTTTATAGTTTCCATTACCCTACCTACCGAGGTATGTACATCATCCAGAAATAACAGCATGTCATCTGCATATAGTGCCAGTTTTTCCTCCACCCCTGAGTGTTTAAAACCATGAACGTGGGGATCTTGCCGTATTAATGCAGCCAGCGGCTCAATAGCGATGGCAAACATAAAGGGGATAACGGGCACCCCTGCCTGGTCCCCCACTCCAGCCTGAAGCCCCCCGACATCTCATTATTTACTCTAACTTTAGCCTTGGGGGTAATATATAATAGCTGAACCCAAGATAGAAACTTGGGTCCAAACCCCATTTTTTCCAAGACGGCCCATAAGTAGCCCCACTCGACCCTGCAAACCTTTTCGCAGCATCTAATGACATCACTGTTTTGCCAAGAGTTAATTGCAGTAGATTTTGATGGCATAAATCCTGATTGATCCGGATGTATTACTGACGCAACAACTTTTACCAATCTATTGGCTAAGACCTTGGATAAAACAAGCCACACCCCCCCCCCCCCCCCCCAAAAAAAAAAAAAAAGTGGATTCTGCATGTAAACTTAGGGTAAAATTCAAATTCACTAAGAAGAATCGACGTGCTGGGAATTTAATATCCACATTGTTAAAGTCCTTTTCTTAGTTGTCTCCATGACCGCACCACTGAGATTGTACCGCCCTGTAAGGACAGGAAGAATGCACACACAGAAAAGACCGTACACTTTCTCCCCCGTCAGTATATTTCCTGTCCTTGAGCAGGGATAAGAACCTGCAGAGAGGTCTGGGCTTCTTTAGCCCTGATGAAAAAGAGTAAGGTGGATCCAGTTGGAGATTCTGGGGGAAAGCAGAGGAAGTAAGGAGTATGCCTTCCTAACCCCACCAGTACTGTGATGCTCAAAGGGGAGTTTATACAGTCAGACTCAAGGCGTAGTTGGTTCTAGACTTTGATCCCAAACATCGAGTGTTAGGAAAACCTTTAAAATAATTTACTTAACAAAGCATCTTTCAGGTGGATTCAGTAAATCATGTATTTAATCCAGACTTGCTGATGCTGGGCTCTGGCCTGCCACCTCGGGGCTCGTGCTTGCCGCCTCGGGGCTCGTGCTTGCCGCCTCGGGGCTCGTGCTTGCCGCCTCGGGGCTCGTGCTTGCCGCCTCGGGGCTCTGGCCCTTCAATCTCAGAGTTTTTAAAAAAAAATATTTCATCCTGTTCATTTTGGGACATTATTACTCCCTTTTTGTTAGGTTCCTCCCTAAAAATTTGTTCTGTGGTATATCACAGTGGTACTTTCGAGATGACTAGGGAAACTTACAATTGCACTTACTGGTAATGGGCCTTCCGTAAAGTCTCCACAAGACCACCCGCAATTCCACCCTCCCCCAGGGGTTTTGACGTAATAATATAATTTGCTCTTGTCTTGGAATTTCTTTGTAGACCACCTTTTAAAAGTCTCTGCTTGTGTTTTTCCTGTCTCTACTGTGGGACAATCTCATGGGTGCCGTGGTGGAGACCTCCCAGAAAGCCAATTACCGGTAAATGCAATTGTAAGTTTTCAGATTGATTAATTTCCAAACTCTGCAGATTTACTGTTGAAAATTCTTCAGTTTTTTTGTGCCACAAAACTGCCTTGCATCCTTTGTATCATATTTATCGACCATTTTACATGCGTTTCTATGCTTCTTATGCCTTGCTTGACAAAAAGGGCATGGCTTTGTGGGAAAGGGGTGTGGCCTAAATGGTCCACTTAGGCCACCTGCACTCTTTGCGGAATATGTGCGTTTTTTTTACCGCAGGTGTAGTACTGTACCCGTAAAGAGTATGAGATTAGACCAATGTCATGTACACTTTGAGTGGAAATTGACCCCTCCGTGTGGATTTCCAAATCTGCAGCATGTCAATTATGTTTGACGCTTTAGCTTTGGATTTCACCCTTTTCCAATAAAGGATGAGATCTGCTGCAAAACCGCATCAAATCTGCACCAAAAAACACTGTTAAAAACTGGATTTTGGTGCGGATATGGTACAGAAATGCACATAAGTCTGCATGGAAATTTGTGCGGACCTTATGTGCTTTCATCTGCAGGACTTATGATACACCAAATTTATGAAGGTCCATGGGCTACAATAGTACAATTATCTAATATTTAGACTGCGATTCGTATTCTAAGACAGAATAAAGTGCAACACTATCAGTAAATTTGCCCCAATATCTACAGCATTTACGCTACATGTAGAGATAGCCTAATAGTTACGAGGCTGCTTGGTTCAGTAAGGGAGCGGTCACCCTGATCCCCCATCCATCGACATTGCGATTGATGGTACAGTAGCTTGTCATTCACCGTGAGGGGAGCGCTCCCCTCACTAATATAATGAATATATAACTGAGGCCTCTCTTTATTAGCCAATTCTTTGAGCCATTTGGGCTAACAGAAGGGCCTGTCCCCATACTCTGCCGCCCTCTGCTTCCGACAACTAGGCTAAAATATGACATTATATAATACTTGATCATGACAACGGCCTGAAAACATGGAGAATTACATATTACCCGGGCAGTAGGCTCATGGAAAAAGAACTCCTTCTTTATTCAGCTTCCAACCACGAGATAATGACTAAGGCAGGCTTAAATTAGGACAAATTGTTGTTCGGGGATCTGGGAGTCAAGAATAGAAGGCGTCATCTGCTCATTTCCATATCCATATGTCGAAACCTTTGTGACTGTGTAGTAAGACACAGGTGGCAAGTACTTTACGGATGAGGAGCGTAGTAAATCTTCTGTACTGTGATAGATACTGTCACTTGTCACTGATCCAGAGTTAGTTTATGGCACCGAGGCGGCGGCTGTGCATTACAGAAATACTGCCAGCATAAATTACCACTACATTTTACACTGACCAATAACAAGATGGGATCTATGCGATATAAATCTAACATGGTGTGGGTAGTGTAATGGCAGGCGCAGGGGTTGCCTGTCTGTGAAAAAGGATGCCATTGAATGGTTTTCTAATTGAAGTAAATCATAAAGGTGCATAACATGAAGTTGGAAAGTGGTGCGCTGTAGTGCGGTGATAATGCTCAACCCCGCCGCTGCTGCGTCGTCCAGGGACTGGAGTGTATGCTATTGTGGACTGGTTTGCTAGTATTATAGAGCACAGACGTATGTGTGTATATTGTGATACGGTGGACTGTACAGGAAGGTGTGTGTATATCCCACTCAGATACCTCAGCTGAGTGGGATAGCTAAAATACGGGATGCAATAGTCTCAGCAGCATGTAGGTTGCTGAGACAAGTTTGTTTTTGGTATAGTCTGGAATAGATTTTAGTTGGATTGGCAGATAGGACTGGAAGTGGGATCTGCCAATCCACACCCTTCTAGGACGGGTGTTTCCTTGGTCCAGAGAGGATCGCAGGTGAGGTCTGAGATAATCAGACTGGGATAAAGCACCTCCAGGGTGTCAGTTAGGGAGAGTGTGTTCTCCGGGACCAGAGACCTGCAGAGGTCTGGAGTGGTCCCAGCCGGGTAGGCTGAGGGACCACGAGGCTAAGTGACGGACTGTGACGGCAGTGACGCCTGCAGTACAAGGGTCACAAGGCCAGAGTCAGGAGGACTGCTAGGCCACAATCCCCCAAAGGGAATCGTATTTGTACAGCTTGGGGACTGGAGAACTGTTTGGCTGGAAAAGCCGGGCCTGATGCCAGGTATGAATTGTAGCCTATGTTTTTTTTCAGGGCTTTAGGTAATGTGTTTAGGTAGGGCCCAGACGGGCAGGCTTTTATTTTGTACGGTTTTTGTTGGTGCTTGATATGAAAAATACGTGGTCTGAGAAGAAGTCTGTAAGCATGACGCCGGAAAGAGAGCTAACCCTCACAATATGTATATCTGTCTTAATGGCACAGTCTCAGGAACAGGGCCTGTCTCGTGCCACCGGGATGAGGGAGAGGCCACACATGCGCATGCCTCTCCTTTCACTCTTATGGACTTCTGAAAGTAGCCAAGTGTGCTTACTTAAAGGGGTTCTGCACTTTCATTTAACTGATGATCCATCCTCTGGATAGATAATCAGCTTCTGATCGGCGGGGGTCCGACACCCGGAACCCCCGTCGATCAGCTGTTTGAGAAGGCAGCGGCGCTCCAGCAACGCCGCGGCCTTCTCACTGTTTACCGCCGACCCACTGACGTCACGACTAGTATCAACTAGTGTGGGCGGGGCTAAGCTCCATTCAAGTGAACAGAGCTTAGCCGCGCGCACGCTAGTTGATACTAGTCGTGACGTCAGTGGGCCCGGCGGTAAACAGTGAGAAGGCCGCGGCACTGCTGGAGCGCCGCTGCCTTCTCAAACAGCTGATCAGCGGGGGTCCCGGTGTCGGACCCCCGCCGATCAGAAGCTGATGATCTATCCAGAGGATAGATCATCAGTTAAATGAAAGTGCAGAACCCCTTTAAACTATCTTCAGAAGTCCCATAACAGTGAATGGAGAGAACCGTGGTTCCGTGGCCTCCTCGCCAATCCCGGCACCAGGCAATGGGGCTCCGATCTTGAAGAGGGAGTCTCAGAGGTGGGATGTGCACTTATCAGTCATTTATAGCATTTCCTGTGAATATGCCATGAATGTCTCCATGGGAGACCATCTTTAATATGTACACCCTTGGACAAAATTATTGGTACCCTTCCGTTAAAGAAAGAAAATCCCACTATGGTCACTGAAATAACTTGAAACTGAAAAAATTTATAATAAATTAAAAATTTACTGAAAATCAGCTAAAATCAGACATTGCTTTTGAATGATTTAGAAAAACAAACAAACTAATGAACAAAGATGATGGCACCCTTGACTTAAAGGGGTTATCCAAAGTCTAAAATATCCCCCCAATGCCCGGGGCCCTCATATACATTATACTTACATTACATTATAATCAATAGTCGGCAGGCATTCAGGCAGCAACCGCCAATGCTGGATCTCTAACCACTAGTTTGAAACTAGCTTTAGGCTGGATTCACATCACCATTTAGCTTCCCATTCTTCTGCGCTGTGACTGTCAGAAGAACAGAAAAAAAGCAAAAAAAACGGATCCGTTATTTTGAGCATCATCTGCGTGCAGGACTCTTTTTCTCCCATCAAAAATAACTGATCTCTGACAGAAGTGACACAAACTGATTATCACTGATGCTCAAAATATCAGAACCATTTTTAAAAAACATTTCTGTTCTTCTGAGGGATCAGGAAACCGGAAAGGTAAATGGTGATGTGAACTCAGCCTAAGCCAGTTTTCCTTTACACTGGTTTAATAAATACATTTCAACCCTAATCCCTTCAGTGCATCTGAGCTGCAGTACCAGACACAACCCACGCACAGGCGCGGTACTGTTTTTCGTAGACAGCAGAAAAGATTTTCTAATCATGGAGCATGGAGACACATAGGAGCTATGTATGTAACACAGTAGGATATACATAAGAGCAAAAAAAATTTAGGCTACATTCACGCAGCTGCATCCATTTTGCAGTCCACAAAATGTGGATACCGGCATTTGCATCCTGCGGGCCCCATTGTCATAATGTATATTCTGGTCTGCACATGGATGACATCTGTGACTTGTCTGCATTTTATAGAAATGAATGGGTCCGTGTGTGATCCACAAAAATGAGGATCGGACGTGGATCTAAAATATGGTAGTGTTTTTGTGGTCTTAGAGTGCTTCATTGTGGGATATAAAATGCAGAAATACATGCTGTTTTTATTGTGGATTTGTTTTGAGGGGATCTATGGGGACATTTATCAAGGTGCTTTCTGCCCGGTCCTGATATCCCCTGCACTGCCGGAGGATGCACCTCATTTCTGACAATATAGTGTACCAAGAAACCCAAAAATTGTGCCCAGGATAATTTGGACTAAAAAGGCCAATTTTCACTTCCAGGCCCTGTTCAATCCAAGAGCAGAGGTCACGGCAGTTGCAGAGAGAGCAGAACCTCTAGGTGTAATGACAACGCCCCCATTGCTCCTAGAGGCTCATTTGCATATATTAAAACATAATTTTTCTCAGCAATGCGGACACATATGTACATGGGACCAACACAGATGCCTTCAGCTGCCAAGTGCACATGTAACAGGTCAGCCAGTGTCATAGGGACAAATCTGCTGACAGATACCTTTAAAATGAAAGGAAAGAAGAAAGCTCCCCTGAGATTATTCGCTATATAGACGGCGTCATCAGGGGTAAAATAGCTTTTGGCAGGACTACCAGGGCAAATTGCATGCACATCGCCTTCTTAGTCCAGGCAGGGCTTACTACCATCTTAAGGGCTCTTTCACACTTGCGTTGTTCTGTTCCGGCATAGAGTTCCGTCGTCGGGGCTCTATGCCGGAAGAATCCTGATCAGGATTATCCCCATGCATTCTGAATGGAGAGAAATCCGTTCAGGATGTCTTCAGTTCAGGACCGGAACGTTTTTTGGCCGGAGAAAATACCGCAGCATGCTGCACTTTTTGCTCCAGCCAAAAATCCTGAACACTTGCCGCAAGGCCGGATCCGGAATTAATGCCCATTGAAAGGCATTAATCCGAATCCGGCGTTAAGCTAAACGTCGTTTCGGCGCATTACCGTATCCGAAGTTTAGCTTTTTCTGAATGGTTACCATGGCTGCCAGGACGCTAAAGTCCTGTCTGCCATGGTAAAGTGTAGTGGGGAGCGGGGGAGCAGTATACTTACCGTATGTGCGGCTCCCGGGGCGCTCCAGAGTGACGTCAGGGCGCCCCACGCGCATGGGTGACGTGATCGCATGGATCAGGAGCGCCCCGGGAGCCGCACGGACGGTAAGTATACTGCTCCCCCGCTGCCCACTACTACTATGGCAGCCAGGACTTTAATAGCATCCTGGCTGCCATAGTAACACTGAACGCATTTTGAAGACGGATCCGTCTTCAAATGCTTTCAATTCACTTGCGTTGTTACAGATCCGGCGGGCACTTCCGGCAAATGGAGTACACGACGGATCCGGACAACGCAAGTGTGAAAGAGGCCTTAACTGACTCTGAGCAACTCTAATAGACAGGGCAAGCCGTGATAGTTTTTCACTGTATATATTGACAGCCAAGCTGAATGAAATACTAGATAGATCAGAGTTAGTTACTCCATCAAGATCTCTACACAGAGACTGTGCAGGCATATCATTTGTCTCCATATTCATATAACTCTAGCTGATACATTTCTATTTGTGGCAGACAGGCTTACTGCTACAAAAGTATCAATCTAGACTAAACTGATACAACACGAGTTACAAGTGATCCAAGAGGGAGTATGGAAATAATACCTTGTTGGACAATGAGAAGCACACAGTCCACTGCTACCCTTTGTATAACTGGGACAGATTGCAGATTTTACACTTTCTTTGAGAGTTATTTTAATGATATAATAAAAGTTAAGTATTATCTACCAGACCAAAAACAGGATTATATAGCCTTCAGCTATCAACCCCTAAACATTAATGATGGGGCCCAGGGCTCGTCATAAATTAGGCTCATCCTCTGGCAGTCTGTGTGCCAGAGCAGCTGTATAGTTCTGGCTTCATTTGCACTAGAAAATTGGTGTAAACGACAATAAATTGACATACTGCAGATGTATAATCCATACCACAGGCCACGTTATTCTTCAGGTTTGTTTTTGCATCAGCTTGTAGATGACATCAGCTAAGGCTACTTTCACATTAGTGTTTTTTTGCGGATCTGTCATGGATCTGCAAAAACGCTTCTGTTACTATAATACAACCCGTCATGAACGGATCCGGTTGTATTATGTCTTCTATAGCCATGACGGATCCATCTTAAACACCATTGAAAGTCCATGGGGGATGGATCAGTTTTCTATTGTGTCATAGAAAACGGATCCGTCCCCATTGACTTGCATTGTGTGTCAGGACGGATATATTTGGCTCCGCTTGGTCAGGTCGACAGCAAAGCGCTGCAGGCAGCCTCCAGAGCGGAATGGTGACTGAACGGAGGCAAACTGATGCATTCAGAATGCATTAGGATAAAACTGATCCGTTTTGGACCGCTTGTGAGAGCCCATGACTGATCTCAGAAACGGAAAGCCAAAATGCTAGTGTGAAAGTAGACTAAGTCTCATCCACTTTTCTGGTACTTTAAGGGCTCTTTCACACTTGCGTTGTTCTTTTCCGGCATAGAGTTCCGTCGTCGGGGCTCTATGCCGGAAAAATCCTGATCAGGATTATCCCAATGCATTCTGAATGGAGAGAAATCCGTTCAGGATGCATCAGGATGTCTTCAGTTCAGGACCGGAACGTTTTTTGGCCGGAGAAAATACCGCAGCATGCTACGCTTTTTGCTCCGGCCAAAAATCCTGAACACTTGCCGCAAGCCTGGATCCGGAATTAATGCCCATTGAAAGGCATTAATCCGGATCCGGCCTTAAGCTAAACGTCGTTTCGGCGCATTACCATATCCGACGTTCAGCTTTTTCTGAATGGTTACCATGGCTGCCAGGACGCTAAAGTCCTGTCTGCCATGGTAAAGTGTAGTGATCAGTCTTCAAATGCTTTCAGTTCACTTGCGGTGTTACGGATCCGGCGGACACCTCCGGCAACGGAAGTGCACGCCGGATCCCAACAACGCAAGTGTGAAAGAGCCGTAATACACTGCAAATTTACCGCAGTCAGATCTGCAGTGTGTCCGTCCATGTGGACATATGCTAAATGAGAATTTCTATTAATCCGAAAAAGAAAAAAAAAGATACATAGTAAATCCAGTATGATCCAATGCTCTGTACTAGGGATGGCCAACCTGCGGCTCTCTCAACGCCCAGACTGCCTCCAGCAGGGCATGGTGAGAATTGTAGTTTTACAACAGCTGGAGAGCCACAAGTTGGCCATCCCTGCTCTAGAACATAGGGTGAGATTTATGGGCATTGTAGATGCGGCTGAAAAATATTTGTCCACTCCAATATAATTTATAGCGCGACAACTATTACACAAGAAAGTTCCAGGGCACGCTCCGTAACACAGTGGATTTTTATTCAGTCTCTCAAAGTGACACAACATGAAATAGTGCAGATTCCTTTCAGCTAAATCATTGGACTCTAGATGGCAAATGACTATGTTTCGGTTAAATAAACCTTCTCAAGTCGTATCTGGTGTAAAGCGAGAGGTAGGTACATGTGGCAGCCACCCCTGGTGCTGTCATTTGCTGTCTGAATTCCTTTGATTTAGCTGGAAGGAAGTTAAACAATTTTATGAATACCAATTTAAGGAGTGTGCCCTGGAGCTTTCTTGTGCATTACTAGAGGTTGGAGAACCCTTCTGGACAGAACCTCTAAAATTATACCATTAAAGAGACTGTCCCCTTTTTTATATTGATGACCTATCCTCATGATGCATTCTCTTTAAACAACTGATTGTGGGGGTTCTGGGAGTCAACCCATTGCCGATCTGATATTGATTACCTATTCTGAGGATAGGTCATCAATATAAAAAAAAGTAGACAGCCCCTTTTAAGGTTGGTAAGAGCTCGTGCACATGAGCATGTGTGCCCCATGCCCGTTTTGCAGACCACAAACAGCAGGTCCGCAGTATACGGGTACCAGCCGTTTGCACTCCATATCATAGGTGCAGACAGAGGCGGACTGACCATAAACCCTACAGGGAAATATCCTGGTGGGCTAATTCCCAGGGGGCCACCCAAGGCCTCCTAAAGGCCACCAACCAGGTACATAAGGATTTGATGCTCTTAGCATTAATTAATGTAGGAGGTCGGGCCGCAGCATGTTGTAGTTTTATCCGGACACCTCTCGGCATGTTTGCCGTGCTGCGGCCGGACCTCCAGCCCGCCCCCATTATAGTGAATGGGGCCGGACCGGACCTCCGGCAGCACGGTGGACTTGCGGTAGCAAGGATCCGGCAGGCTGTTCCACCACCTAAACAGCCTGTTGGAAAAAGCTACCGCAAGTATGAAGGTAGCCTTATGCACATGGCCAGCGGCTGCAGATGCCCTTATGATACGGATACGGAGATACGTCAAGATACGTCAAGATACGGAGCAGAGCAGAAGCATGGATCGGAAGCATTAAGAAGCGCTTCTGTGGGATTTCAGTCCTTGTCTCCACACTGCAATACCCCCCCCTTCCCCATCATATCCTATTCTCTTTTGCGGTGTGGACCATCTCCTTGCAGATCGCAGACCCATTGACTTGCCCACGGAGGGTGCCTGTGCATTGTGGACCACAGCACGGGCACTGGGGAACACACGCTTATGTGCACGAGCCCTTAAATGTATCCAGCAGCCTTTTGGATCCACCGGATCCTGCCTAGCTGGATACTGCCGTTCACCGCTGGACCCCACAGACAGTAATGGAATTCAGCCCGTGACCCAGCTTCTTTCAGGCACAAGTGCCTGTTTTTAGCCGGACTAAAACAGTTGCATGAGACTTGCCTGATGCCACTATAGTCCATGGGGACAGCAGTGAACAGCAGCATCTGGCTAGGCCGGATCAGGAAAGTGGCCTCATCCCCACTGGATCCCATTGTAGTCAATGAGGTCCGGTGGTAAATGCCAGTATCAGGTTAGGCCAGATTCAGTGAACTCCGGCAGGCTTCAAGGTGTGCAGTTCCACCCTTCCCTTGGACAACTACTACATTTGTGTCTCAGCATCAAATAGGTTGTCAAAAGTTGCATATTAGGCTGGATTCACATCCTTATTTTTATTTAAATTGTTCAAATCTAGTAGCGGCGCAACAAAAATAACAGAAGCACCAAATATTTTTTAAGTTGGATACAAGCGATGCCTGATAAAGTACATTGACTATAAGGGGGTCTATCGGATTCCTGTCCTGGTGTGTCTGTGACAGATACATCTAATGGAGCCTCTTACTGTATGCCAGTGTGAACATTGCCATATATACGTGTAGTTCAGATCCAAATGTAGTGTTTGCTGAGCGGCATTGTTGTACAGTGGAAGACTTGGAACATCCCTGACCATGTTCCATATCCATGCATAGGAATATCATGGAGGAGTTTCCTTCTATTAACCAGAAAAGAAGGCCACCATAATCAGCATCTTCTGGACTTAAGGACTCAGTGTGGCCAATTGAACAAACCACCTTTACCATAAGATAAATGTGCAGCTACATACAGCTCCCGTGAGAGTAATATCTGTGGGGTTTTAGCAGTTAGACCCCCATCAATCAGCAGAATAGGATGGGACCCCCCCCCCCCCTCTAATGAGCACTGATGATGACATTGGTGGAGGCCATCTCACCATCACAGAAGATGATGTTGGATAGCAATTAGAGTTTTCTCATGCACTATAGAAGGTATTTTAATTTCCACAACCCCATCTCATACAATTAAAAGATAATGTTCAGTGTTAGAAGCTAAGCAGCAAATCAGGACCTCCAAATGTTGAGTGTGTCAATTGTGATTTTATTGCACATAAGAATCAATCATCTAGCAATATTCTGCACTCTCATTAGACATTTCAGAACACTCTCCCATTTCACCAACTAGAAGTAATTTGCCGTTCGTCTGCACTTACTTCTGCTTAGCAGTATATAACGGAGATGTGTGCGTGTCATTTCCCCTGTGCTTCCCAGTGATAGCACTAAGTGTCAGTGTTGCCACAGCCCTCCTACGCATTAGGCAAGTTCTCTGAGGCGTGAGGTTGGGATAGCAACTGGCGTTAACACCGCTTGGGTTTAGCACAATAGCTGCACAGCGCCTTTCATTCCGACATTGTCTGATTTCTTTGGTTTAAGGAATAATTTACACAAGACCTGGGCATTTCTTTAGAAAAAGGCGCATGGTTTTTAACCCAATGCCCAGTGTTTGTGAACCTTTTATTGCTCAAGGTGGATGTAGACGTATAATGGAGTATTGAATGTGGTCTACATACTACCTGCCCCTGGTGCGGTCTGTGACTGTACCCGAAGGACACACATGTACTATCTCATTCTCATGTCCCCCGCGTGGATGCACTTGTGAAGTCACTCTACATTATATATATATATATATATATATATATATAATGTATACAAACAGTGCCTTGCAAAAGTATTCACCCCCCTTTGACTTTTTTCGTATTTTGTTACATTAAGTTCAATGTCTTGTTAATCTGAATTTTATGTGATGGATCAGAACCCAATAGTCTAAGTCGGTGAAGTGAAATGAGAAAAATATATAAATAAAACTATTGTTTAGAAATAGAAAACAGACAATTGGCATGTGCGTATGTATTCACCCCCTTTGTTAGGAAGCCCATAAAAAGCTCTGGTGCAACCAATTTCCTTCAGAAGTCACATAATTAGTGAAATAATGTCCACCTGTGTGCAATCTAAGTGTCACATGATCTGTCAATACATATACACACCTTTTTTGAAAGGCTCCAAAGGCTGCAACACCTAAGCAAGAGGCACCTCTAACCAAACACTGCCATGAAGACCAAGGAACTCTCCAAACAAGTAAGGGACAATGTTGTTGAGAAGTACAAGTCAGGGTTAGGTTATAAAAAATATTCAAATCTTTGATGATCCCCAGGAGCACCATCAAACTATCATAACCAAATGGAAAGAATATGGCACAACAGCAAACCTGCCAAGAGACGGCTGCCCACCAAAACTCACGGACCGGGCAAGGAGGGCATTAATCCGAGAGGCAGCACAGAGACCTAAGGTAACCCTGGAGGAGCTGCAGAGTTCCACAGCAGAGACTGGAGTATCAGTACATAGGACGACAATAAGCCGTACGCTCCATAGAGTTGGGCTTTATGGCAGAGTGGCCAGAAGAAAGCCATTGCTTTCAGCTAAAAACAAAAAGGCACATTGTGAGTTTGCGAAAAGGCATGTGGCAGGCTCACAAAATGTATGGAGGAAGGTGCTCTGGTCTGATGAGACTAAAATTTAACTTTTTGGCCATCAAAGAAAACGGTATGTCTGGCGCAAACCCAACACATCACATCACCCAAAGAACACCATCCCCACAGTGAGACATGTTGGTGATAGCATCATGCTGGGAGGATGTTTTTCAGCAGCCGGGACTGGGAAACTGGTCAGAGTTGAGGGAAAAATGGATGGTGCTAAATACAGTGATATTCTTGAGCAAAACCTGCACCACTCTGTGCGTGATTTGAGGCTAGGACGGAGGTTCACCTTCCAGCAGGACAATGACCCCAAACACACTGCTAAAGCAACACTTGAGTGGTTTAAGGGAAAAAACATCTTCAAAGTTGTGGACATGTTCTGTAAATTAAATGATGCAAATCCTCAAACAATCCATGTTAATTCCAGGTTGTGAGGCACCAAAATATGAAAAAAGTCAAGGGGGGTGAATACTTTTGCAAGGCACTGTACGTATGCAAAATGGCAGCACCAGATACAATGTAAGAAAACAGAAAAAAGCTGGTGCAAGCCAAATGGAACTAGACCTATGTCCAATAATAAAAAAAAGTAGATGGGCAGCACAATTAAAAAAAAGTAAAAGCAACATAGTTTATACTGAAAAAAGACATTTGTCCATCCAGTTCGGCCTGTTATCCTGCAAGTTGATTCAGAGAAAAAAAAAAATATGTGAGGTAGAAGCCAATTTTACTCATTTTAGGGGGAAAAATTCCTGCCCAACTCCAATCAGGCAATCGGATTAACTCCCTGGATCAACAACCCCTCTCTAGTAGCTATAGCCTGTAATATTATTACGCTCCAGAAATACATCCAGGCCCCTCTTAAATTCCTTTATTGTACTCGCCATCACCACCTCCTCAGGCAGAGAGCTCCATAGTCTCACTGCTCTTACCGTAAAGAATCCTCTTCTATGTTTGTGTACAAACCTTCTTTCCTCCAGACGCAGAGGATGTCCCCTCGTCACAGTCACAGTCCGGGGGATAAATAGATGATGGGAGAGATCTCTGTACTGACCCCTGTTATATTTATACATAGTAATTAGATGTCCCCTTAGTCGACTTTTTTTCTAAAGTGAATAACCCTAATTTTGATAATCTTTCAGGGTACTGTAATTGCCCCATTCCAGTTATTACTTTAGTTGCTCTCCTCTGAACCCTCTCCAGCTCTGCTATGTCTGCCTTGTTCACTGGAGCCCAGAACTGTACACAGTACTCCATGTGTGGTCTGACTAGTGATTTGTAAAGTGGTAGGACTATGTTCTCATCACGGGCATCTATGCCCCTTTTGAAGCAAACCATTATCTTATTGGCCTTGGCAGAAGCTGCCTGACACTGGTTTTTACTGCTTAGTTTGCTGTCCACTAAAATTCCTAGGTCCTTTTCCATGTCAGAGTTACCCAGTGTTTTACCATTTAGTATGTACGGGTGACTTGCATTATTCCTTCCCATTTGCATAACCTTACATTTGTCAGTGTTAAACCTCATCTGCCACTTCTCTGCCCAAGCCTCCAATCTATCCAGATCCCTCTGTAGCAGTAAACTGTCCTCTTCAGTGTTAATTACTTTACACAGTTTAGTGTCATCTGCAAAAATAGATATTTTACTGTTCAAGCCTTCTACAAGATCATTAATGAATATATTGAAGAGAATAGGGCCCAATACTGACCCCTGAGGTACTCCACTAGTGACAGTGACCCAATCTGAGTATGTACCGTTAATAACCACCCTCTGTTTTCTATCACTGAGCCAGTTACTTACCCACATACAGACGTTTTCTCCCAGTCCGAGCATTCTCATTTTATATACTAACCTTTTATGCGGTACAGTGTCAAATGCTTTGGAGAAGCCCAGATATACGACATCCATTGATTCGCCGCTGTCAAGTCTAGAACTTGCCTCCTCATAGAAACTGATTAAATTAGTTTGACATGACCGATCCCTCATGAAGCCATGCTGATATGATGTTGTTTGCTTGTTTTCATTGAGATCCTTCAAGATAGCATCTCTTAGAAAACCTTAAAACAGTTTACCCACAACAGATGTTAAACTTACCGGCCTATAGTTTCCGGGCTCTGTTTTTGAACCCTTTTTGTATATTGTAATGTCCAGCAGTATTGATCCCTTTAAAACATAACTTTTACTTTTCAAATTATAAAGTATTACCACCGTAGTGGTTCACCAGTGAACAGTGATAAGACGAACAACAATAATCACAGATGCAGATTTTCCTTGGAGCCAGTCATGGATACACCTAAAGAGTGGTGAGTGAACACAAGGCAGCTGAGGGGAGCAGTGGGCAAAACTATACTTTCC
This sequence comes from Bufo bufo, assembly GCF_905171765.1. Classification (NCBI taxonomy): domain Eukaryota; kingdom Metazoa; phylum Chordata; class Amphibia; order Anura; family Bufonidae; genus Bufo; species Bufo bufo. Next base: position 44,086,047 of record NC_053398.1, read on the forward strand.
CTATGCTCACCCTGGCTAGAACCTCAGCCCAGGGACGTCCCCTGATGGTGGAGACTCCCTGTCCTCGTTCCTGGGCTGACTGCCCTGCGTTTACCCTCCTCTCCAAAAATAACAAAATGTGCTCCCCAGGAAACTGACGGGTGTAATGGTGCGTCCCTGGTAACTGAATATCATCTGGGACACCAATAGATAAAGACCAGTTAAATATGCCGGTGAATAGGATAACCACCCACATACAAAAGGGACCAAGCACAGGGGCATCAAACGATGCGTTCCCAGGCCGGTTCCACAAAAGCCCCTACGCGTTTCCCCTATTGCTAGGTTCATCAGGGGGCATTCATGGTCAAAGATACAACCATCAATCAAGTGATAAAACAAAGATACTTAAGATATTGTTGAGGCAACAGGACCAGAGACGCAGATGATATTAAGCATAGGACCAAGGGACCCGTTTGATATGTCCCACTTAATGTCCTGTGCAGTCAGGAGGCTAGAGGGCCCACCAGATAAGGGCCAGTACTTCACCCAGGAAGATTTAACATTAGGCCATCTCTATGTAGAGCAACAATTCTTTTTTTCAGATCCTCGGAGAGTTCTTTGCCATGAGGGTCCATGTTGAACTTCCAGTGACCAGTATGAGAGAGTGAGAGCGATAACACACCTGCTCCCCATTCACACCTGAGACCTTGTAACACTAATGAGTCACATGACTCAGGGGAGGAAAAATGGCTAATTGGGCACAATTTGGCCATTTTACTTTAGGGGTCACTATTGTTGCCAACGGTTTAGACATTAACGGCTGGGTGTTGTTATTTTGAGGGCAAACCAAATTTACACTGCTGCATTGTATCCAAGTGTCATATCTTCAGTGTTGTCCCATGAAAAGATATAATAAAATATTTACAAAAATGTGAGGGGTGTACTCACTTTTGTGAGATATTCTATCTCATATACCGACTGAGACCTCTAAAAGATGTGGGCAAAGGTTCCACGTATTAGATTGGACAACAGTTGCTAAATTATCTACCTACTGTAGCCTGAAGAAATGTAGAATAGTGGAAAACAGCAGCGATCTCTGATTCCGTAGAATAAAAAAAAAAAAAATACATGAATTAAAAATATAAACCTAGGCATCACCGCATCCGAAAACTTCAGTACTATTAAAATATAAAAATATTTTTCCAATACGGCGAATGGCATAATGGAAAAAAGGGTAAAAATGGCCAATTTGCCATTTTTTTTCATCGCTTCTCTTACTCAAAAAAATGTGATCAAAAAGTCACACACACTCCAAAATGGTATCAATAAAAACTGCAGATTGTCCCTCAAAAAATGAGCCCCCAAACAGCTCAGTAGATATAACTATAAAAAGGTTATGGGGGTTAGAATATGGTGATTAAAATATTTTTTTTTTCAAAGTTGTCATTTATTTTTTTCGCTCGGATCATTGGGGGACACAGGACTGTGGGTATAGCTGCTGCTGCCACGAGGAGGCGACACTAGGCTAAAAGTGTTAGCTTCTCCTGCCGGCTATACCCCCTCCAGCCTGGAGAGAGCATATCAGTTTCGTAGGAGGCAGATCTCCCTGCATTGCAGGGTAAATTCTGTTTTATTTGCGTTTTCTTTTTTCCTCTTCTCTACAGGAGAAACAGGATCGCCTAGCCTCCCTGTTCCGCCAGGGAGCATGATCATGGTGGGTTTCCCTCCCTGCTCAGCTCCCCCAAGAAGACAAAGAGGACCAGGGCAGCCCTGCTTCCCGCCAGCTAGGGGGTCACCTGGATCCGACACTCTCCCTCCACTCCGGCCTCCTGCCAATTCAGTGCCAGCAGCTGAGGTCGTGACCCTGCTGGTCCACCGAGGGAGGGCAAAGAGAAGAGGAAAAAGATGGGATGAGTAGTCAGGAATGGGTGAGTATTTCATTACCCCCTTCACCTCCCCTGGGTCTCCTGCTCCTCCTCTCACTTCTCTAGGCCTATAGCTTGATCCAGGGATCCTTAGGAGGAACCCCCAGTCTCTCCCCTTCTGGCCGGCCGCCCCTCAAATCTAGGCCCTGGCTCCATCTCAAGCCTACCTTCATTTTGCGGCCCGCTTCCTTCCCGGAACCCATTGAACCCTTGCCATGCTTCAGGTGGGGTCTCTGGCGCGTGGTCCCTCTAGCGGGCGGCTCGCGCTTCTTCCGGTCCGCCTACGGCACCTGGCTGGCCGTAAGTTCATCCAGGCCCTCCTTCCTCCCCCCGCATTTAAGGGGCGGGGCTCTTCCTGCCGAATGCTCCTGGGGGAGGAGCTTCATCATCTTCCCGCGCTGGCTCCTGCTCTCCTCGTCTCACTCCAGTAGGGCGATTCTACTGGGGGACATCAGGACCTGGGATCACCTGCCTCTTCGGTCTCTGGCAGTGGCGTCTCTAGCTTTCAAATTTTGGGGGGGCACACTGGGGGCCAGGACAAAAGTAGGGGGGGCAGCTATAACAACGATACATTTACACAAGTACGCTTAGAAATGCTGCAATACTTTACCCAATACCTAAAACCGCAACAGGGAAGAAAAGTCCAGCTGTCTGTGGATGACACTTTTATAGAGAGGGGGATCTGTGGATGACACTGCTATGGGGGGGATCTGTGGATGCCACATACCGTATATAGCATCTTATGCTATTTGTGTCATCCCCAGATCCACCCCATGACAGTGTCATCCCCATTTCCCCCTCCTTAACAGTGTCATCCACAGATCTCCCTCCCCGCCTCTCACTGGAGTGTACATATATAAAATAAACATATTTCACATGAACAGTTACTTGGCTTGGCCCTTGGGGTTCTCGGACGCCACTTCAACACTTGGCCGGGGGCTCGGCGGAGCTGATGTTGTGTTTTATCCTAATGAGAAAGATTTCATAATAAGGATTTGGAGAAGGGGCAGAGGGATAGTAGAGCAGAGCAGAGAGAGGCTGGTGCTGTAGTAGAGCAGAGAGAGGCTGGTGCTGTAGTAGAGCAGAGAGAGGCTGGTGCTGCTACCATGGGGGAGTAATAAAACCCACCATAATGCCCCCCAGTAGAAATAATTCTCCTTATAATGTGCAAAACATACCCCCTTATGCCCCCAGTTGAACTAATGTCCCCCATAATGTGCCAGTATAAAATACCCCTATATAGTGCCCCAGTAAATGCCTCCATAGTGCTCCTCTCCCCCCTTCCTGCTAGTGCCCCCATAATGTACCAGTATAAAATGCCCCATATATCGTGCCCCAGTAGATGCCCTCAGTGTCCCCCATAATTTGCAAGTATAAAATACCCCTTCTTAGTGCCCCCCGTAGATGACTCCATAGTACTCCTGTCTCCCCTCTCCATAGTACCCACCATAATGTGTCCCAGTATAAAATGCTACTGTACAGAGCCCCCCATATAAAACACCCCTTCTTTGTGGCCTCAGTAGATGCCCCTATAGTGCCCACCAATAATGTGCCAGTAATAAGTGCCCTCAATAACGTGCCACTGCCAGTAACAAGAGCCCCCCAATGTGCCAGTAATAAGCCCCCATCACGTGCCAGTAACAAGAGCCCCCATCACGTGCCAGTAATAAGCCCCCCATCACGTGCCAGTAATAAGCCCCCCATCACGTGCCAGTAATAAGCCCCCCATCACGTGCCAGTAATAAGCCCCCCATCACGTGCCAGTAATAAGCCCCCCATCACGTGCCAGTAATAAGCCCCCCATCACGTGCCAGTAATAAGCCCCCCATCACGTGCCAGTAATAAGCCCCCCATCACGTGCCAGTAATAAGCCCCCCATCACGTGCCATTAATAAGCCCCCCATCACGTGCCAGTAATAAGCCCCCCAATGTGCCAGTAATAAGCCCCCCATAACGTGCTAGTAATAAGCCCCCCATAACGTGCTAGTAATAAGCCCCCCATAACGTGCTAGTAATAAGCCCCCCATTACGTGCCAGTAATAAGCCCCCCATCACGTGCCAGTAATAAGCCCCCCTCACGTGCCAGTAATAAACCCCCATCACGTGCCAGTAATAAGCCCCCCAATGTGCCAGTAATAAGCCCCCATCACGTGCCAGTAATAAGCCCCCCATTACGTGCTAGTAATAAGCCCCATTACCTGCCAGTAATAAGCCCCCCCATTACGTGCCAGTAATAAGCCCCCCATTACGTGCCAGTATTAAGCCCCCCCATCATGTGCCAGTATTAAGCCCCCCCATGTGCCAGTATTAAGCCCCCCATTGTGCCAGTATTAAGCCCCCCATTGTGCCAGTATTAAGCCCCCCCATCATGTGCCAGTATTAAGCCCCCCCATCATGTGCCAGTATTAAGCCCCCCCCATCATGTGCCAGTATTAAGCCCCCCCATCATGTGCCAGTATTAAGTCCCCCCCCATCATGTGCCAGTATTAGGTCCCCCCATCATCATGTGCCAGTATTAAGTCCCCCCATCATCATGTGCCAGTATTAAGTCCCCCCATCATCATGTGCCAGTATTAAGTCCCCCCATCATTATGTGCCAGTATTAAGTCCCCCCATCATTATGTGCCAGTATTAAGTCCCCCCATCATTATGTGCCAGTATTAAGTCCCCCCATCATCATGTGCAAGTATTAAGTCCCCCCATCATCATGTGCCAGTATTAAGCCCCCCCATGTTCCAGTATTAAGCCCCCCATCATGTGCCAGTATTAAGCCCCCATCGTGCCAGTATTAAGCCCCCATCATGTGCCAGTATTAAGCCCCCCCATCATGTGCCAGTATTAAGCCCCCCATCATGTGCCAGTATTAAGCCCCCCCCATCATGTGCCAGTATTAAGCCCCCCCATCATGTGCCAGTATTAAGTCCCCCCCATCATCATGTGCCAGTATTAAGTCCCCCCATCATCATGTGCCAGTATTAAGTCCCCCCATCATCGTGTGCCCGTATTAACCACTTAAGGACCACAGGTTTATACCCCCCTAAAGACCAGGCCCTTTTTTACAAATCGGCACTACACTACTTTCACCGTTTATTGCTCGGTCATGCAACTTACCACCCAAATGAATTTTACCTCCTTTTCTTCTCACTAATAGAGCTTTCATTTGGTGGTATTTCATTGCTGCTGACATTTTTACTTTTTTTGTTATTAATCGAAATTTATCGATTTTTTTGCAAAAAAATGACATTTTTCACTTTCAGTTGTAAAATTTTGCAAAAAAAACGAGATCCATATAGAAATTTTGCTCTAAATTTATAGTTCTACATGTCTTTGATAAAAAAAAAAATGTTTGGGTAAAAAAAAAAATGGTTTGGGTAAAAGTTATAGCGTTTACAAACTATGGTACAAAAATGTGAATTTCCGCTTTTTGAAGCAGCTCTGACTTTCTGAGCACCTGTCATGTTTCCTGAGGTTCTACAATGGCCAGACAGTACAAACACCCCACAAATGACCCCATTTCGGAAAGTACACACCCTAAGGTATTCGCTGATGGGCATAGTGAGTTCATAGAACTTTTTATTTTTTGTCACAAGTTAGCGGAAAATGATGATTTTTTTTCATTTATTTTTTTTTCTTACAAAGTCTCATATTCCACTAACTTGTGACAAAAAATAAAAACTTCTATGAACTCACTATGCCCATCACGAAATACCTTGGGGTCTCTTCTTTCCAAAATGGGGTCACTTGTGGGGTAGTTATACTGCCCTGGCATTCTAGGGGCCCAAATGTGTGGTAAGGAGTTTGAAATCAAATTCTGTAAAAAATGACCAGTGAAATCCGAAAGGTGCTCTTTGGAATGTGGGCCCCTTTGCCCACCTAGGCTGCAAAAAAGTGTCACACATCTGGTATCTACGTACTCAGGAGAAGTTGAGGAATGTGTTTTGGGGTGTAATTTTACATATACCCATGCTGGGTGAGATAAATATCTTGGTCAAATGCCAACTTTGTATAAATAAATGGGAAAAGTTGTCTTTTGCCAAGATATTTCTCTCACCCAGCATGGGTATATGTAAAATGACACCCCAAAACACATTCCCCACCTTCTCCTGAGTACGGCAATACCAGATGTGTGACACTTTTTTGCAGCCTAGGTGGGCAAAGGGGCCCATATTCCAAAGAGCACCTTTCGGATTTCACAGGTCATTTTTTACAGAATTTGATTTCAAACTCCTTACCACACATTTGGGCCCCTAGAATGCCAGGGCAGTATAACTACCCCACAAGTGACCCCATTTTGGAAAGAAGAGACCCAAGGTATTCGCTGATGGGCATAGTGAGTTCATGGAAGTTTTTATTTTTTGTCACAAGTTAGTGGAATATGAGACTTTGTATGAAAAAAAAAAAAAAAAAAAAAAATCAGCATTTTCCACTAACTTGTGACAAAAAATAAAAAATTCTAGGAACTTGCCATGCCCCTCACGGAATACCTTGGGGTGTCTTCTTTCCAAAATGGGGTCACTTGTGGGGTAGTTATACTGCCCTGGCATTTTCCAGGGGCCCTAATGTGTGGTAAGTAGGTAAATGACCTGTGAAATCCTAAAGGTGCTCTTTGGAATATGGGCCCCTTTGCCCACCTAGGCTGCAAAAAAGTGTCACACATGTGGTATCGCCGTATTCAGGAGAAGTTGGGGAATGTGTTTTGGGGTGTCATTTTACATATACCCTTGCTGGGTGAGAGAAATATCTTGGCAAAAGACAACTTTTCCCATTTTTTTATACAAAGTTGGCATTTGACCAAGATATTTCTCTCACCCAGCATGGGTATATGTAAAATGACACCCCAAAACACATTCCCCAACTTCTCCTGAGTACGGCGATACCAGATGTGTGACACTTTATTGCAGCCTAGATGCGCAAAGGTGCCCAAATTCCTTTTAGGAGGGCATTTTTAGACATTTGGATACCAGACTTCTTCTCACGCTTTGGGGCCACTAGAATGCCAGGGCAGTATAAATACCCCACATGTGACCCCATTTTGGAAAGAAGACACCCCAAGGTATTCAATGAGGGGCATGGCGAGTTCATAGAATTTTTTTTTTTTTGGCACAAGTTAGCGGAAATTGATATTTTTAATTTTTTTCTCACAAAGTCTCCCGTTCCGCTAACTTGGGACAAAAATTTCAATCTTTCATGGACTCAATATGCCCCTCTTCTTTCCGAAATGGGGTCACATGTGGGGTATTTATACTGCCCTGGCATTCTAGGGGCCCTAAAGCGTGAGAAGAAGTCTGGAATATAAATGTCTAAAAATTTTTACGCATTTGGTTTCCGTTAGGGGTATGGTGAGTTCATGTGAGATTTTATTTTTTGACACAAGTTAGTGGAATATGAGACTTTGTAAGAAAAAAAAAATAATAATTCCGCTAACTTGGGCCAAAAAAATGTCTGAATGGAGCCTTACAGAGGGGTGATCAATGACAGGGGGGTGATCAATGACAGGGGGGTGATCAATGACAGGGGGGTTGATCAATGACAGGGGGGGTGATCAATGACAGGGGGGTGATCAGGGAGTCTATATGGGGTGATAACCACAGTCATTGATCACGCCCGTGTAAGGCTTCATTCAGACGTCCGTATGCGTTTTGCGGATCCGATCCATCTATCAGTGCATCCGTAAAAATCATGCGGACATCTGAATGGAGCTTTACAGGGGGGTAATCAATGACAGGGGGGTGATCAGGGAGTCTATATGGGGTGATCACCACAGTCATTGATCACGCCCCTGTAAGGCTTCATTCAGACGTCCGGATGCGTTTTGCGGATCCGATCCATCTATCAGTGGATCCGTAAAAATCATGCGGACATCTGAATGGAGCTTTACAGGGGGGTGATCAATGACAGGGGTGTAATCAATGACAGGGGGGTGATCAGGGAGTCTATATGGGGTGATAACCACAGTCATTGATCACGCCCCTGTAAGGCTTCATTCAGACGTCCGGATGCGTTTTGCGGATCCGATCCATCTATCAGTGCATCCGTAAAAATCATGCGGACGTCTGAATGGAGCTTTACAGGGGGGTAATCAATGACAGGGGGGTAATCAATGACAGGGGGGTGATCAGGGAGTCTATATGGGGTGATCACCACAGTCATTGATCACGCCCCTGTAAGGCTTCATTCAGACGTCCGGATGCGTTTTGCGGATCCGATCCATCTATCAGTGGATCCGTAAAAATCATGCGGACATCTGAATGGAGCTTTACAGGGGGGTGATCAATGACAGGGGTGTAATCAATGACAGGGGGGTGATCAGGGAGTCTATATGGGGTGATAACCACAGTCATTGATCACGCCCCTGTAAGGCTTCATTCAGACGTCCGGATGCGTTTTGCGGATCCGATCCATCTATCAGTGCATCCGTAAAAATCATGCGGACATCTGAATGGAGCTTTACAGGGGGGTAATCAATGACAGGGGGGTGATCACCACAGTCATTGATCATGCCCCTGTAAGGCTTCATTCAGACGTCCGGATGCGTTTTGCGGATACGATCCATCTATCAGTGCATCCGTAAAAATCATGCGGACATCTGAATGGAGCTTTACAGGGGGGTGATCAGGGAGTCTATATGGGGTGATCACCACAGTCATTGATCATGCCCCTGTAAGGCTTCATTCAGACGTCCGGATGCGTTTTGCGGATCCGATCCATCTATCAGTGGATCCGTAAAAATCATGCGGACGTCTGAATGGAGCTTTACAGGGGGGTAATCAATGACAGGGGGGGTAATCAATGACAGGGGGGTGATCAGGGAGTCTATATGGGGTGATCACCACAGTCATTGATCACGCCCCTGTAAGGCTTCATTCAGACGTCCGGATGCGTTTTGCGGATCCGATCCATCTATCAGTGGATCCGTAAAAATCATGCGGACGTCTGAATGGAGCTTTACAGGGGGGTGATCAATGACAGGGGGGTGATCAGGGAGTCTATATGGGGTGATCAGGGGTGATCAGGGGCTAATAAGGGGTTAATAAGTGACGGGGTGGGGGGGTGTAGTGTAGTGTAGTGGTGCTTGGTGCTACTTTACTGAGCTACCTGTGTCCTCTGGTGGTCGATCCAAACAATGGGGACCACCAGAGGACCAGGTAGCATGTATATTAGACGCTGTTATCAAAACAGCGTCTAATATACCTGTTAGGGGTTAAAAAAAACACATCTCCAGCCTGCCAGCGAACGATCGCCGCTGACAGGCTGGAGATCAACTCTCTTACCTTCCGTTCCTGTGAGCGCGCGCGCCTGTGTGCGCGCGTTCACAGGAAATCTCGGCTCACGCGAGATGACGCCTATTGGCGTTAGCGTAGCCTGGGGGAGCCGCCGCAATGACGCCTTTCGGCGTTACAGTTGCGGGAAGTGGTTAAGTCTCCCCCATCATCATGTGCCAGTATTAAGTCCCCCCCATCATCATGTGCCAGTATTAAGTCCCCCCCATCATCATGTCCCAGTATTAAGTCCCCCCCATCATCATGTGCCAGTATTAAGTCCCCCCATCATCATGTGCCAGTATTAAGCCCCCCCATCATGTGCCAGTATTAAGCCCCCCATCATGTGCCAGTATTAAGCCCCCCCATCATGTGCCAGTATTAAGCCCCCCCCATCATGTGCCAGTATTAAGCCCCCCATCATGTGCCAGTATTAAGTCCCCCCCATCATCATGTGCCAGTATTAAGTCCCCCCCATCATCATGTGCCAGTATTAAGTCCCCCCCATCATCATGTGCCAGTATTAAGTCCCCCCATCATCATGTGCCAGTATTAAGTCCCCCCATCATCATGTGCCAGTATTAAGTCCCCCCCCATTGTAATAAGCCCCCCCAATGTGCCAGTAACACTATTGTAAAAAACAAAAAAAAACACTTATACTTACCTCAGTGTCAGCGATGCGATGCAGACTCTTCCTGTGTCCCGCGCTGTAAGGCTCAGGCGGCGCGATGACGTCATCGCGCCGCCTGCGCCGGCCTCTGATAGGCTGCAGGCACTGCAGAGGAAGGGGAAGGAGCACGCCTCTCCCTCCCCTGCAACTCCGCTGGCACAGGCACATTACAATGGAGATGAGCGCAATGGAAGCGCTCATCTCCCTGTGCCCGGCGGCGGCTCACTTGGGGGGGGGGGGTGGGCATTTTAGTTGGGGGGGCACAGCATGATGTAGGGGGGGCCGTGGCCCCCTCTGCCCCCCCCCCCCCCCCCTGGCGACGCCACTGGTCTCTGGTAGGACAGTCTCTATTCTCCCTCCAGTCCTGAGACCAGCTCTTAATCTCCACTCATTCGTCCATGTCCGAGCCCACAAGCGACCCCCGCCCGCCATCAGCCCTCACCCACTACGCGTGTGCAAAATGTGAACTCAAGTTCCCCCGCGGCCAGCCGGACTCTTTGTGTACCACATGCATCGCACCCAGACCAGTCCTAGCCCTCCTGCCTGAGCATCCCAAAAATTTCCTAATCCACCCTCTCCCTCATGGGTTGATTAGTTGACCAGTCCCCACCTGCGCAACCCGCGCCTTCCTCAGGCGACCAACCCAGGGGCAGACCATCACACAAGAGGGCCAGAGCATTGTTCTCTTCTGACGCCTCTGTCTTCCCCCCTAGATCACGCTCAGGCGCATCCTCCCTCCCAGGTGAGGCTCTGTCTGAAGGGGAGATACTCGATTCGGACTCTGATATGGATCCAGATCAATCTTCTAAGATTGCTTCCATAGTGGACAGCCTGGTTGCGCTCCGCCCTGTGCCCTCCTTTCTGCCGGAAGGTAGTCTCTGCCTTCCATGACAACGAAGACAGAACTCTCCCCTCGTACTTTTCCTCGCCTTCACATGCTAGGGAACGGGCGTTCCACCAGCTAGACGTGGTTTGTGCCCTGCGGATTTACTTATACGCTTCGGGATCGTTTCGCCGCACGGACTATGTTCATTATTCCTGAGGGTTCTCGCAAGGGTCTGGCAGCCTCCAAGGTGACTATTGGCAGGTGGATTTGCTTGGCTGTTGCAGAGGCGTATCGCTCCTGGGTGCTTCTTGGGCTCGCTTCCACCAGGCTTCTGCTTTGCAGCTGTGTAAGGCAGCAACCTGCCGGCTGCAGTGTCTTAGGCTCCCGCTACTGTGACTTCCATGGGCGTGTGGTTTCTTCCCACCCAGTGGACTTCTTTGAAACATCCCACAGTCCTGTGTCCCCTAATGATACGATCAAGAAAACAAGATTTTTGTGGACTCGCCTGTAAAATCTCTTTCTCGCTGAGTTCATTGGAGGACACGGCTCCCACCCATTGTTTCTCCTCTAATTTTGCCGCAGGTGACTGCAGTTGGTTGGCTAGTGGGGTCCTCAGTTCTGGGTTCGGACCCACTGGTTATTGTTCTGTTTTTTAATTCCGGTTTTCTTTTACTCCTACTGTTTGTGCACAAACTGATATGCTCTCTCCAGGCTGGAGTAGGTATAGCCGGCAGGAGGAGCTAATACTTTTAGCCTAGTGTCGCCTCCTAGTGGCAGCAGCAGCTATACCCACGATCCTGTGTCCCCCAATGAACTCAGCGAGAAAGAGATTTTACAGGTGAGTCCACAAAAATCTCATTTTACACTCTTTAGACATAAAAAACCTATACATATGTGGTATTGTTGTAATCATACTGACCCAGAGAATAAAGGGCACAGGCCAGTATTGCCTCAAAGGGAAAGTTGTGGGAACAAAACCCATAAAACTGGAGAGATTGCGTTTCCTGCTTCCCACTACATCTTATGCCATATTAAATAGAGGAAATAGAAAATACAACTTGTCTTGCAAAAAATAAGCCTTATACAGCTATGTAATTGAAAACATTAAAAAGTTATGGCTCAAGGAAGATGGGGAAGAAAAATAAAAAAAACGCAAAAATAAAGAAAAATCCCAATATACAAAGGGTTAAAGGGCATCTGTCAGCAGATTTGTACCTATGAAACTGGCTGACATGTGCGCTTGGCAGCTGAAGACCTCTGTGTTGGTCCTTTTTTCATATGTGCCCACATTGCTGCGAAAAATTATGTTTTATGGTTCAATCTCTTTTTATTAAACAATTATTAAATACTTGTTGTCAAAAGAACACAGAGTACATAAGCAACATAGCCTGTTACGGCACTTTCTTACACTGAGGGTCCTTGAAAACATAGGCTATTGCTAAACACAATACATTACAAAGAACATGTCAAAAGAAGGCAATTCAGGGGGCGGAGCTTGCCAATGGCGGAGTGAGCAGCACACTGCCTGAGCTCCTGAGCACCGCCGGCATTTACAGCCCCATATAGCATCCAGAAGCCCACAGATTTTTCATGGGTCGCAAGAGGGGCACAGCTAACACCCCGGCACCCGCATCACGAGAATCGGGGGACATCACAAAGTTCCTGTGCCCGTCCAGCCAGCCTGAAAGCCTGAGATCCGGCGCCACAACCTCCAAGATGGCGGAGCAGGCGCGGGAAACGAGCGCCTCTACTCCTCTGACTAGAGGGAAAACTGCGGCCCTCACCTCCAGGAACCAGGGGGAACATAGCACCGGAGGACCTCCGGTTTCATATGCAGCAGTGGCAGCAGCGGTGAGTCCTACCTTGGGGTCCGTCCCTTCATCGCCAGCCTCCAGGGGTTCAGAGGCCTATTCAGGCCCACAGCTCTCCCACCACAGCTCCCCTGCCTTGTCGGCTGCCTCCAGTAGATCGCCCACTGCCCTCTCCCATGAGGATGACTGGGACTGGAAGCTCCATTTAAAATCCCTTCCCACTACTGCTGAGGTAGATGCTTTGCTCAGCAGGATGGAAGCTTCCCACAAGCAAGATATTGCGGCCTTGCATCAGGATATCAGGCATGTGGGGCAGAGGGTAGAGGAGGTGGAGAACAAACAGGAGCAGATCTTTAATACTCTGGATTGTCACCGTGCAGTCATTAATGAGCACGCTGCTCAAATGCAGGACATTCTAACCCACATGGACGATATTGAAAACCGCAATAGGAGAAACAACCTCCGAATAAGGGGGGTCCCTGAATCTGTAGAAGATCTGCCATCCTGGGCGCAACGCCATTTTGCCTCACTTTTGGAAATTAATCCGGACAGGATCATTGAGATAGATCGGATCCATCGGGCGCTGGGCCCAAAATCAACGGACCTGAAACGTCCCAGGGACATTATTTGCCGTATTCACTTTTACAAGGAGAAGGAGTCCATCCTCAAAGCTGCTCGAGCTGCGGCTGGCCCTGAATCGGGCCCGAATACCATCCAGATCCTCCCGGACCTAGCACGCCGCACCTTACAACTTAGGAAGGCCTTGAAACCGCTTCTATCCACACTCAGGGACAATGAGATCCTGTATAGATGGGGGTATCCCTTCCAGCTCTCGGCCAAGAGAAACGGGAAGTCTGCTACGTTCAAATCTCTTGAAGACCTCCCCAGATTTCTGGCTACACTAGATCTCCCCGCGGTGGAGCTGCCTGACTGGCCCAGACCCCTCATGGTGCCGCCCGTTAGTGATCGTGAAGAATGGCAAGAGGCGATCCCGAAACCGCAGAGGCATCCCAGACGCCATTCCAGACCACCTGTTTGAGCCTAATTGGCTTTCGTGGGACTTCACATATTATCCCAATGCGCTGGTTCAGTGTATAGTATTCATGTTCTAATGTTTTATGCTATATGTTATATATCTTTGATATTCCTTTTTATATGCCGGGGGTCAGTGGGGCTGCTGCCTTGCCCTTGACCTCTCCTCCCCTCGTTAGGGGTATCGACACCTGGTGTCGAACGTGACTATAGTCACTTACTAGTCTACCTCGGAGCCATAGTTTTTGGCTCTCTCTTATAGGAGGTTTTTCTTTTGTTTTGTTTTTTTTCTTTTCTTTTTCTTTGTTGTTTTATCTGCGTGTTGCTTGTTAGTCCTTGTCTCTTTCCTTTTGTTTGGATCCTCGTGTTCCCTCCCCCACTTAATCCAGTTTCCTCTCAGAGGTCGGTAAGATGTCCCCTCTCTCTTTTTGTACGTATAATGCCAGGGGCCTAAATAAACCAGAAAAACGTAGCCAGATTCTATATCGCTTTCACCGGAAGCGGGTCATGCTTATTATGTTCCAGGAGACCCACTTTAAGCTTGCCTCGGTTCCCAGGTGTGACCGTGGGTATTACACGACTTGGTTCCATAGTCCCAACCCCGTCAAAAAAGCAGGAGGTGTATCTATTGCATTCCATAAATCTTTTCGGCCTACGATTTTGGCTACAGATATTGATAGTAGGGGGCGCTATGTATTCCTCAAGCTGTCTGATGGTCCACGTGTATACACGGTTGCTAATGTCTATTTTCCCAACCAGGGGCAGATTCCATATGGCTCCAAGATTCTCAGGAAACTGGCTCGCTTTGCAGATGGATCCTCTATCATCCTGGGCGGTGATCTGAATATGGTGATGGACCCGGATCTGGATTCTTCGTCTGGTAGGTCAGCTATCTCTCCGACATCCCAGCGTTCCTTTAGGGAAATCCTGTCCTCTCTCCGCCTTGTAGATCTCTGGAGGGTGCTGCATCCGGGAGTCAGAGATTTCAGTTTTCATTCTTTAGCCCACAATAGCTATGCCAGACTAGACCATTTATTTATTTCACAATCTTTGCTTGAGGAGGATCCACTTAGCTCAATGGATGGCTTCCTTTGGTCTGACCACACTCCAGTGTATGGCCTACTGAGATTTCAGCAGACGCCTTCCCGTCCCTTCACGTGGAGATTGAATGACAATCTTCTTAACGACCTGGTGTGCATGTCAGACATTAGGAAGGCCATCTCTGAGTTTACAGTTAACCACCAAACAGACCCCTCTCCCCCGCCGATTAAATGGGAAGCCCTTAAGTGTGTGCTCAGGGGGATTTTCATATCTCATGGCGCTAGACTCAAAAAGGAGAAGTCCGCTAAACTCTCCTCCCTACTTTCACAACTCGACGGGAAAGAGACCTCAAATAAATTGACCCCCTCTGATCAGTTGAAAGCTGATATCTCGCTGCTCCGCCAACAAGTAATTCAAATTCTAGACCAAAGATCACTATGTTTGCGTGATAAGGTAAAATTTGGATTTTTTGAATATGGCGATAAAAGTGGGAAGTGGCTTGCCAGAGCTCTACATCCTAGGTTACCCCAGACCCAGATATCCTCACTTAACACATCCGACAAGGGAATTGTTTATGCTCCATCCGAAATCTCATCAGAATTCCGCACCTATTATAGCTCTCTTTATGACTTGAACACAGGGAGGGACTCAGCGTCTGCTTCCTTTACACAGGATACTAAAGATTATCTAGACCAATTCGGCCCTGAAAAGATTCCTAGCGTAGATTCTTTGGCGCTGGAAGATGACTTTTCATCCCCAGAAATTGCGGGAGTTATAAGAGATCTCAAAAATGGGAAAAGCCCAGGCCCAGATGGCCTTACCCCACGCTTTTATAAGCTTCTTATAGATGAGCTATCCCCCTTATTACTCGAATCTTTTAATTCCATAGCAGTGGGAACCCCCTTCCCTCCCCAAACTTTACAGGCCCATATAACGGTTATACCTAAACCTGATAAAGATCCCTCTTATTGCTCCAATTATAGGCCTATTTCTCTTTTAAACGTGGACCTAAAGGTGTACGCTAAATTACTAGCCTTACGATTACACCCCCTCATCCCGAAGTATATCCATCAGGAACAGGTGGGCTTTGTCCCGGGCAGGGAAGCTCGAGATAGTACCTTGAAGACCTTGGGCATCATAGCTAGAGCTAGGAATACTAGGTCTCCTCTGTGTTTACTTTCAGTGGATGCAGAGAAGGCCTTTGACAGGGTCAATTGGGGCTTCTTAACCTTAACCCTGGAGCATTTAGGACTCGGTTCTAAAATGATTAAACGTATTATGGCTCTCTACTCTTCTCCCTCAGCTCAGGTAAGGGCTAATGGCCTTTTATCCACACCTTTTGCTATCAAGAATGGTACACGCCAGGGTTGCCCCTTATCCCCCTTCCTATATATTCTGACCATGGAATCCTTAGCTAATGCGCTGCGCAATAATCAAGATATAAAGGGGGTGAGAGTTGGAACTAAGGAGCATAAACTTTCCCTTTTTGCCGATGATTTGCTTCTCTATCTCTCGGACCCCAGAATAGGCCTTCCTTCGGTCCTGCGGGAATTTGAGAGATTTGGGAGGCTTAGTAACTTCAAAGTTAATATCCAGAAATCTGAAATCTTGAATATTTCGTTACCACGCAGGGAAATTTCTCATGTTAAAGAAAGCTTCTCGTTTAAAGTAGCCTCGGACTCGATTCGCCACTTAGGCATTAACCTCCCAGCAAACCCCAATCTCCTCTTTCAAATGAACTACAAACCCTTATTTAGGAAGGTAGAGGCTTCTCTCCAGAAGTGGTCCCCCCTGCAGATTTCTTGGTTTGGTAGAATAAATGCCCTAAAGATGGATATCTTACCCAAATTCCTCTACCTGTTCCAGACTGCCCCGTGTATTATACCAAATAGTTTTTTTGCCCAATTGCGGTCATTAGCTTCTAGGTTTATCTGGAATGGCAATAAGGCCAGGGTGAGTTACAGAGTTTTATCCAGAGCGAAGAGTGTGGGGGGAGCTGGCCTTCCTGACTTCCAGGCATATTTTAGAGCTTCCATTTCTAATTGTGTTCTAGACCTTATACACAAACGATCTCTGAAACTTTGGGTAGACATAGAACACACCCTCGAGCCCCATATGGTACCTGGGATATTTTGGCTCCCTATAGCAACACTAAATAGCCTTCTACATACTCTTTGTTCTCCCCTACTTCAGATCCTGATCAAACTATGGAGTAGATTTGCCTCCAAAATCAAGTTAATCTCCGCACCGGGTCCTTTGACGCATATTGTGGCTCATCCTGGCCTCCCCTCACAGATCAAGAATCTCCCCTTCTTCCGCACAATTCCCCCGCCCCGGATCCTAATTAGGGACATCTTTAACAGCTCAGGGCTCCTACCTCTCGTGGATCTATCACACATATTCCAAAACTCCCCGAGCCGCTGGTTCCACTACTTTCAACTTCGTAGCTTCTTGGGCTCTCTGGCTCCCGGATCGCAGCTGTCTGCCCCTCTGACAAATTTTGAAAAGCTCTGTGTTGCCAACACAGGCCCAGATCATGGTATTTCTTTGATATATGGCTTGCTGGGTGCCGGTGGAGATGGGGACCTATCACTCGTTGAACAGATGAGAGGTGTTGGGTTTGCCTCTGGTTGGGAGAGTGAACTGACGTTCTCCCTGTCCTCTGAGCAATGGAATCGTTCCCTCTTATTTACGCATAAATCATCCAGGTCCTGTCGTTTACAGGAGTTGAACTATAAGATCCTTACTCGTTGGTATAGGACGCCGGTTAAGTTGCATCATTTTTATCCATCGGTCCCCAACACCTGTTGGCGGTGCCATTCAGAGGTTGGTTCCATGCTACATATCTGGTGGGACTGCCCTGGGGTCGCCCCTTTGTGGCAAGATGTTTTTTCTCTGTATAATGCACTTTACCGGTCTACTATATCTCCCTCCCCTTTGATTGCCCTGCTCTCTATATTCCCGGGTAGGATCAAACATGTCAAAAAGGGAGTACTTAAAACATTTGTCCTTTCTATGAGACAGATCATACCACGCCAGTGGAGATCCTCAGACAGTTTGCAGAGAATTACGTGGATACGTGCCCTGGATGCCTTATTCAGGATGGAAGAAATGGAAGCTGAGGCCTGTAACCAAGTCCAAACATTTGCACTAACCTGGGAACCTTGGAATCAATTTAGGAGCTCCTCTCGTTTTCAAACCTGGTTGGTCTCAGGTGACTGTACCTGGGATACGTGATATGATGTCTTGTCCTTTCCCCTTCCCCCCCGCCCCCCCTACTTTCCACCCCCCCTCCCTCCCCTGTCTTTTGTTTCGTCGTGTTTTGTTCTTGTCTGTCCCCCTGTCTCTCCTAGGTTAACGATTTAATCTGTTTCACTTAAGAGTTACATATTAGTAGCCCTTTGTTCAAAACGCCATCACTGAGTATCTCAGGATTGTGTCCTAAGTTCCTTTTGCCTTCCCTTTCAGTAGTCAAGGTTCTTCATATCGTACTGTATGTATCTAATATTGCTGAACCTCTCCTTTAGCATTTATTTGATGGCATTTGTTTTCTCTGGTCTTCATGGTTGCGTCCCAGAGAAATATGGTGGTCTCTGAATCCATCTGTGCACTTTATTTTATGTTTTACATGGTCTTGGAAATGGAATTGGAGATATACTTTTCATACAATGTCTTGGTTGCTATGTATGATTGTTGTGTTCTTTTTCTATTCAATAAAAATAGATTCAACACTAAAAGAAGGCAATTCAATCAGACAACTGAAAGTTGAAGAGAGACAAACACACATATAAAACCAAACAGAAACTCTGGGTAGGATTTGCTAAGGGAGAGTAAGTTGGAGAGTAGCGACCATTTAAGTTACCTGAGTAGGGCCAACGCCATTGTCTAACCAGTCTGAGAAAGACACAGATTTGCGAGACTGAAGCCACGGTGACCAAACTGTTGCAAAAGCATAAGCCATATTATGATCTTCTGCCCTGAGTTCATGCAGTGCAGTCACCCAGGTCAGACTCCCAGTTGATCTCCATTTGCGTGGTATTACTTGTCTCATAGCTAAGACAAAGAGTTCCAATGTTCCCTTTTTGATCTGTTTAATCCGTCCCAGGGAGATAGACAAGAGTGCTATCGTGGGTGAGGGTGGTATAGAAGACCGGTAGAGAGAGTCATGTAGGGCAAACACCTCTTGACAAAGTGGGGCTACACGTGGGCATTCCCACCATATGTACAGCATTGTGCCAACAGCAGATGTGCAGTGCCTGCACGTATCGGGTACTGAGGGGTAAAACTGGTGGAGCGTCACCTGTGTTCTATACCATCGCGTCAGTATCTTGTAATTAAGTTCATGATACTAACAGTTTGTGGATCAACAGTAATGTGATAGGTCACTGAGAGGACAGAGACCAGAAGTATTGTAAAGGTCCTGAACTCTAATTTCCCAGGGAGCGCTGGAAAGTCACTGCAGTTTTGAGGCCTGGTGGTAAAGCCGGATGATCAGTTATGACTGTGAATGGGCCCAGTATTGTTGATTTCTTCAGACATAACAGAAGTGGAGAGAGTTGGAGTTCCTGATCGGGTGGAGAAGGTGGTAACGAGAAAACTCCACATGCTGGGGACGGTGCTATTTCATGTTCTTTCTCAACCCATAGTTTCAAGTTGCGGTTGTGTATAAGGTCAAGGACACAATTCGCAATCGCAGCTCTATAGTATATTAGAAAGTTGGGTAGACCCGCCCCGCCAGAGAGTTTTGGATGCTTCAGCAAACTGTAGCTCAACCACACATGAGAATCCTTCCATATAAATTGAGACGCTAACCTCTTAAGATGGGTTAAAAAATACTTGTGGGATCCCACATGGGACCATCTGAAAGAGGTATAGTATAAGAGGTATAATATAAGAGGTTAATTTTGCCAAACAAGGAGATTTGGAGCGAGGAACATTTCGCCTCAATGTATCTCAATAGGGGCTTATAATTAGATTAAAAAAGATGAGAAGAATTTGCGGAGAGATGAACGCCTAGATATCTAATGGTCTGGCTTACGTATTGAAAAGATAAAATTTCTTTGAGATGAGTAACTTCCTGGGACGGAAGGGTGATATTTAACAATTCTGATGTTCATCTTAAAGTTACTGAGACATCCAAATGTCTCATTCATGAAGGATCAAGGGTAGTCCTATCCTTGGAGCTGATAAATATAAAAGGAGGCCCTCTGCAAACAATGACATTTTATGTTCAGTCTTACCTATTTGAAATTCCCTTAATAAACTGATTTGCTCTAAGGGCATTAGCTAGGGATTTTTTATGACTAATCTATACAAAAATGGGGCAAGGGGGCACCATTTCGTATGGAGAAGGGGTTGGACAATGAACCATTTACTCTGATTCCTATACAGGAAAGCGTTTCTGTCAGAAACTTCCAATTGACCCGGTCGAAAGCCTTTTCTGCATCGACCGTGATAAGGCATAAGGGAATCTTCATTAGTTGGCTCTAGAAATTAGACCTATGGACTTCAAAGCCCCATGCTTCCCTTCCTGGGACAAACCCCACTTGTTCTCTGTGGATACAACCATGATGTTTGGATGTAGTCACTGGGCAAGGAGTTTGGCAAAGAGCTTTAAGTCATTTACATTGAGTAAAGAAATGGGCCGGTAATTGGCGCATAAGGAAGCGTCTTTACCAGGTTTGGGAATGACAGTGATGTGAGCTTGTAAAGCTTGATGGGATCAAGTTAAAACCTTGTAAAATAGTGGGTGCTAACTCTTCTCCTAGCACCTGATAAAATTGGGGGGTCAGGCCATCAGGACCTGGACTCTTAAAGGGTTTAAGGTCTTTGACAGATAAGAGTTTAGATGGAGAGAAATTCTTATCTAGGCTAGTAGATGAAGTGCCTGGGATGGGTTTAGGTCCAGACTCATTTAAATATTGTTGAATGTCATCTGAAGTGGAATCAGATGTGCTGCCACTTCCAACCTTGAGTCATAAAGATTGGTGTAAAAAATCTGGAATTCAGACACATTCTCAGAGCATGAATAAAACCTCCTTGAAGTCGTATTGAGTGACGACACATATGATTGAGGTATCCGAGGATGTAGTGCCCTTGCTAGCCATATGCCGCTTTTGTCCCTTATACTCCTAATATCCCTGTTTGACCCTGTCACAGACACATAGGGATTTTTGGTCTAACATCTTTAGTATTTGCTGACGTATTGAAGAAATGTCTGCTTTGAGCTGATCAGATGGAGAAGCCTTATTCAGGGTCTCCTTGTACAGTAGTCACGATCTGTAAGAAGAGAAGTGACTTTGTCCGCATGCTCCTTTTTTCAATCTAGCATCATGGGAGAAGAAAAAGTACTTGAAGGCTTCCCACTTTACTGGAGCCGCCGTTGTATCATGTTGATGGTGCTGGCCAAAGTCCAGGAAAGCTTTACCTATGTCTGTCAGACACACAATATCGTTTAGTAGGTTATCGTTCAACTTCCATGTATATGATCGTAGGGACTGGTTATGGGGGCATAATAGTCTGTAGACTGGACAATGATCCCACCACAGGAATGTATCCATGGAACAGCGTCGGTTGGCCCTCTGAGTTTATGGGAAATAAACAGGTGATCGAGTCTACCGTAACTGTTATGTGCTTGTGAGTGGAAACTATAATCCCTGACACCCGGGTGCAGGATGTGCCATAAGTCAACCAACCTAAGCGCTGCCAGATCGGCCTTGAAAGAGCGTAAAGACACTGAGGAGATAGAGGACTTACCTGTCACGGGGAGAGTCACGGGAATCAAGATAGAACGGAGGTTCACCCCCTGAGCTGCCACCCGGTCCCCAGTCCCCTCTCCCTGCCTACTTGCACCACCCGCCCTAGGTGACGGAGCGCAACTGGGCGACCGTCCCTAACCTACTAAGTGCAAGCAGAGAGAAAGAGACAGCAGGGAAGAGGACAGCCACTGAGAAGTTACAATAAGCGGACAAGAGGTAGAACAAAAACGGAAGGCGAGGCGGGTCAACTAGCCGAGGTCAGTCCAGGAGGTCACGTCAGAACAAGGGAAGAGGCAAAGACAAATCCGTAAACAAGCCGAGGTTAAAATCCGAGAGGTAGCGTCAAGGTACAGGGAGCAGGCAGAATAGCTGTCAAGAGGCGTATCGAGGTTCAATTCCAGAGGTAGCTTAATAACAATAAAGTACAAAGTCGATAGGACGAAAATCACAGGCAACCTGTAGCCAGCAGGCCGCCTGTATTTATAGTGGGGAGTGAGGGTCATGTGACGTGGCCAGCGTCACATGACCGACAGACAGACAAGTCGAGCACCGAGTGATCAGCTCGGAGCTCAAGGCAGACCTAGGAGCAGGGAGCCTCCCAGCTAGCAAAGCCGCCCTGGAAACAAGGCCAAACACAGATCCTCGCTCCCGAAGCTAAGCAGCCGGTCTGCGGCTGATGGGAGACCGAGTGCGCCTTCGGCGCCCCGTTACATTACCTGTCGAGGAGTCAATTATAGGATCCATCACCAGATTGAAGTCGCCTTCCAAAATGATAGAGGAACCCTCTGCGAACCCAGCCAGTTTTCGGAGATCTGTGGATCCAAATGTTGTCTGACCCCTGATTAGGGAAATATACATTAGCAAATATAAGAATAGCTCGATCAATGAAAAGCTTAAGAACAATAAATCTTCCTCTTGGAAGTTTTTGTAAAAAGCAATAGAGACGCCACCTGCTTTTTTTTTTTTATCAGGATGAGGTCCATGAAACCAGATGGGATATTTGCTGGAACTTTTAGGCATGGACGTTATCCTAAAATGGGTTTCTTGGAACATGGCTAGCATAACTCTTTTCTTATGAAATCAATTAATTTGGCTATTTAGCTATGTTTCTCAGGCTTTTTAAGACCCCTAGCATTGTAAGTGCAAAATGAAAGGGGCAGCATTATCAACTTAATCTGGTCAGTTACTCAAAGTAGAGCCACAATAGGGAGAAAAGACGGTGGTGAATGGTGAGCTATGTAAAACTGATGGTATACAGGGAAAACCTTAGGGAGGGAAAACACCAACAGGAAGAAAAAAAAAGCTGAACTAATTGGCCGAGTGTAGTACAAGTCATTGACCGTAGTCACAGGGAGCACAAATGCTGTAGTCCCTGAGTGGGAGAAGGAGAAGACAAAGGCTAAACGGCAGCCATAGTAATCTCCGGCAACACCAAGTATGAAATACAAAATATAACAGGGCATAATAGTATATGAACAGAACCCTCGGTAACAACAAGGAAAACATAGGTAGGTGTTAGTCTAGGATAAGACATTATGAGACAAAAGCATAAAATAACCTGAGGTAAGCAAATTAAGGCAGGTAGGAAAGTAGGAAGATATTAGAGACACTGCAAGACTGAGAGAGGTGTAGAAATATGCCAACTGTTGCGGCAAGGTATGGGGAGGACCAGGTGAGGTCTCGGCCAGTCAGGAAGGTCCAGAAGCTTCGGCAGGTCTCCCAGAGATTTGAAGATTGCAGTTTTCCCTTCTTTCTTAGCGATTAAATGGAAAGGGTACCCCCAGCTATAGACAATAGCATTGTCACGGAGGACTGTTAAGAGAGGTTTTAAGGCCTTGCATAGTTGTAGGTTGCGCCGGGCCAGGTCCAGTAGAAGAAGCTGTTTATTGTCTGGGGAGTCATCATGTTGAGGAGATAAGCCTCCAGATGCAGCTGCATATCTGGAAAGGGAATGAGAAGAAGGTGGTGCCCAGCTGGGGCTGGCTGCCGCCGCATAGGAACTCTGTGGGGCTCCGTTATCCTTTGTGGCCCGGTGTGTTGTCACTTCACATAGGAAAGGCGGCGAGCTCTGTGCTGGGGCTGGTAGGGCTACTCCGCTCACTGCATCCGCCATGTTGGAAGATGTGTGGCCTTCTGAGGAACCAGCAGTCTGGGTGGAGGAGCCAAAAAACCAGGAAATATCTCCCGAGTTACATTCTGCCTATGCGGGGGTCGATGTGGGGCGCCTCCTGCGTACCATCACCGGGTTAATGTCGGCCAGAGATGCCCTGTGTAGCGTTAATGTGCCAGGAGATGTTCAGGAGCCAGAGACGTGTGCTGCTCACCCCTCCATTAGCAAGCTCCTCCCCTGGATTTGAAAAATTATGTTTTAATATATGCAAATGAGCATCTAGGAGCAATGGGGCGAATTATAATTCGAAAATATGTAAAATTGCTCAAATAATCACAGACTGCTGCTGTATGCCACTATTCTACATTTCTTTAGGCTACAGCAAGTGGATAATTTATCAACTGTTGTCCAGTCTACTACGTGGACCTCTGCCCACATCTTTTAGAGGCCTCAGTCGGTATATCAGGTATATTATTATACTCCCCGGCTGTTTTATGAGGTGATTAGTACACTCTTGGCCACGTGGCTGCCTTTTATTAATTCCTCACCCTGTGTTAATATTTCAGTTAGGACTAATTATAGGGGCTGAGCCAGACTAGTAGGAAATTTACTGCAACCATGAACATCCCAGCTGCTTAGGACATGTGTGTTTATATCGCGCTCGTAAAATGAAAACAATGATTCACAATTTATATGATGATTGCAAGATTATTAATAGAGGTAAGTGGAGGGAGCTTCCTATTTTATATCACAAAAAAAACTGTTTGCGGCAAATGTCAAAATCAGACAAAAAAAAAAACAACAAGTGCTAGTGCTGCTGTAAATGATTTACCTGCTGCCAGTACAAGGAAGGAGCAGCTCTAGCCGAGCCTCGCTCCTTCTAAATTATTTACCTTTTATTGATCGGTGCCCAGTTGGTATCTGCTTGTGGGCCGCTTCATCAAAAGCTTAATCTGAAGGAAAATCTAGCTGGAGGTTGTAAATCTGCTGATTAAAACCCTAAAATCATAGGAAGTGGTCAGGAAACTTGTTTACAAGGAATTCATATTCTGTCTTTTGAATATTTTATCAAAATGTATTCTGTTCTTCAGCGCCATCGCCTATTTTGTTGTCACGTCATATAGTACTGAGTATATTATGTAAATTGAATAATTGACTGAAAATAAATTAATCTAATAACAGTGAGGGATTTCTGCATGGCATTTTCCCCTATTGGGTTTAACCCCTTAAAGGTGTTTTTTTTTTTTCACATCAGAGATCTGTGGCATATCGCTAGGATATGTTGCCAGTGTCGGATAGGTGCTGGTCCGGCCTCTGGTCTGTCTCAAGAACGGAGGCACCAAAGTGAATGAGAGCGCAGCGCGCCTGCGTGGCCATCCTCCGTTCATTTCTATGGGAGTTCCGAAAACAACTGTGTTGGCTCAGTTATTTCGGGTAGTCCCATAATAGTGAATAGATCGGTGGCTGCGTTTGCACAGTGTGCTCTTCATTCATTTCTATAGGACTTTCTAAAATAGCCAAGTGTGCTATCAACTTGTATGTTTGCATTCTGCTCGTTTTATGCTAAAAAGCCTTTTTTCAGTTGGTCTTTGTTACACATTTTCAACAGTTTTTTCCTCTACAGCTTTTACTTTCAGTGCCTCTTCAGACTATTACTTCCTCTTCTCGGTGAATCGGAGTGTCTCTCTGACAGCTTGATGTGTAGCCCTTATCTCTGAACTCCTGACAACTCATAAACAGTCATTTATGCTAAGTTCTTACCAAACTAAGGCTACTTTCACACTAGCGGCGGCCTTCTCCGGCAGGCTGTTTCGGCGGGTGAACAGCCTGCTGGATCCGTGCTGCCGCTAGTGCAGCACGACATGTCGTAGTTTCATTCCGGCCGCCTCTCGGCATGTTTGCCGTGCTGCCGCCGGAACTCCGGCCCGCCCCCATTACAGTCAATGGGGCCGGAGCAGACCTCCGGCAGCACGCGTGCACTAGCGGCAGCACGGATCCGGCAGGCTGTTCATCTGCTGGAACAGCCTGCCGGAGAAGGCTGCCGCTAGTGTGAAAGTAGCCTAATAAGAATTTAGATATAACGGGTGTTTATGAACTGTTAGGAAAGTACAGGTAAGGACTATAACTGTGCTGTAGACAAAAGGATATTGGTCCTGCAATTGGTGGCTCAATTTGCCTGATATAGATTTAAATATGTTCCTTCATAACGTCAGGGAATAATAATCATCACCTGTTGGATTTTAATGTACCTTTTAATGTAATTTTTACTTTATTTTTACCTGTTTTTATATCCAGACAGTTTGTAGTCTTTCCTGTACCAGGGATGTGGCTGTATCTTATTAGGATACTGTCACGACCATGGTTATGGTCGTGACTCAGGATCCGCATGCAGTTGCCTGCGGTTTGGTTTTATTTTCAGCCACAGGTGAGGGCCGCTAGTTTGTTGCCTCACTTGTGGTTGCCGCTGGCTACATGTGGTTGTATTGCAGCTTGGCAGCCTGAGCTGGTGCTGGGCAGCTTGCTGCAATGTGCATGCGGTTGCACCTGGCAACCTGCCTTTATATGTGTGCACATTCCCTGTTTGGTGTGCATAGGGTTTGAGTTGTGTGCACTTTCCCTTTAAGTTGCTGTCTTCCCTTCCCTGGTGTGAGAAGGGTTAATTCCCTTCCTAGTGTGTGTCCACTGGGTGTGTCTGTGTGGGTGTGGGTACTTGGGCATATATAGCTTCTGTTGTGTTTCAGAAGCTGAGGGGTACTCCAGCCTTGTAGTGGGCTGGAGGCACCCTCCTGGTCTCAGATACCATCTGCCAGTGAGGGCCACCCTTGTGGTCATAGAATGTGATACCCGATGTTATGAAGATGTGTTTGTGTTATGCTTATTTATTGCAGCGTATGGTTTCCTGGCTTCCTATGTGGTGTGTGCTCTGTCTCTTGTGTTTGTGGACAGCAGCACTTCAGGGATCGGCGGAGGGTCAGTAGGGATCCGAGGTTCCTGAGCATGAGCCCTCCTACCTTCAAGGGCGGCTCATGCAGCTAGGAGTCAAGGGTCAGGTTAGGGAAGCTCTAGGAGGTGACCTGCTCCCTAATTCTGTGGTTCTGGCCAAGTAGCAACCTTTCCATCTTCTGGCATCGCACGGCTGAGGGTTTTCCCCATCCTCAGCCGTGACAGATACACGCCGTCAATTAATGGATTCTACCACTTCACCGTCTCTATTGATTCTTTTAATTTTTGTATCAGCTTAACTGTTCAATTATCTGTTCATTTATATATTGTTTCGCA
This sequence comes from Bufo bufo, assembly GCF_905171765.1. Taxonomy (NCBI): domain Eukaryota; kingdom Metazoa; phylum Chordata; class Amphibia; order Anura; family Bufonidae; genus Bufo; species Bufo bufo. The sequence continues at coordinate 44,112,737 of NC_053398.1, forward strand.
GCCAGTTTATAGTCACGCAGTTTTTTAACTATGCATTTTATCATTCTGTTTTACCTATATTTATGTTCCACATGATAGCCACGAGACATGTATTACTGTATAATTATGCAGCCTTGACTACATAATAATAATTAATATGTATGAACCAGGCATATTAGTCTCCGTAGTGCATACTGGTATTGTGATGCTGTGTAGCACTTAATTATTCCTCTCTAATTATTTTGAGATTAGAATTTATATTTGTAGCGCGTGATATGGAAACGACAATGCTTTGTTCAATCTATAGATGAATTGTATCTTCAGCATGACCTCGAAACCGCAGTATGAATATGCATGAACTAGTAAACCATATAAACCGGGCCATAATCCTCCTTTTTGTGACCCACAGGTCGCCCACTTTTTGAAGCTCAAAACGATACAAACAGTTTTTATTCCATACACCACAATTGTAGAAGATTTCCCAAGTTTTTGTACTGATGCTGTTAGGAGAGTTGAGTTTTTTCCATCTTTCCACTTGCCTTGCGGCATACTAATGCTGAGGCTTGTGTGGGATTGTGCCCCAGAGCCAAGCGGCCTTCGTCTGACTGATGGCACCGCGCAACAATGATTTTGCTGCTGAGAAAAAAAACATGTGATGTATACTAAAATGAGCGCGCTGATTCCAAATATGAACTTGAAATTTGCCTGACACGTCTAGATATGGACCCTGGGATTTTCACTCCCTGCCTTCCCATAGTCCTAACTTTTTTTTATTTTTCCATTCATATTTCCTTATGAGGGCTAATTTTTGCGAGCCAAATTGTAATTTCTAATGGCACCATTTATGGTTGCACACCATGTAGTAAGAAGCAGGAAAAAAATTCCAAATGGGGTAGAATTGGGAAAAAACGCAATTCTGATAAAGTTTTTTTTTTTTTTTTTACACTGTACACTATGCGGTAAAATTTACCTGTTATCTTCATTCTCCAGGTCAGTACGGTTACAACGATACCACACTTGTATAATTTTTTTCAGTGATACCAATTTAAAGTGTGTGCAACTATTTGATCACTTTTTATAAAACAAATATTGGGTAGTTGAGGTGACAAAAAAAGGCAAATTGTCAGTTTTTATTCTTTTCCTGTTACGCCATTTGCCGTATTTAATTAATATTGCTATATTTTAATAGTATGGGCATTTTCGCTCGCGGCATTTTTATTTATTTTTTTTACTTTTTTTTTAAAGGGATTCTGTCACCAGAATTAACCTTATTAAGCTAGCTGACATTAGCGATGTGCTAAGGTCAGCTAAACCTAACTAGCCTATTCCTACTTTTATCTATGCCCTGTTACGCCAGAAATCTAACTTTTATAATATGCTAATTAGCCTCTAGGAGCTGGGGGGGGCATTGTTCGCTCGCATCAGATAATTGGATTGCCTGTTGTGTTCATTGATGTCTATATAGACACCATTGAACACTTCATTTGCACTATACCAGGCATGCTCAACCTGCGGCCCTCCAGCTGTTGCAAAACTACAACTCCCAGCATGCCTGAACAGCCTACAGCAGGGCATTGTGGGAGTTGTAGTTTTACAACAGCTGGAGGGGCGCAGGTTGAGCATGCCTGCACTATACCAATACAGTGCTGCCACCTAGTGGCCTGTATTGGTATAGTCATTTAATTGGCACTGAAAAGCTTGCCTGAGGTTTTAGCCTATTAGATCAATATAACAGGTTCCCCGATCTCAGCCGGGGGACGTGCGCGACTTCCACGTCTGGACTGCGCAGATGCCGTGGTCACATTTAACCACGGCATCTGAAAGGAAAAATGTGTGCGATCAGCCTTATGGCTGATCGCATACATGTGCCGCGGGTCTCTGCTATTTAAAATAGCAGAAACCTGGCGGCTATGGCGCCCACTGCTCGTGCAAGCAGTCGCCATGTTTGGGGACAGCGGAGGTCCTTAAAGGGTTAAGTTATACATGCAAAGCCTATTCAGTTATAATATTAATGCATTATATTGGAGATATTCCAATGGACATGTCCAGACCTGTTCGGACGCACTCAGGCTGATGTCAGCAGTAAGTATATAAGGCAAGCTGGACAGATTTTGATAAAGTGATCTGTTATAGTGCTATCAGTTTTGAAACTTAAGATGGATAAACGCAAATGTGTTAACGATCCAGACAATTTCTGCTACATATGTGGCAAATACACTACTTATGATCAGCGCAAGAATCTGACAAAGCGAGTGCGTCTTGCAGCTTGGGATGCATTTGTGCTAGTAGTGCAGAACTTCCTTGGGAACAGACGAGCTGCAAACTATGCTGAATTAGTAGACAACATGCTTACAGCATATGAACAACTTGGCTGCTGAATGTCATTGAAAGTGCATTTCTTACATTCCCATCTTGACTTTTTCCCACCCAATTTGGGACACGTAAGTGACGAACATGGAGAGCGGTTCCATAAAGATATTTCTACAATGGAGAACAGGTATCAAGACCGCTGGAATCCCAACATGATGGGGGACTACTGCTGGTGTTTGCAATGGGAAAATATGACCGTTCACAAACGCAAAAGCAGATGCCTGAAGCACTTTTAACAGTACTGGGCCTTGCTCAAGTAAGACTTTTAAACTGAAAAACAAGACTTTTTGAAATTTTGTTATTCCATTTCATTTTCATACACTGTTTACTAAGCAAACTTTGATGTAGATCAGGTAATTGTTGGAGTAAAACTCGTTCTGTTCAAAATGATTCAATGCTTTCCAAGGGCTTAATTCATTTAGGCATATTTGTGCATAGCAACATTTTGTGACGTGTTACAACTATTCTGTCTTCGGATTTGTAATCCCTACACTCGATTTAGTATAGGACAAATGTTTTTTGCCCAGTAGCAGACAAATTATTATTTTTTTTGTTGCCTGGTGTGGGTTTCTCCCACTGCTAGTGGTGTGTTGCAGTTGCATTGGTGCCGTTGCAGTCCTGCACCAGTTTGAGTTTTCATAGAAGCGTTCCTGCGCATGTGTTGCAGCTGTGGATTACAGCCCGGAAAAAATGGTCTAGTGGCTAACACTGGCAGTGTCATAGGGATATGTGGTGCTGTTGGTTCAGGTTGTGGGGCCCCCCACTGTGGCCAGAGCTTTCAGTTGTGGAGCTGTGCCCACGTTGAGCTTACGTGTCAAGTGGCCTTATACAGTGTGATCAGTACAAAGGACCAATCTCATGTTCATTTTGGAACAATTATGTTCAGCAGCAATTGATCAAGGTAGATTGTTAGGTGTGCGTGGCTTGACTTTTTCTTCTCTCTTTTTTTTTTTGGTTTTGTTTTTTGTGATGCATTTATTACCCAAAAAGGGTCTTGAAAGTGTTTCATTTTCAGCAACTAATAAAAAGAACAAATGTATACTGGTAGTCCCCTACCCGTACCGGCCAGTGATACTAGTCCTGACATCATTGGGCCTGCGGGAAACAGCGAGAAGGCAGCAGCGCTTCTGGGAGTGCTGCAGCCTTCTCAAACAGCTGATCAGCGGGGGTCCCAGGTGTCGGACCCCGCCAACCAGATGCTGAAGATCTATCCAACGGATAGATCATCGGTAATAAAAAAAGCGTAGAACCTTTTTAAACACTGAGCTTGAATATAAAATACACAAAAAGTGTCATTGTTGCCACACCTACCATCTCCTGTCAAGTCCCAAAAGGTCCTGTTAGCCAGAGCTCCTTTGGAAAATTGCAGTAATTCTGTCTCCTCCTGATGAGACAGAATTGGGGCAGTCAGCCTGTAACTGCGTTTCGCTCACAAAACGACAAGGAAAAGGACACTGAAGCCTGAAGAAGATGTACATTCTAATTGCAATCTGCAATTGACATTCTTAATCGGACCCTAAAAGTACATAATACCTCCTCCAGTTCCTGCATCACCTTGGATAGAGCAACGTGTGAACAAACATTTAGTAAAGACACTCCTGTCACATCTTAATCCTAACATCCGATTATATACCCCAAAGGTGGGATGATTACTTATTCAAGTAATAACTAAGCCTGTGGCAATCATAATACTAAATACACAACCTACATAGAAAATGCCAGACCGCTTATACTATATTAAATCCTTTATTACAAAAAATCACAATTAATTACATACATGATTAAAAGAAATTGGTGCAGGAGATAAAAAACGACATCACTGGAGGAAACGTACAGTGGATACAAGTCCTTGTTCATCCAACATGATTATTCACTAAAGTGCATATGCAAAAATTCATACATGAAAAACAGGAATATAGGACAATTACCCATACTGTGTCTCCTCCAGGATGGCGCCAACCCCAACGCGCGTTTCAGCGTACCTTCGTCTGGGTAGCGTCATCACTGGGAGACATGGTTTATATATGGATGTCAGCCAATCGCTACATACCAACTGTTTGCTGGTTTGTTCGTCACCGCAATTGCGCCGGAACTGATCTATAGCACGGAATGCCGGCATCCAGAGGAGCACGTGACCTGTTTGGATCACCTGATCCTCGCGCGGTCACATGATCCGGGTGACGTCACGTAAACGCGCGCACAGATGTCGCGGCCCTGCGACGTCATCCTGACTTCTTATATACAATTCAAAATAGCAGCAGTACGGTCGCATTATCATACTCATACAGTGAAGGAACATAGATGCCTAAGATTGATAAAGTTATAGGAGTATAGAGAAGAGAGAGATAGATCGGTGGCCACCTTAGTTTGGATGTGAGAGTTAATGCAGAAACATACATCAGTTGCAGATGTTGCCCATGAGAATTGGGTCACCTGTATCCCCATAGGTCAGAACACCTAAACATACATGTGAGAAACATCTATAAATTAATAAGTGATTGCTCATTATAATATCCACATATATATCTTTATAGCTTATTCCACAATGTGGAAAAACCAGATAGTGTTTCAATTAAAAAATATATATATATAAATGCCTCAATTACGTGATACTACAAATCATGATTCCATTAATAACAATGATGATTGTGTTACGTGCCCATTATTATACACAAGTGGCCATGCCATTTAAAGTGCATAAGTGCAATAAAACGTTATATAATTCATTAAATTTCAAAATACTATTCATTATCTCATAAGGAGACCTCATATATCTTGTATACACACACCATAATGCATTGAAAAGAAAATAGAATAAATTAAAAGACAAGGGGAAGGGGGGGGGGAAGGGGAAGGAAGGAAGGAAAAAGGGGGGGAGGAGGGGGGAGAGGGGGGGGGAGAAGGGGAGGGGGGCAAGAGAAGGGGGGGCAAGAGAAGGGGGGGGAGAGGGGAGGGGGGGGCAAGAGAAGGGGGGGAGAGGGGAGAGAAGGGGAGGGGGGCAAGAGAAGGGGGGGCAAGAGAAGGGGGGGAGAGGGGAGGGGGGGGCAAGAGAAGGGGGGGAGAGGGGAGGGAGGGGGGCAAGAGAAGGGGGGGGGGCAAGAGAAGGGGGGGGGAGAGGGGAGGGAGGGGGGCAAGAGAAGGGGGGGGGGCAAGAGAAGGGGGGGGGGAGGGGAGGGGGGCAAGAGAAGGGGGGGAAAGGAGGGGAGAGGGTAAAAGAAAAAAGGGGGGGGGGGACAAGACATGGGCCTACATCCAAGACTACATTGGCCAATCTGTTGTCAGCATATATTCTGCATTGAACCCATCTCATATACTACTCCCACTATATAATCGTATCACTGCATCATATCCCCCACTGCGCATGCTTAGAACATGCGGATTGAGAATTCACAAGGCAGTGACATTAAATCAAACCAGTGATGACCCTAAAAGAAAAGGGGGTTAGTCAGTTAAAACATAATTAAAATTACACAAAAGAAACCCCTTTTGGGTGTGGAGACCCATGTGACCCCCTAAGCCTACAGGAATGAGGAAAAACCAGTGGACTCATTTAGGCCACCCGGGTGTAGTGTATTCAGTTTCCAAATCCACTTACACTCGGGTTGTCCCAATCTTTTTGTTATATTACCACCCCTAATATTTTTCATGACACAATCAATCGCCCGTACTTTCAAATGCAGTCGTGACATACCTTGAAATGTCTCGCAACCGGTTTTAAATTACACAATTCTTCTTCACCGGTTGCTGCCATTATGTCTCTGACATGTTCTCGTACTCTCACTTTTAGTTCTCTTGTGGTTAGATCCACGTACATTTTTGGGCAAGAACATTTCGCGTAATACACGACTGCCGTACTCGTGCATGTGAGACATTGTTATTTTAAAGGTTTTCGTATTGGTTGTGTCATCAAAAGAAGTCGCCCTCTCCATATTTGGGCATGCTATACATTTCCCACATGGGACAAAGCCCCACTTGGGTTTTCCTATTCCTGGAAATAGTGGTTGATTTTGTTTTACAAATAGGCTGCGTACAAGATGGTCCTTCAAATTTTTGGATCGTCTGGCTGTTACCATGGGATATGGTGCTACATATTTTGTCAGGATAGGGTCAGTCAACAATACAGGCCACGATCTTCTCAGGGCATCTTTCATCTCCATCCATCTTCCATGGTATCCTGTGATAAATCGTGTCCTGTTGTCATTGATCCTTCGATCTCCAGAGAACAGCAAATCCTGTCTGGAGCATGTCTTTGCTCTCCTGTAAGCCTTTTTAATTGCACGCTGGCTATATCCACGGCTGGTGAATCTCTCCTTTAACTCTTCAGCTTGTTGTTCAAATGTTTCATCCATCGAGCATATTCTCCGGGCCCGTAAATATTGCCCAATCGGAATTGAATTAATCATCTGTGGAGGATGTGATGAAGATGCATGTAAGTATGAATTCACTGCTGTTGGTTTCCTGAATATATTCGTCACTATACACCCATCAGTGTCTTTTTCCAGCTGCACATCCAAGAATTCAATGGATTCCCTACTATATTTATACGTCAATTTGATGTTCTTACAGTTGTTATTCAATGCCTCAAAAAACTCTCCTAACTCCTCAATACACTCCTGCCAGATCAGAAATACATCGTCGATGTACCGCGCCCAAAAAATGTTGCAGTCCATCGACACGTATCGCTCTGACAGGAAAAGGTCCCTCGCCCACAGCCCCAGGAACAAATTTGCGTATGACGGCGCACAGGGCGCCCCCATCGCAGTGCCCTGGAGCTGCAGGTAGAAGGACCCTCCAAAGGAGAAGAAATTGTGCGTCAGAACAAAGGATAAAAGCTCCAAAAGGAACCCTCTCCTATTTGCATCCAGATTTTCTTGTGCAAGAAAGAAATCCACCGCCTGAATTCCGTCCATGTGCCTGATGCTAGTGTACAGTGACTCAACGTCACAGGTCACCATAAATGTATCATCCCCCAGATGGATACCATCGATCTTCCGTAGGAAGTCGGTCGTATCCTTGATGTATGACGGGAGGCTGACTACCACTTTTTTTAGCTGGGAATCTAGATATCGTCCTACTTTCTCTGTCAGACTACCCCGGCCTGAAATAATTGGCCTTCCAGGTGGTATTTTAGCATTTTTATGAATTTTGGGTAGTAAATACAGAGTGGGTACCACCGGTCCCTTTACAGTTAAAGCATCATGTAGGGCCTTTGATATTACTTGGTTATCAACCACTTTCCCTAAAATTACGCAGAGATTGTTCTCAAATGCCTGTAATGGATTGAAAGTCAGCTTCTTATAGCATTCTCTCTCCCTTAATTGTCTATAGGCCTCACGTTCATATAAGTTATGGGGCCATACCACGATGTTACCACCCTTGTCGGAGGGTTTAAACACGACATCTTTTAATCTGCCAAGGTTCTTCAGACTAAGCCGTTGAGCTCTTGACAGATTATCCTTTGGGGTAAACATTGCCATACTCTCAAATTCTTTTGAGACAAGTTTCACAAACAGATCAACTGCCGGACATAATGATAGTGGAGGGAATTTCTTGGACTTACATTTAATGGAAGCCGGGATCTCCTCAGTTGTATGTGGTTCGTTCTCTCCTGCCAATTCTTCCAGTATTTGTACTGCCTGTATCTCTTCAGCAGTAGAAAGTGCCCCAATCTCAACCTCTTTGTGATGCCATCTTTTTAACAGTAGGGAGCGGGCAAATATATGCAGATCTTTCACTGCTGTAAAAGAATCAAAGGTTGCACAGGGAGAGAAGGTTAGGCCCCTTTCCAGCAGTGAAATGTCTGCTGGTGACAGAATATGATCGGATAGGTTAATTACCTTCAGCCCATCAAGGCTGCTGGTATCCCTTCTGTCTGCAAAGGGCCTCCTCTTTCCATTCGAAACCACTCCTGATGGTATTTTTCTTTTCTGTGTCCCACCTGATCTAGTCATTCTTCCATCCAACTCCTGACTGTCAGAGATCAATGAGAGGGATAATGTTGAAGATGTTCAATTCCAAGAGGTGGAGTTACCTCTTCTCTGATAATATGTGTTTTTATGTCTCCATTTGTACACGTTTCTGTTGGAAATCCTCACAATCTCTGGAGAATTTCCTCGATTTTATCTCCTGAATTTCTTTCTCCCACTTCTCAAAATTTTTATTAAGTGTGACCTCAAAGGCAGTCAAAGATTCCCTGTTGCAATCTTGTTTCAAGGCTGTCTGTAACCTCTCGATATCAGCATCTAATGTAAGGAGAGTCTGGCTGTTATGTTTAACCACCAGATTCATCAATTTTTTCGCTAACTCTGTGCATATTTCCTCCCAGCTAGATAAAAAAACTTTCGATGTCAAAGGAAGGTGTCACCTGTTACCTGTAGGAAAACTAGAGGAATGGTCAAAAATCTGGCAACTAAAATTTAATGTGGATAAGTGCAAAATAATGCACCTGGGGCGTAAAAACCCAAGAGCAGAATATAAAATCAGTGATACAGTCCTAACCTCAATATCTGAGGAAAGGGATTTTAGGGGTCATTATTTCAGAAGACTTAAAGGTAGGCAGACAATGTCATAGAGCAGCAAGAAATGCTAGCAGAATGCTGGGGTGTATAGGGAGAGGCATTACCAGTAGAAAGAGGGAGGCGCTCATGCCGCTCTACAGAGCACTAGTGAGACCTCATTTGGAGTATTGTGCTCAGTACTGGAGACCATATCTCCAGAAGGATATTGATACTTTGGAGAGAGTTCAGAGAAGAGCTACTAAACTAGTACATGGATTGCAGGATAAAACTTACCAGGAAAGATTAAAGGACCTTAACATGTATAGCTTGGAAGAAAGACGAGACAGAGGGGATATGATAGAAACTTTTAAATACATAAAGGGAATCAACAAGGTAAAAGAGGAGAGAATATTTAAAAGAAGAAAAACTGCTACAAGAGGACATAGTATTAAATTAGAGGGGCAAAGGTTTAAAAGTAATATCAGGAAGTATTACTTTACTGAGAGAGTAGTGGATGCATGGAATAGCCTTCCTGCAGAAGTGGTAGCTGCAAATACAGTGAAGGGGTTTAAGCATGCATGGGATAGGCATAAGGCCATCCTTCATATAAGATAGGGCCAGGGGCTATCCATAGTATTTAGTATATTGGGCAGACTGGATGGGCCAAATGGTTCTTATCTGCCGACACATTCTATGTTTCTATGTATCCGTAAGCCACGTGGTATTAGATCCATCTGAAGATACCTCTCTAAGAATGCTTTATTCCACCATGTTTTTGTCCTTCTATGGAAGAGATTTGTAAGGGTCGACTGCATCTCCTTCACATTCACCGGGTCTCCACACCCAACACCCGCACCCTTTTCTTTAAAAATATTTTCCGGGGATGTGAGCCAGGATTGCTCTCTGGCCCTGTAATCCATGGTACTGGTTGCGGTTAAATCTGTGAAAAAACGGAATATAATTACAACATCCGATTATATACCCCAACCGTGGGATGATTACTTATTCAAGTAATAACTAAACCTGTGGCAATCATAATACAAAATGCACAACCTACATAGAAAATGCCAGACCGCTTATACTATATTAAATCCTTTATTACAAAAAAATCACAATTAATTACATACATAATTAAAAGAAATTGGTGCAGGAGATAAAAAACGACATCACTGGAGGAAACGTACAGTGGATACAAGTCCTTGTTCATCCAACATGATTATTCACTAAAGTGCATATGCAAAAATTCATACATGAAAAACAGGAATATAGGACAATTACCCATACTGTGTCTCCTCCAGGATGGCGCCAACCCCAACGCGCGTTTCGGCGTACCTTCGTCTGGGTAGCGTCATCACTGGGAGACATGGTTTATATATGGATGTCAGCCAATCGCTACATACCGACTGTTTGCTGGTTTGTTCGTCACCGCAATTGCGCCGGAACTGATCTATAGCACTGAATGCCGGCATCCAGAGGAGCACGTGACCTGTTTGGATCACCTGATCCTCGCACGGTCACATGATCAGGGTGATGTCACGTAAACGCGCGCACAGATGTCGCGGCCCTGCGACGTCATCCTGACTTCTTATATACAATTCAAAATAGCAGCAGTACGGTCGAATTATCATACTCATACAGTGAAGGAACATAGATGCATAAGATTGATAAAGTTATAGGAGTATAGAGAAGAGATAGATCGGTGATCCAAACAGGTCACGTTCTCCTCTGGATGCTCCTCTAATGAACTTTTAAGATTCTGTAAATGCGCCCTCTCAAGTGCCCAGGGCGGCGTCTCAATCGTCCGAGCCCCAGGCAGCACCTCCTCAACGGCTCATAACCCCGCCCTTCGTGTGCCTCTGCCCGCCCATTTACTCTCCTCCTCTCTCCTTTTCCACTGCGGCTGCGCGGTCAAATTCGTAGCGCAGTGGAAAAGGAGAGAGGAGGAGAGTAAACGGGCGGGCAGAGGCACACGGAGGGCGGGGTTATGAGCCGTTGAGGAGGTGCTGCCTGGGGCTCGGACGATTAAGACGCCGCCCTGGGCACTTGAGAGGGCGCATTTACAGAATCTTAAGAGTTCATTTTTGGCTGAAAGAAAACTCCATTAGATACAACAAAGGTACCGTTTTTAAGTTCTGGGTGGCACATATAACGCTATTTGATCAGTCTAATATGCTCAAATGTGGTGACAGACTCCCTTTAAAGGGAAACTGTCACCGGGATTTTGTGTATAGAGCTGAGCACATGGGTTGCTAGATGGCCGCTAGCACATCCGCAATACCCAGTCCCCATAGCTCTGTGTGCTTTCATTGTGTAAAAAAAACAATCTGATACATATGCAAATTACCCTGAGATGAGTCCTGTCCCTGACTCATCTCACGTACAGGACTCCTCTCAGGTTTATTTGCATATGTATCAAATCGTTTTTTTACACAATAAAAGCACACAGAGCTATGGGGACTGGATATTCCGGATGTGCTAGCGGCCATCTAGCAACCCATGTCCTCAGCTCTATACACAAAATCCCGGTGACAGGTTCCCTTTAACTTGATTCAGGTAGACTGATGAGAAGTGGCATGAAACAGACCTAGACACGTCATACGCTCCCTCTATAATATCAGTACCTTTAATATCTGAAAAATGACAGATACAACGTACGGTAATACCGTTCATGAAGGATTAAACGGTTTCTGACATCTTCTGTTCCATTTTTAACATTACTTTTAATGAAATTCCCCTTTAAATTCTCTGTCCCTTGAAATAAAGAAATGAAAGGATTATAGATGAGGGCTGGCCCTGGGGTTACACTTCATTGCTGCGCCAGAGCAGGTGCCTTCTGTATACCTCTCATGCATCAAGCACCGGGCGAGCTGTCAGATCTCCGCTGAGCCTGTCACCCACTCACTTATCCAACCAGCTGCTTGAAATGCTCCCTACATTCGCCAGTTCCCGGGGGAGCCCAGCTTACATTCTCATTTCAAACACACCGTTTGTCTTAAGCTTTATAAAGGTTAATGGGAATAACTCTTGTGTAACAAGGTGGGGAGGACAGGGAGGGGGGTTATTAACTATTGGACCTCTTCTGATGGCAGTCTCATTCATTTAGAGGTAGCTTGGCTCATTACAGATGAATTTCCTAAGGGACCACACACAGCTCGAACCAAAGGGAGGCAGATGTAGAATTGCTGTTGCATCCCTGTGCCCATTAGATGACTCTTTATCATTAGCACCAGTGCAGGTAGATGGCAGATCCACATATTTTGGAAAAGGTTTAGCGAATACAAATAATTCCGCGTGAGGTGAACCCGTTCTGAATAGGCAACACTTCATGGGGGAGATTTATCAAGACTGGCATTCGTAACACCGGTCTTGATTGAGATTGTGGTAGCGTGAGATGGCCGGTCCATTATCCAGAAATTGAAACTTATGCCATAAATTTCTGTTGTGACTTGCCCCAGAAAACTGGCGGAAGTCGTCTTAAAGGGGTTATCCAGGAAATAATATTGATGATGTATCCACAGTGTAGGTCATCAATATCACATTGGCGGGAGTCAGAGTCCCGGCCAATGTGATATTGCCAAGCAGCTGTTTTGGGAAGCTGCGGCGCTCACTGGAGCTCTGGTGAGCGAGGGGATCTCCCGGGCGCTTACCAAGAACAGCATCCTCCATCGTATAGAGGCTGTGATTGGTATTGCAGCTCATTCCCATTAACTAGGCCATGTGACTGATGTGAAATGACGTCACTTGACCTAGCAAAAGGATGCAGTGGTCACGGAGCGCCTGACCTCTTCTAACAGCTGACCGCAGGGGTCCTGGGTATTGAACCCCCACCGATCTGGTATTGATGACCTATCCTGAGGATAGGTCATCAATATTAATTCCCAAATAGCCCCTTAAAATGCTTAGGCCTTGCCCACTTCTTACTGAAATTGTGAGTGCAGTGTAAAAAAAAAAAAAGGGCAAAACAGGGCTTGCTCAAAAACGTGTGACTTTTTGGTACGGCCGTTTTGGTGCAATGGGCTTGATGAACCTCACCCCATTTCTTTCTCTGCTTCATAACGAATTGCAAAAAGTGAGCTGCCATTTTTATATATGTAAAAAATTATGTATGAACATAAGTAAAAGTGATAACATAATCTATAGGAGGGTCTTGATCATTTGGCGTCCACTACTTGCATCTCCTTCACCCTCTCGCCCATTGATTGGGCCAGAAAGGACAAGGAAAAGGGCAGGTCAAGTATCTATTGACAGCTTTGATGATTTGTGGAAACACCTGTGCCATCTTGTGTGGCAAATACAGCAACGTACCCTGCTGTTTCTACCACTTTCCATAGAACTCAATGGACATAGCAGTATTTGGTGTCCTCTCCTATGTTAAAGGGATTGTCTCATCTCGCCATTACTAAGGCAAGATGAGACTGAGTCCTGACCACCAGGTGGCTGGGAAACAGCGGAACCGGCTGAAATTTGCTATTTCTGTAGCTCCCATTGTAGCGCATGAGAGCTACGGGAACAGCGCAGCACAGCAAGCTATGCTGTTTACAATGTACTGCTCTTAAACTTGATCTGTAAATCCAAAAGTTTGACTTTAGTTAAACAAATAGCCATGGTAACCTGGATAGGAGGCTTAAAATGGTATTCTGGGTACCCAGTGATTTTCTTTTTTACTGTTCCTTAAAATGTGTGGTCCTGTGGATTGGAAAGCCAAGCTGGTCCTTTTCAGCCCAGCTGTCACGAGGGTATCGAGAACCACGCCTGACTCCGTTATACCCGGGGTCAGGAAGTCGCAGCGGTTGGCTGCACGCTCTATTTAAGATAAGGCTGTTTTCCTTATGGTAGCTTTCTGGGTTTGCTTTGCAAACCCTTTTGGCTCACTCAGGGATCTGTAGCTCCTTCTCCTCAGCTGTTCCTTGTCCAGCACTCCCAGACCTCCTTATATTCCTCTCTCACACTTCTCTGGTTTCTAGAGATAGAGCTTCCTGCCTGGACATCTATTCTGACCCTCTGGAGCTGTGTTGCTGCGTTCTCTGGTAGTTGGTCCAGAACGCTACCCTCCGGATCCGTGTTGGACCTTTGTGGTCTATTGTGGTCGCCCACCTGGGTGTATGTGTTTGTCTGTTTTGTCTGTCCTCTCCCTGGTGTTTCCCTCTTAGTGATAGTGGTGCGGACTAGCGATCCCACCGGCCCGTTCACTATCCAGGGCTCATATTAGGGAAAGCCAGGGTTTAGGCACGTGATCGCCGCACGGGTGAGGAACCCGTCTAGGGACGTCAGGGCAATCAGGTGCCAGCCGCAAGGTGAGTTAGGGGTCACCACCTTTCCCTCTCTCTTGTGCAGGGCTTTCCCTGTTTTCCTCCCTGTGCGTGACGTCGGTCATTACACCAGCCAAGTGTACACAATTTAACCAATTATACATCCTGCATGTTTCTGTTCCATTACCCAAATGTGCAAGACAGTGGGGCATTTTTATCTTGGGCTGCATGACCTACCAAAGCCTTCTTCCAAGTCCCAGATTTTCCCGCGGTACAGGACTGTCTTTTTGGATTGACGAGAAGCACAGCTCACTGATTTTTGTAGACCGTCACATAACTTGGTTGAGAAGGCTGACTGGAATTTGTTAAGACTTTGAACCTGCATGGGGCAATGCATGCCCACAAAATGTCTTACACAGTGAATGTGGCCAGAATGCATGCTCTACCACCCTTGTGAGGTGCTTGCAGGTTGTAACTAATTGAAACAGGCGGACAGTAACAGGCAGTGTTTAACAGATGCGTTGAAAAGCTACAGTATAACATTATATTGGAACCTTGTGTAATTTTTACACAGTGCAAACATTAAAGAGCATTACTGTAATTTCAAGTTATCCCTTGATAGCTGATAACTATTAGATGAGTGGTGGGACCTCCACTAATCATAAAAATGGGGGCCCCTTATCCCAGAAATGGCCAACAACTGTACTGGTATCTCTAGAAATCCCGTAGTTACCAGATTACACCTTTCAAAATGGTAGTGTCACTGTTCTTTCACACAGTTCCATTTAATAGAGATTGGTGTGATTAGCAAACTTCTAAATCCCTTCATTTGTAAAATATGCCTGCATCCACCTGACAAAAAGCTGTGAAGTCATGGCCACTAGGGGTCTCACTTCCAGCTAAGTTGCAGTCCATTTCCTATTGTCAGAAGACGGCGGCGACGCTAAAGACATTTGAGAGGAAGTGGGGGCATGTCAGAGATAGCTGAGATCCTGAACCTGATAAAAGAATTGATTCTACAGTCGTGGCCAAAAGTTTTGAGACTGATAGCAACCCATTCTTTCATAATCACTTCTTGGAGTTTGTCAGAATTAGTGGGTTTTTGTTTGTCCACCCGCCTCTTGAGGATTGACCACAAGTTCTCAATGGGATTAAGATCTGGGGAGTTTCCAGGCCATGGACCCAAAATGTCAACGTTTTGGTCCCCGAGCCACTTAGTTATCACTTTTGCCTTATGGCACGGTGCTCCATCGTGCTGGAAAATGCATTGTTCTTCACCAAACTGTTGTTGGATTGTTGGAAGAAGTTGCTGTTGGAGGGTGTTTTGGTACCATTCTTTATTCATGGCTGTGTTTTTGGGCAAAATTGTGAGTGAGCCACTCCCTTGGATGAGAAGCAACCCCACACATGAATGGTTTCAGGATGCTTTACTGTTGGCATGACACAGGACTGATGGTAGCGCTCACCTTTTCTTCTCCGGACAAGCCTTTTTCCAGATGCCCCAAACAATCGGAAAGAGGCTTCATTGGAGAATATTACTTTGCCCCAGTCCTCAGCAGTCCATTCACCATACTTTCTGCAGAAGATCAATCTGTCCCTGATTTTTTTTTTTGGAGAGAAGTGGCTTCTTTGCTGGTCTTCTTGACACCAGGCCATCTTCCAAAAGTCTTCGCCTCACTGTGCGTGCTGATGCGCTCACACCTGCCTGCTGCCATTCCTGAGCAAGCTCTGCACTGGTGGCACTCCGATCCCGCAGCTGAATCCTCTTTAGGAGACCATCCTGGCGCTTGCTGGACTTTCTTGGACGCCCTGAAGCCTTCTTAACAAGAATTGAACCTCTTTCCTTGAAGTTCTTGATGATCCTATAAATTGTTGATTGAGGTTCAATCTTAGTAGCCACAATATCCTTGCCTGTGAAGCCATTTTTATACAACGCAATGATGGCTGCATGCGTTTCTTTGCAGGTCACCATGGTTAACAATGGAAGAACAATGATTTCAAGCATCACCCTCCTTTTAACAGGTCAAGTCTGCCATTTTAACCCAATCAGCCTGACATAATGATCTCCAGCCTTGTGCTCGTCAACATTCTCACCTGAGTTAACAAGATGATTACTGAAATGATCTCAGTAGGTCCTTTAATGACAGCAATGAAATGCAGTGGAAAGGTTTTTTTGGGATTAAGTTAATTTTCATGGCAAAGAAGGACTATGCAATTCATCTGATCACTCTTCATAACATTCTGGAGTATATGCAAATTGCTATTATAAAAACGTAAGCAGCAACTTTTCCAATATTTATCTAATTCTCAAAACTTTTGGCCACGACTGTACACTGCTTCTGAACATCTCAGGAGAATACTGTGTGTCTGTAAGTGTGATCTCCCCCTCCTTATCTGTTCTTTGAGCCCTGCATCTAAAAACAAACATAGGAGAAGTAAGGGAAAGGGTGTCACAGCAATACAGTGCTGGCAGAAGGGAGATATCCCCTGCTTCTGAATTTAATGCATCTAGCTGTGCAGCTGAAACATTGAATAATATGGCTCAAAAACATCAGGAAGCCTGAAACATAACTCTTCCTTCACAGTTTTGATTCTACAAACAAGCAAAGCCATTAAGCAAATTTTTTTTTTTTTTTAACTCATTAAGGTTATCACCTTTCCACATTTTCAGTTTTTAAGAAAATCTTGGAAGATTGCATTAAAAATTATTTGGTTTTATGTTAGATTTGCCAGCATTAATTTATAAAGAAAGTCTACATTAAAGGAGTACAGAGGTTACCAAATGGCTTTTTTTTTTTTTTTTACAATCTTCATTTCCAGACTGGTAAAGTAGAGCACATGTGAAGTATACAGTATATTCATAGACCCTTTCCAATTATCATTCATTAGTCACTTCCGCGCTGAGATGACTTCTATTATAGCAACTTCCCTCAGCAGATAAAGCAGTCATTGCCCTTGTGTGTCGGCTTTTGATGCCCATGGGTTGAAACCGCAGATTTCTCGGCCCGTCCTACTGTTGTTATTTTCCAGCGTCATTCCAATAATTAGAAAAAGCGCACACCTTTAAGAATCAGTGTGTTAGAGATCCTATTTATATCAAGTCGGCAGTTGCTCTTGAAATGCATATGGAGCCACTTCCACTGATGAAAGTAAAATCTACACAGACCTCAGAAAAAGCACAGAAGTTTCTCTCTTGAAGAAGAATCCCGTGGGACATTTGAGCACAGATAGAATGTGAAGTCGAAGGCAGCTTGCTTCTGTCTTCTTGTCGTCTGCTGTTAAACCTCCGATCCTGTTTGATCCCCTTCTCCTCTTGTACGTGGAGTGGATTTAAAAAATATTCTATCTAAGCTTTAGGGTTATAGCATATACTTTCCTAAATGTCTAACGGGTCTCCCTCTCTTTTTTTTTTTTTATTCCTTAAGAATTATATTGAGGAATTCAACAAGGAGCCATAGCGCAGAACTAAACCTAAGGCTCTGTTATAGCAAAGAACGTTCTGCACACAATCTTGTTCCTCTGAATGTTAGAACAGCTGTGTTTTGCTGAGAATATCATTTAGATGTTCCTCAAAGTAGTCTGCTGTGGCCTTGGATAAATATGGTATGTTCTAATTTTATCTGTAATAGACGTCAGTTTGGCCTCATGCACACGACCGTTGTTCTGGTCCGCATCTAAACCGTAGTATTTGCGGATTGGATGCGGACCCGTTCACTTCAATGGCGCCGCAAAAGATGCGGACAGCACTCCGTGTGCTTTCCGCATCTGTTGTTCCGTTCCGTGGTCCGCCAAAAAAATAAAACCTGTCCTATTCTTGTCCGTTTTGCGGACAAGAATAGGCAGTTATATTAATTGCTTTCCACGCCATTCTGAAAATTGTGGAACGCACACGGACGCCATCTGTGTTTTGCGGACTGCAAAACACACAACTGTCGTGTGCATGAGGCCTAAAATGAATGATTTTCTCAGTTTAGTGTTGACCGATCAGACTCTGAAAGGGTAAAGGGGTTGGAACATCGTGCACTTTGGTGGCATATCGCTAGGATGAGCCACCAATGTCCGATAGATGCAGGTCCTATCTTTGAGACCCACACCTATCTCCAAAACCGGCCCCCGAAAGTAAGAGAGAGCGCACTGCGCATGCGCTCCGTTCACTTCCATGGGAGTTCCAAAAAGAGCCAAGCAAGTGCATTCAGCTGTTTCTTGAACTCCCAAAGAAGTGAATGGAAAGAGCACAACAAAAGCATGGCCACCTCTCCATTCATCGCTGTAGGAGTTCCAGAAATAGCCTCGGCTATTTTCCGGCACTCCCATAGAATAGAATGAAGAGTGGCCTAGGATGAAAAGAATGCCTAGGATAAACACATGTCGATCCTAGGATACATAATTATATAAGGGAAGCTAGATGGACCATGAGGTCTTTTTCTGCCATCGGTCTTCTGTGTTTCTATGAACATTGCTCTTCACATGCTGTCTTTCGATGCCAGCAATTTGGTGAGGATTCCACACCAAAAAGTCACCAGTGGCCATGTGAAGCCTGCCTCCCGCTGTTTGTGCTCCTTGTTTAAAGCCAAGACCATGCTAAGAAACAACTTGTCTTTTCTTGATGCAGTGTCCAGATGGTTGCTGCTAGAAGCTATAGCTGGTGTCTGTTAGTGGTTTAGCTCTGATCAATCGAAGTTAGCTGCTAGCTGTTCCACAGCATTGGCATTCAGAAAACAAAGAAATCTGTGCCAGAAACTGACCTGTGGTGTGGATTTTAAATCTGCAGCATCTCCACCACAGTCTTCACCCTTCGCAATGCACGGGTTGAAATCCGCAGGGAAAATTCCTGTGTACCCTAAACCAAATTATACTTTATAAAACTACAGGTCTTGGGATGCAGAGGAACATGGCCTACAGCTGTTTCAGGTGGTCTCACACTTTGTAAGGGTCTAATTCTCTTGTTTTATTGTTGACCCTGATGCTTTATCTCTCCGTTGTATCGATTTGCCCTGTGACTGGTTTACCGGCCCAGTGAATGCCGCATCGAGGTGCAGACCCATTGACTTCAATGGATCAGCGATCTGCATGTTGCAGCCAAAGATAAGACAGGTCCTATTTTTGCAGCATGGACGCACAGACCCGGAAGTACATGGCAAAAAGGACATGGGGCCTAAATGTATATTTAACTTACAGGAGGTTTAAAGTAGTTCAAGGCCTTTTGGTTCCTTGTCTGCTGTCAGTTCTACTTTGAGTGGAAATTCTTGAAGAAATGAATCCTCATTGACCTGTACTGTGCTTCTGGCATTCACCCGCCAACAGTTTTCTTATCTGTTCTTGAGCCCAATGCTCCTCCTGCCCCTTCATCAATAATGTAAAGTGTAACTGTTCTTTCTTACAAATCAAAGGTTTGGATTGGTGGGGGCCTGAGTACTGAGACCCCCACCAATCGCTAGAACAAATTTTCTGCAGGCGACAGACTCGAAACTTGGAATTTATCTTGAGCCCGTCTCCTGCAGTAAGGAGAGAGAGCGCTGTATGTGAACACTTCTTACACACTCCTCTTTCTAGCAATCTGGGGGTCTGAGAACACAGACCCCCACTGATCAAAAGCTTTGATATGTCTTTGTGATATACAGTTAGGTCCATATATACAGTCAGGTCCATAAATATTGAGACATCGACACAATTCTAACATTTTTGGCTCTATACACCAACACAATGGATTTGAAATGAAACGAACAAGCTGTGCTTTAACTGCAGACTGTCAGCTTTAATTTGAGGGTATTTACATCCAAATCAGGTGAACGGTGTAGGAATTACAACAGTTTGCATATGTGCCTCCCACTTGTTAATGTAATGGGGCAGAATAATAATCATAAATCAAACTTTCACTTTTTAATACTTGGTTGCAAATCCTTTGCAGTCAATTACAGCCTGAAGTCTGGAACGCATAGACATCACCAGACGCTGGGTTTTATCCCTGGTGATGCTCTGCCTGGCCTCTACTGCAACTGTCTTCAGTTCCTGCTTGTTCTTGGGGCATTTTCCCTTCAGTTTTGTCTTCAGCAAGTGAAATGCATGCTCAATCGGATTCAGGTCAGGTGATTGACTTGGCCATTGCATAACATTCCACTTATTTCCCTTAAAAAACTCTTTGGTTGCTTTTGCAGTATGCTTTGGGTCATTGTCCATCTGCACGGTGAAGCGCCGTCCAATAAGTTCTGAAGCATTTGGCTGAATATGAGCAGATAATATTGCCCGAAACTCTTCAGAATTCATCCTGCTGCTTTTGTCAGCAGTCACATCATCAATAAATACAAGAGAACCAGTTCCATTGGCAGCCATACATGCCCACGCCATGACACTACCACCACCATGCTTCACTAATGAGGTAAAAAAGGGGATGGGGGGGTAGGGTGTGTGGACACTCCCAATCCCCCTTCAAGTAGACCCTGGAAAAAGCGCCAATCCAAACAAGGGGTGATGGGAAAGGGGGGTGGGGGGTTGGGCTAGGTAGCAGATGATGACAGGATATAATGCAATAAAAAACAATGGTGTGGATTAAAAACAATGGTGTGGATTAAAATCGATGGGTGAAGGACAGGATGGATGGAAGGAAAATGAAAAGCATAGAAAATAAAATTATAAGTATATATATATGTAAGGATGTACACTGTATATTACTTAACCGCTTTACGTCCGCCCATAGGATATAAACGTCCTATGGGTGGACGTCTATTTCTGAACGGACGTTCCAGAACGTACGTTCAGAAAGTGCAGCTGCACGCTAATCGTGCAGCTGCTGATCGGGTTGCCCGCTGTCAGTGACAGCAGGTCAACCCTAAGACAAGGCAGGGACAGTTCCCAGGTGTCCCTGCCTTCCGGATAGCTGCATACACAGCGCTCGGTGAGCGCTGTGTATGCAGAGCAGGAAGCGCTATGCGCTTCCTGTTCCGGCCCGGCGGTCATGTGACCGCCGGGACCGGAGTGTGCAGGAGCTGTGTGAGGTCTCTCAGAGACCTCGATCAGCCCTGCTCTGAGGCTGTACAGCGCTGGATTGCTGCTGTACAGCCTCTCTAGGGGTGTATTTGTCCTGTAACTGGGGCTACTAGGTCAGCCCCAGTTACAGGAGAAATCAACAGTGAAAAAAAAAAAAAAAAAGTGAAGTAAATGTCCCCCAGAGGTCTTGTATGACCTTATGGGGGACGAAAAGTGTAAAATAAAAAAAATAAAAATAAAAGGTTGAAAATAAAAAAATAAAAAAAAGTTTCACATGTAAAAAAAAAAGTCCCCAAGTAAGGAATGAAAAAAAAAAGTTAAAAATAGAAAAAATAAAAAAAAGTATACATATTAGGTATTGCCGCATCCGTAAAAACCAGCTCTATAAAAATATCACATGACCTAACCCCTCGGGTGAACACCGTAAAAAAAAAAAAAAAACTGTGTCAAAACAAGCAATTTTTGTCACCTTGCATCACAAAAGGTGCAACACCAAGTGATCAAAAACACGTATGTCCCACAAAATATAACCACTAAAACCGTCACCTCATCCCGCAAAAAAATGAGCCCCTACATAAGAAAATCTCTCAAAAAATAAAAAAAACTATAGCTCTCAGAACATGGACACATTAAAACATAATTTTTTTGTTTCAAAAATGCTATTATTGTGTAAAACTTTAATAAATGAGAAAAAGTATACATATTAGGTATCGCCACGTCCGTAACAATCTGCTCTATAAAAATGTCACTTGACTGAACCCCTCAGGTAAACGCTGTAAAAATAAATAAATAGGAACTGTGCTAAAACAACCAATTTTTTGGTCACCTTGCCCCATAAAGTGTTATAATGAATGATCAAAAAATCATATGTACCCAAAAATAGTACTAATAAAACTGGCACCTTATCCCCTAGTTTCCAAAATGGGGTCACTTCTTGGGAGTTTCTACTGTAAGGGTGCATCAGGGGGCTTCAAATGGGACATGGCATCTAAAAACCATGTGGAGTTCCTTTTCTTCTGCGCCCTGCCGTGTGCCCATACAGCAGTTTACGACCACATGTGGGGTGTTTCTGTAAACCGCAGAATCTGGGTAATAAATATTGAGTTTTGTTTGGCTGTTAACCATTGATGTGTTAAAGAAAAAAATTGATTAAAATGGAAAATCTGCCAAAAAAGTGAAATTTAAAAATTTGATCTCCATTTTCCTTTAATTCTTGTGGAACGCCTAAAGGGTTAACAAAGTTTGTAAAATCGGTTTTGAATACCTTGAGGGGTGTCGTTTCTACAATGACCCCATTTATGGGGGTATCCACTATGTAGGCCCCACAAAGGGACTTCAGACCTGAACTGGTCCTTAAAAAGTGGGTTTTGGCAATTTTCTTAAAAATTTGAAGAATTGCTTCTAAACTTCTAAGCCTTCTAACATCCTAAAAAAATAAAATGACATTTCCAAAATGATGCCAACATAAAGTAGACATATGGGGAATGTTAAATAATAAATATTTTATGAGGTATCACTTTCTGTTTGAAAAGCAGAGAAATTGAAATTTAGAAAATTGCGAATCTTTCAAATCTTTGGGTAAATTTGGGATTTTTTCATAAATAAACGTGAAATATTTTGACTCAAATTTATGACTATCATGAAGTACAATGTGTCACGAGAAAACAATCTCTGAATGACTTGGATAAATAAAGGCGTTCCAAAGTTATTACCACATAAAGTGAGATATGTCAGTTTTGCAAAATTTGGCCTGGTCAGAAAGGGGGCAAATGGCCCAGATGGCAGGTGGTTAAAATCACTTGAAATTGGTGTAACACAAAAAATTGCCACCTAAGTTGCGAGTAGATGCACAGATGAATACACTTCGGTGTAAGTCTGCACAATCAGATGTTACTCACTTCACAGTGTGGGGGGGGGCTTTACTTGGATAAGCATATACACTGGTAAACCAATAATCCCCCAGCCAGGTTCGCCTCTAGATGGTGAAAGATGAAGGCAGCCACAGTCAGGAGGCTTCTGTTCAAATTTCCTTTATTAGTGTAAAAAAAAGCTGGCTCAACGCGTTTCGAGACGATGTCCCTTTATCAGGAGTAGTATTACTTGTGATGTGAATGGTGGGGCTATTTATGGCCTGGGTGTTGGTCTAATTGGCTGAAAAAGAGCACCAAAAAGAAGAGGGGTGGTCAAAAAGGGCGCCAAAGGTAAGAGGGCGTGTTTGTGAGCTGAGTGCCGTCACCTGTGGTGACGAGGGCTCAGGGTGAGCGGTCGCGATGTGGGTTAGTAATGGTGAGTCTAGTGCGCGTTTCGGGCCTACTGCGCATGACCGGAAGTAGCGCCGGCGGACGCTGCGTTCCAGGTTGGAACGCAAAAAACGGAAGTGGCGCCGCGGCCGTCCGGTATCGGGCGGAGGGGTGTTTGATCTGTTTGTGGATGACTGTGTCAGCTGGTGGGGACTTGTCCGATCTGATGTTGGCTCGTACAGGAAAGAGGTGTTTTTATTTGGATATTAGTTGGGGGATTGTGCATGGATGTTGTGTGTGTTGTCATTGGTCCAAAGTGTGGTGATGTCCTCTGTAGGGGTGGAGTTATGTGCGGTGGAAGTGTGGATGGATGATAGATGGTGGGGGAAGATAAAAAAAAAAGGCAGGAAGAGCAAAAGGGTCAGATGGGTTGGTTGTTTATTCTTTATTGAAGGGGAATCAATATTAATCTATACAGGGAGTGCAGAATTATTAGGCAAGTTGTATTTTTGAGGATTAATTTTATTATTGAACAACAACCATGTTCTCAATGAACCCAAAAAACTCATTAATATCAAAGCTAAATATTTTTGGAAGTAGATTTTAGTTTGTTTTTAGTTTTAGCTATTTTAGGGGGATATCTATGTGTGCAGGTGACTATTACTGTGCATAATTATTAGGCAACTTAACAAAAAACAAATATATACCCATTTCAATTATTTATTTTTACCAGTGAAACCAATATAACATCTCAACATTCACAAATATACATTTCTGACATTCAAAACAAAACAAAAACAAATCAGTGCCCAATATAGCCACCTTTCTTTGCAAGGACACTCAAAAGCCTGCCATCCATGGATTCTGTCAGTGTTTTGATCTGTTCACCATCAACATTGCGTGCAGCAGCAACCACGGCCTCCCAGACACTGTTCAGAGAGGTGTACTGTTTTCCCTCCTTGTAAATCTCACATTTGATGATGGACCACAGGTTCTCAATGGGGTTCAGATCAGGTGAACAAGGAGGCCATGTCATTAGATTTTCTTCTTTTATACCCTTTCTTGCCAGCCACGCTGTGGAGTACTTGGACGCGTGTGATGGAGCATTGTCCTGCATGAAAATCATGTTTTTCTTGAAGGATGCAGACTTCTTCCTGTACCACTGCTTGAAGAAGGTGTCTTCCAGAAACTGGCAGTAGGACTGGGAGTTGAGCTTGACTCCATCCTCAACCCGAAAAGGCCCCACAAGCTCATCTTTGATGATACCAGCCCAAACCAGTACTCCACCTCCACCTTGCTGGCGTCTGAGTCGGACTGGAGCTCTCTGCCCTTTACCAATCCAGCCACGGGCCCATCCATCTGGCCCATCAAGACTCACTCTCATTTCATCAGTCCATAAAACCTTAGAAAAATCAGTCTTGAGATATTTCTTGGCCCAGTCTTGACGTTTCAGCTTGTGTGTCTTGTTCAGTGGTGGTCGTCTTTCAGCCTTTCTTACCTTGGCCATGTCTCTGAGTATTGCACACCTTGTGCTTTTGGGCACTCCAGTGATGTTGCAGCTCTGAAATATGGCCAAACTGGTGGCAAGTGGCATCTTGGCAGCTGCACGCTTGACTTTTCTCAGTTCATGGGCAGTTATTTTGCGCCTTGGTTTTTCCACACGCTTCTTGCGACCCTGTTGACTATTTTGAATGAAACGCTTGATTGTTCGATGATCACGCTTCAGAAGCTTTGCAATTTTAAGAGTGCTGCATCCCTCTGCAAGATATCTCACTATTTTTGACTTTTCTGAGCCTGTCAAGTCCTTCTTTTGACCCATTTTGCCAAAGGAAAGGAAGTTGCCTAATAATTATGCACACCTAATATAGGGTGTTGATGTCATTAGACCACACCCCTTCTCATTACCTAATATGCACATCACCTAATATGCTTAATTGGTAGTAGGCTTTCGAGCCTATACAGCTTGGAGTAAGACAACATGCATAAAGAGGATGATGTGGTCAAAATACTCATTTGCCTAATAATTCTGCACGCAGTGTATTCATCCAAATAATATGGGGACTTTACTGTTTTTGGGGAGAAAATGATCACGTGTGACGATGGGTGTGTGTAAGGTTGTGACTGATGTCAGTAAGGGACTGACGTGTTGTTGATTGGGGGCCGGTGGTGGAGGTCCAACGTTGTGTCAATAGACCAAGGTGACGATTAATAATTGGTATGTTCGAGCATTTCGTTGAGGCTGAAGGGAGTGAGGGTGTTGAGGCGATAAATCCAGAACATCTCTTTTTGACAGAGATGCTGGAACGACGATGTTACTTGTTCCAGGGGGTTTACTCTAAGGCCGGTGGGGTTGCCTTCATGTACTAGAGAGAAGTGTCGTGATATGCTGTGTGTTTGGATTTTCCTGGTGATGTTGGATCGTTGTTCATTCATACGTTCGCGGAGGGTTTGTGTAGTGCGGCCGACGTAATAGTTGGTGCAGGGGCATTGGAGCAGATATATTATGTTTCTGTTTCCGCAGTTCATAGATTGTTACGGGTGTAGTGTTCCTATGGGTTGTGGAATTTTTTCATCTGTTGATGTGTAGATCATGTGGCAGAATTTGCACTTCCGGGCACCACATTTAAATGAACCCCTTGATTCTGTCTGTATGTTGTGATTTGTTGGCATGATGGGGTTTTCGATCTTTGGACAGGATGGGGCTAACAGATTTTTGAGTGTTTTGGCCCTGCGGAAGGTCAGTTTTGGTTGTGTGGGTATTGTTTTCCCTAAAATCGGGTCCTTAAGTAATACAGGCCAATGTTTTGTGAGAATTGATCTGATCTGTTTGTGGTTCTGGTTATATCGGGTTATTAGACCGGGTGTGAATTGTGTTTTTTTTGGGTTTCTGAGTGGTATTTTTTGGTTGTAAACTCGTTTTTTGATCAATTTGTCAGCTCCTGGTTCTGGAGTCTTTGATGAGTTGGGGAGGTTAACCTTTGTCAATGAATCTTTTACTGAAGGTATCTAGTTGTTGGTGCATGGTGGTATTGTCTGTGCAGTTGCGTCTAATTCTCTTCATTTGGCTGAACGGTTTGTTGGTCTTCGATTTGTGGTAGTGGCTGCTTTTGAAGTCGAGGAAACTGTTAGCGTCTACTGTTTTGAAGTGTGTGCGTGTGGAAATGGTATTATTGCTGCTGATGAGGTGTAAGTCGAGGAAAATGGCCTCTGTGGGATGGGACTCAGAAGTGAAGTGTAGGTTCCATCTATTTTGGTTTAGTGTCTTGATGTATGTGCAAAGGTCAGTGTTGTCTCCCTGCCAGATTAAAATAATATCGTCGATGTATCTTTTGTAAAAAACTACATTGGGATGGTTTCGTATGTTGAGTTCGGATTCAAAAGCTCCCATGAAAAGGTTGGCATACAATGGTGCAAATGTAGTGCCCATGGCTGTTCCTTTTACCTGAATATAAAATTTGTTATTGTACAGTCCTGATCAAAAGTTTAAGACCACTTGAAAAATGGCAAAAAAATTATATTTTGCATTGTTGGATCTTAACAAGGTTCCAAGTAGAGCTTCAAAATGCAACAAGAAGAAATTAGAGTGAGACCAAACATTTTTTGAGCATTCAATTAATTGAAAATAACGATTAAACTGAAACAGGCTGTTTTTCAGCTGATCAAAATTTTAGGACCACATACCTTTTAAAAGGCCAAATCTGTGCAAAGATGTGGATTCATTGTCATTTTCTGTCAGGTAGTCACACGTTATGATGGCAAAGGCAAAATAACTCTCCCTTTTTGAACGTGGTCGGGTTTTTGAACTGCATAAGCAGGGTCTCTCACAGCGTGCCATCGCTGCTGAGGTGGGACGCAGTAAGACAGTCATTTGGAATTTCTTAAATGATCCTGAGGTTTATGGAACAAAAAAGTCAAGTGGAAGACCCAAAAAAATTTCATCAGCACTGAGCCGGAGGATCCAATTGGCTGTCCGTCAAGACACTGGACGATCCTCGACCCAAATTAAGGCCCTTACTG
This sequence comes from Bufo bufo, assembly GCF_905171765.1. Taxonomy (NCBI): domain Eukaryota; kingdom Metazoa; phylum Chordata; class Amphibia; order Anura; family Bufonidae; genus Bufo; species Bufo bufo. Next base: position 44,140,073 of record NC_053398.1, read on the forward strand.
GTGCTGACTGCAGCCCCATAACCATCAGACGGCATTTGAGACTGAAGGGCTTCAAATACAAAAAACCTCTTCAAAGACCTCGTCTCCTTGAACGCCACAGAACTGCTCGTTTGGACTTTGCAAGAGAGCACCAAACATGGGACATTCAAAGGTGGAAGAAAGTTTTATTCTCTGATGAGAAAAAATTTAACCTCGACGGTCCTGATGGTTTCCAACGTTACTGGCATGACAAGCAGATCCCACCTGAGATGTTTTCTACGCGCCACAGTGGAGGGGGCGCCATAATGGTCTGGGGTGCTTTTTCTTTAAGTGGAACAATAAAGCTTCAGGAAGTGCAGGGGCGTCAAACGGCCGCTGGCTATGTCCAGATGTTGCAGAGAGCATTCCTCATGACTGAGGGCCCTTGTCTGTGTGGTAACGACTGGGTTTTTCAACAGGACAACGCTACAGTACACAATGCCCGCAGGACAAGGGACTTATTCCAGGAGAATAACATCACTCTTTTGGCCCATCCTGCGTGTTCCCCTGATCTAAAGCCAATTGAGAACCTTTGGGGATGGATGGCAAGGGAAGTTTACAAAAATGGACAACAGTTCCAGACAGTAGATGGCCTTCGTGCAGCCGTCTATACCACTTGGAGAAATGTTCCCACTCACCTCATGGAAACGCTTGCATCATGCATGCCGAAACGAATTTTTGAAGTGATAAACAATTACGGCGGAGCTACTCATTACTGAGTTAATGTTTGGAAGTTGGATTTCTGTTTTGGGGGGGTTTAGTTATTTTTTGGAGGTGTGGTCCTAAACTTTTGATCAGCTGAAAAACAGCCTGTTTCAGTTTATTCGTTTTCATTAAATTGAATGCTCAAAAAAATGTATTGTCTCACTCCCATTTCTTCTTGTTGCATGTTGAAGCTCTACTTGGAACCTTGTTAAGATCCAGCCATGCTAAATATGATTTTTTGCCATTTTTCAAGTGGTCTTAAACTTTTGATCAGGACTGTATAAGAAGTTCCATTGGCAGCCATACATGCCCACGCCATGACACTACCACCACCATGCTTCACTGATGAGGTGGTATGCTTAGGATCATGAGCAGTTCCTTTCCTTCTCCATACTCTTCTCTTCCCATCACTCTGGTACAAGTTGATCTTGGTCTCATCTGTCCATAGGATGTTCCAGAATTGTGAAGGCTTTTTTAGATGTCGTTTGGCAAACTCTAATCTGGCCTTCCTGTTTTTGAGGCTCACCAATGATTTACATCTTGTGGTAAACCCTCTGTATTCACTCTGGTGAAGTCTTCTCTTGATTGTTGACTTAGACACCCATACACCTACCTCCTGGAGAGTGTTCTTGATCTGGCCAACTGTTGTGAAGGGTGTTTTTCTTCACCAGGGCAAGAATTTTTCGGTCATCCACCACAGTTGTTTTCTGTGGTCTTCCGGGTCTTTTGGTGTTGCTGAGCTCACCGGCGCGTTCCTTCTTTTTAAGAATGTTCCAAACAGTTGTTTTGGCCACGCCTAATGTTTTTGCTATCTCTCTGATTGGGTTTGTTTTGTTTTTTCAGCCTAATGATGGCTTGCTTCGCTGATAGTAACAGCTCTTTGGATCTCATCTTGAGAGTTGACAGCAACAGATTCCAAATGCAAATAGCACACTTGAAATGAACTCTGGACCTTTTTATCTGCCATTTGTCCCATTACTTTTGGTCCCTTAACAAGTGGGAGGCACATATGCAAACTGTTGTAATTCCTACACCGTTACCCTAATTTAGATGTAAATACCCTCAAATTAAAGCTGACAGTCTGCAGTTAAAGCACATCTTGTTCTTTTCATTTCAAATCCATTGTGGTGGTGTATATAGCCAAAAATGTTAAAATTGTGTCTGTCCAAATATTTATGGACCTGGCTGTATTTGGACACTGACACAAATGTTGTTTTTTTGTTTTTTTTACCTAAAACATATTCAAGTTATAGTTATATAATGTACAGTCGTGGCCAAAAGTTTTGAGAATGACACAAATATTAGTTTTCACAAAGTTTGCTGCTAAGCTGCTTTTAGATCTTTGTTTTAGTTGTTTCTGTGATGTAGTGAAATATAATTACACGCACTTCATACGTTTCAAAGGCTTTTATCGACAATTACATGACATTTATGCAAAGAGTCAGTATTTGCAGTGTTGGCCCTTCTTTTTCAGGACCTCTGCAATTCCACTGGGCATGCTCTCAATCAACTTCTGGGCCAATTCCTGACTGATAGCAACCAATTCTTTCATAATCACTTCTTGGAGTTTGTCAGAATTAGTGGGTTTTTGTTTGTCCACCCGCCTCTTGAGGATTGACCACAAGTTCTCAATGGGATTAAGATCTGGGGAGTTTCCAGGCCATGGACCCAAAATGTCAACGTTTTGGTCCCCGAGCCACTTAGTTATCACTTTTGCCTTATGGCACGGTGCTCCATCGTGCTGGAAAATGCATTGTTCTTCACCAAACTGTTGTTGGATTGTTGGAAGAAGTTGCTGTTGGAGGGTGTTTTGGTGCCATTCTTTATTCATAGCTGTGTTTTTGGGCAAAATTGTGAGTGAGCCCACTCCCTTGGATGAGAAGCAACCCCACACATGAATGGTCTCAGGATGCTTTACTGTTGGCATGACACAGGACTGATGGTAGCACTCACCTTTTCTTCTCCGGACAAGCCTTTTTCCAGATGCCCCAAACAATCGGAAAGAGGCTTCATCGGAGAATATGACTTTGCCCCAGTTCTCAGCAGTCCATTCACCATACTTTCTGCAGAAGATCGATCTGTCCCTGATGTTTTTTTTGGAGAGAAGTGGCTTCTTTGCTGCCCTTCTTGACACCAGGCCATCTTCCAAAAGTTTTCACCTCACTGTGCGTGCAGATGCGCTCACACCTGCCTGCTGCCATTCCTGAGCAAGCTCTGCACTGGTGGCACTCCGATCCCGCAGCTGAATCCTCTTTAGGAGACGATCCTGGCGCTTCGGCTTGCTGGACTTTCTTGGACGCCCTGAAGCCTTCTTAACAAGAATTTAACCTCTTTCCTTGAAGTTCTTGATGATCCTATAAATTGTTGATTGAGGTGCAATCTTAGTAGCCACAATATCCTTGCCTGTGAAGCCATTTTTATGCAACGCAATGATGGCTGCACGCGTTTCTTTGCAGGTCACCATGGTAACAATGGAAGAACAATGATTTCAAGCATCACCCTCCTTTTAACATGTCAAGTCTGCCATTTTAACCCAATCAGCCTGACATAATGATCTCCAGCCTTGTGCTCGTCAACATTCTCACCTGAGTTAACAAGACGATTACTGAAATGATCTCAGCAGGTCCTTTAACCACCTCCGGACCGCCTAACGCAGGATCGCGTTCCGGAGGTGGCAGCCCTGCGCAGAGTCACGCATATATGCGTCATCTCGCGATGGCCGAGATTTCCTGTGAACGCGCGCACACAGGCGCGCGCGCTCACAGGAACGGAAGGTAAGAGAGTTGATCTCCAGCCTGTTAGCGGCGATCGTTCGCTGGCAGGCTGGAGATGTGTTTTTTTTAACCCCTAACAGGTATATTAGACGCTGTTTTGATAACAGCGTCTAATATACCTGCTACCTGGTCCTCTGGTGGTCCCCTTTGTTTGGATCGACCACCAGAGGACACAGGTAGCTCAGTAAAGTAGCACCAAGCACCACTACACTACACTACACCCCCCCCTGTCACTTATTAACCCCTTATTAGCCCCTGATCACCCCTGATCACCCCATATAGACTCCCTGATCACCCCCCTGTCATTGATCACCCCCCTGTCATTGATCAACCCCCTGTAAAGCTCCATTCAGACGTCCGCATGATTTTTACGGATCCACTGATAGATGGATCGGATCCGCAAAACGCATCCGGACGTCTGAATGAAGCCTTACAGGGGCGTGATCAATGACTGTGGTGATCACCCCATATAGACTCCCTGATCACCCCCTGTCATTGATTACCCCCCTGTCATTGATTACCCCCCTGTAAAGCTCCATTCAGATGTCCGCATGATTTTTACGGATGCACTGATAGATGGATCGGATCCGCAAAACGCATCCGGACGTCTGAATGAAGCCTTACAGGGGCATGATCAATGACCGTGGTGATCACCCCATATAGACTCCCTGATCACCCCCCTGTAAAGCTCCATTCAGATGTCCGCATGATTTTTACGGATGCACTGATAGATGGATCCGATCCGCAAAACGCATCCGGACGTCTGAATGAAGCCTTACAGGGGCATGATCAATGACTGTGGTGATCACCCCCCTGTCATTGATTACCCCCCTGTAAAGCTCCATTCAGATGTCCGCATGATTTTTACGGATGCACTGATAGATGGATCCGATCCGCAAAACGCATCCGGACGTCTGAATGAAGCCTTACAGGGGCATGATCAATGACTGTGGTGATCACCCCATATAGACTCCCTGATCACCCCCCTGTAAAGCTCCATTCAGATGTCCGCATGATTTTTACGGATGCACTGATACATGGATCCGATCCGCAAAACGCATCCGGACGTCTGAATGAAGCTTTACAGGGGCATGATCAATGACTGTGGTGATCACCCCATATAGACTCCCTGATCACCCCCCTGTCATTGATCACCCCCCCTGTCATTGATCACCCCCCCTGTCATTGATCAACCCCCTGTCATTGATCACCACCCCTGTCATTGATCACCCCCCTGTCATTGATCACCCCTCTGTAAGGCTCCATTCAGACATTTTTTTGGCCCAAGTTAGCGGAATTTATTTATTTTTTTCTTACAAAGTCTCATATTCCACTAACTTGTGTCAAAAAATAAAATCTCACATGAACTCACCATACCCCTCACGGAATCCAAATGCGTAAAATTTTTTAGACATTTATATTCCAGACTTCTTCTCACGCTTTAGGGCCCCTAGAATGCCAGGGCAGTATAAATACCCCACATGTGACCCCATTTCGGAAAGAAGACACCCCCAGGTATTCCGTGAGGGGCATATTGAGTCCATGAAAGATTGAAATTTTTGTCCCAAGTTAGCGGAACGGGAGACTTTGTGAGAAAAAAATTAAAAATATCAATTTCCGCTAACTTGTGCCAAAAAAAAAAAATTTCTATGAACTCGCCATGCCCCTCATTGAATACCTTGGGGTGTCTTATTTCCAAAATGGGGTCACATGTGGGGTATTTATACTGCCCTGGCATTCTAGGGGCCCCAAAGCGTGAGAAGAAGTCTGGTATCCAAATGTCTAAAAATGCCCTCCTAAAAGGAATTTGGGCACCTTTGCGCATCTAGGCTGCAAAAAAGTGTCACACATCTGGTATCGCCGTACTCAGGAGAAGTTGGGGAATGTGTTTTGGGGTGTCATTTTACATATACCCATGCTGGGTGAGAGAAATATCTTGGTCAAATGCCAACTTTGTATAAAAAAATGGGAAAAGTTGTCTTTTGCCAAGATATTTCTCTCACCCAGCAAGGGTATATGTAAAATGACACCCCAAAACACATTCCCCAACTTCTCCTGAATACGGCGATACCACATGTGTGACACTTTTTTGCAGCCTAGGTGGGCAAAGGGGCCCATATTCCAAAGAGCACCTTTAGGATTTCACAGGTCATTTACCTACTTACCACACATTAGGGCCCCTGGAAAATGCCAGGGCAGTATAACTACCCCACAAGTGACCCCATTTTGGAAAGAAGACACCCCAAGGTATTCCGTGAGGGGCATGGCGAGTTCCTAGAATTTTTTTATTTTTTGTCACAAGTTAGTGGAAAATTATGATTTTTTTTTTTTTCATACCAAGTCTCATATTCCACTAACTTGTGACAAAAAATAAAAACTTCCATGAACTCACTATGCCCATCAGCGAATACCTTGGGGTCTCTTCTTTCCAAAATGGGGTCACTTGTGGGGTAGTTATACTGCCCTGGCATTCTAGGGGCCCAAATGTGTGGTAAGGAGTTTGAAATCAAATTCTGTAAAAAATGACCTGTGAAATCCGAAAGGTGCTCTTTGGAATATGGGCCCCTTTGCCCACCTAGGCTGCAAAAAAGTGTCACACATCTGGTATTTCCGTACTCAGGAGAAGTTGGGGAATGTGTTTTGGGGTGTCATTTTACATATACCCATGCTGGGTGAGAGAATTATCTTGGCAAAAGACAACTTTTCCCATTTTTTTATACAAAGTTGGCATTTGACCAAGATATTTATCTCACCCAGCATGGGTATATGTAAAATGACACCCCAAAACACATTCCCCACCTTCTCCTGAGTACGGCAATACCAGATGTGTGACACTTTTTTGAAGCCTAGGTGGGCAAAGGGGCCCATATTCCAAAGAGCACCTTTCGGATTTCACAGGTCATTTTTTACAGAATTTGATTTCAAACTCCTTACCACACATTTGGGCCCCTAGAATGCCAGGGCAGTATAACTACCCCACAAGTGACCCCATTTTGGAAAGAAGAGACCCCAAGGTATTCGCTGATGGGCATAGTGAGTTCATGGAAGTTTTTATTTTTTGTCACAAGTTAGTGGAATATGAGACTTTGTATGAAAAAAAAAAAAAAATCATCATTTTCCACTAACTTGTGACAAAAAATAAAAAATTCTAGGAACTTGCCATACCCCTCACGGAATACCTTGGGGTGTCTTCTTTCCAAAATGGGGTCACTTGTGGGGTAGTTATACTGCCCTGGCATTCTAGGGGCCCAAATGTGTGGTAAGGAGTTTGAAATCAAATTCTGTAAAAAATGACCTGTGAAATCCGAAAGGTGCTCTTTGGAATATGGGCCCCTTTGCCCACCTAGGCTGCAAAAAAGTGTCACACATCTGGTATCTCCGTACTCAGGAGAAGGTGGGGAATGTGTTTTGGGGTGTGATTTTACATATACCCATGCTGGGTGAGAGAAATATCTTGGCAAAAGACAACTTTTCCCATTTTTTTATACAAAGTTGGCATTTGACCAAGATATTTATCTCACCCAGCATGGGTATATGTAAAAAGACACCCCAAAACACATTCCCCACCTTCTCCTGAGTACGGAGATACCAGATGTGTGACACTTTTTTGCAGCCTAGGTGGGCAAAGAGGCCCATATTCCAAAGAGCACCTTTCGGATTTCACAGGTCATTTTTTACAGAATTTGATTTCAAACTCCTTACCACACATTTGGGCCCCTAGAATGCCAGGGCAGTATAACTACCCCACAAGTGACCCCATTTTGGAAAGAAGACACCCCAAGGTATTTCGTGATGGGCATAGTGAGTTCATAGAAGTTTTTATTTTTTGTCACAAGTTAGTGGAATATGAGACTTTGTAAGAAAAAAAAAATAATAAATCATCATTTTCCGCTAACTTGTGACAAAAAATAAAAAGTTCTATGAACTCACTATGCCCATCAGCGAATACCTTAGGGTGTGTACTTTCCGAAATGGGGTCATTTGTGGGGTGTTTGTACTGTCTGGCCATTGTAGAACCTCAGGAAACATGACAGGTGCTCAGAAAGTCAGAGCTGCTTCAAAAAGCGGAAATTCACATTTTTGTACCATAGTTTGTAAACGCTATAACTTTTACCCAAACCATTTTTTTTTTTTACCCAAACATTTTTTTTTTATCAAAGACATGTAGAACTATAAATTTAGAGCAAAATTTCTATATGGATCTCGTTTTTTTTGCAAAATTTTACAACTGAAAGTGAAAAATGTCATTTTTTTGCAAAAAAAATCGTTAAATTTCGATTAATAACAAAAAAAGTAAAAATGTCAGCAGCAATGAAATACCACCAAATGAAAGCTCTATTAGTGAGAAGAAAAGGAGGTAAAATTCATTTGGGTGGTAAGCTGCATGACCGAGCAATAAACGGTGAAAGTAGTGTAGGTCAGAAGTGTAAAAAGTGGCCTGGTCTTTCAGGGTGTTTAAGCACTGGGGGCTGAAGTGGTTAATGACAGCAATGAAATGCAGTGGAAAGTTTTTTTGGGGATTAAGTTAATTTTCATGGCAAAGAAGGACTATGCAATTCATCTGATCACTCTTTATAACATTCTGGAGTATATGCAAATTGCTATTATAAAAACTTAAGCTGCAACTTTTCCAATTTCCAATATTTATGTAATTCTCAAAACTTTTGGCCACGACTGTACATAAAGTCCATACTTTTAGCTTTTATTTGAGGGTATCCACATTAAAATTGGATGAAGGGTTTAGGAGTTTCAGCTCCTTTACAGGTGACTCAAAGGCTGTTTTGTGGGCAATTCTTTCATTATTGCATTCTCAATTAAGCACATAAAAGGTCTGGAGTTGATTTGAGGTGTGTGCTTGCATTTTGAAGATTATGCTGAGAAGTAAACATGCGGTCAAAGGAGCTCTTCATGCAGGTGAAACAAGCCATCCTTCATCTGCGAAAACAGAAAAAATTCATCCGAGAAATTGCTACACTATTAGGAGTGGCAAAATCTACAGTTTGGTACATCCTGAGAAAGAAAAAAAGCACTGGTGACCTCAACAATGCAAAAAGACCTGGACGCCCACAGAAGACAACAGTGGATGATGATTGCAGAATAATTGCCATGGTGAAGGGAAACCCCTTCACAACAGCCAACTATGTGAACAGCACTCTCCAGGATATAGGCGTATTAATATCCAAATCTAGCATAAAGAGAAGACTGCATGAAAGTAAATACAGAGGAGGCAGTGTGATGGCTTGGGCATGCATGGTTGCCAGTGGCACTGGGTCCCTAGTGTTTATTGATGATGTGACACAGGACAGAAACAGCCGGATGAATTCTGGGGTTTTCAGAGACCTACTGTGTGCTCAATTTCAGCCAAATACAGCCATACTGATTGGTCGGCGCTTCATAATACAGATGGACAATGACCCAAAACATAAAGCCAAAGCCAAGAAGTGGAATATTCTTGAATGGCCAAGTCATTCACCTGATCTGAACCCAATAGAGCATTTCACTTGTTAAAGACTAAACTTCAGATAGAAAGGCCACAAACAAACATCAACTGAAAACTGCTGCAGTAAAGGCCGGCAAAGCATTAAAAAGGAGGAAACAGCGTCTGGTGATGTCCATGAGTTCTAGACTTCAGGCAGTCATTGCCAACAAAGGGTTTTCAACCAAGTATTAGAAATTAACATTGTAGGGTGCAAGAGGATGGGTGACAAACAAACGTAATTGTTTTGCCAGTAACTCTTTGCTGTAATGGATGCGGTAAACAAATTTAAACTGTAACAGGTTAGATATAACTTGTGTATACGTATAGAACAATCTTTATGTCGCCATTAGCAGCAATTAGGATAATATAATGCTTGAATTGTCTTGGCAACTGAGCAATTACTCTTCAGTGAGCTGAGAACAGCTTCAGAGCAATATTGTGCCAGGAGCTTGTCTGGGGATGTCTGTCCTAGAGATGTGACTTGCCTCTGTATTGCACCCATGAGGCTGTAATTTCTTCTCTCGTGGCACTGAATCTCCACTCTGCCTGTTCTGATATCTGGGCTCTGGCTGTTACAGAGCTATACACCTGGTGTCTGCACACATGTGCACCCACTGGAGCGGTATTCTACTCCCACTTCCTGTTCAGGCTGAATCTCCATTTTTGGCTGTCCTGACCAAGGATTTGTACCCTCTACTGGAGTTAGGATATGGCCACACCAAGTTTTTTGGACGAGGTTTTGAGGTAGATTTGCCTGCAGCATTTTCTGCCAAAGCCAGAATGTATAAGTCCTTCCTTTATATATAGATTCCTTTGTCTGCCTCAAAACCTCATCCACAAAACTCTGTATGGCAGTACCCTTAGGGCCAGTTTGCACGACTGATTTTAAAAAACACGCTTAAAAAATCAGCGTGGAATCAGCGTGTTTTCTTTTCAGCATGTTTTTTATGCGGTTTTTGACGCAGTTTTGATGTTTGTTTGTTTTTTAACCAATGGGTGTTCATTTCACTGCAAAACTGAATTTTCCGCTTGAGGTTTTTGATACGGATTTGCGCCAAGAAATGCACAGAAAACGCACACAAAAAAAACATGGACTTACAGGGAGTGGTTTCTTCTGCTTCCTAGTCATTTCAACGGGAGATTCAGCTGTGCTGAAGATGCTTCAACAGCTGGGATTCTGCCCCAAGATAGGCTATGCTGCTTCTTTTTTACACGTGTAAAAAAAACGAATAAAAACAAGCACTGCCTCACATTGAAATAAATGGGAGGCTGTTTTAGGGCGTTTTTGGAGCTGATTTTGAGGCAGAAATGCTCCAAAATCAACACTAGTGATGAGCGAAGTGAGCTTTGGATCCTAGATCTGAAGTTGCTTCGCTCAAAACTTCGGTTTAATGCTGTACAGAGATCCATCTCCGTAAAATGTACGGCCTCCGACAAGGTCGCGAGGCCATACATTTTACGGAAAAACTTTGGTATTTGATTTTTAAACTGAAAAACCTTTTTAAAGCTTGGATTCGAACTCTGCATTGGTTCCAACTGGTACCTCGGATCTCCGTACAGCATTAAACCGAAGTTCTGAGCGAAGCGACTTCGGATCTTGCATCCGAAGCTCGCTTCGCTCATCAGTAATCAACAGCGAAAAACTCAGTGTGAACTGGCCCTTAGCAAGCAGCGTTTCCGTGTTTTACAAGCCAATCAACATTCAGCCTCCGAAAAAAGCCAAGTGGAGCAGTTTATCGCCTCTGCTGCTTTGTGTTACTGATTTGACACAGGTCTCAAATGTCGGAGCCCCACAGATCCGACATGCTGTACTCAGTCTTTATGAGCAGCCCCTACTTGATCGTTATTTTTGTGTATTTGGAGACAGTTTGGGTGCCAATCTTTCCAGCTGTAGGATATTTACTCAGTATATCCAATGAGCAGTGTATATATCGAGTGATTGGGCAACTATTCATCTCTGTTGTATTGGGTTTGTATTACACTCTTTGTCTCCTTTTACGTAATTGATTCCATGTAGATAGAAAACAATGAGCGCAATTCTCACCGTATCCAGCATGGGATCTGAAGTTACGGAGGCAGAAGCCACTTGTAGCACTAGTAAATAAATAGAATATGTTTTATTCTGCCAGGTAATAGACATTTCAGGCAAATAATTGTGTATAGATAATGGAAGCCAGCGCCGTTTATCCGGTAGAAGTCTTCTTCGCACACATTATAACGAAACTGTCACAAACCCTCATTTCCAGAATGCGTGAAGCTAGCAGAGATTTCTGGAGGTTCGTTTTGTCAACTAGCAGGGGGCAACAGGCGCATTTATTTCTTTTTGTTGATCCCTTCCATGAAGGAGATGATACTTTTCATGTTTTGCTGTGGAAAAATCATATTTGGTTGTTTTTGAGTATTGTAAAGAGCCGGGCAGATCCAAAGGCCAAGTAAGTAGCTGACGACTCCTAAATTTTACAGAAATGTCAGCGTTTTAAACCATTTATCTTGATTTCTTAAAGGGAATAATTGTCCTGGATGTGATAGTCACAGGTCACATCACTGCATAAATGAGCTGCCCACAGGAATAATGGAGGAGATTTCTTACATTTATTGCGCAGGTTCCTTCACCAGTGCAGCATAAGGTCTATTCATTCATTAGGAGGACACGCGTCTGGTTGATGAATATGACGTGGAATTCAAACTACGGCAGGCGATTAAAACTTGTTCGAAGAGTCGCAAGAAGCTAGTCTCTGAAGGCCTGCCAACTTTTCCTCACGCCTTTTTGCAAACATATTGCCAACTATAATGGCTCATGCGCACGACCACGCCGTGTTTTGCGGTCCGCAAATTGCAGATCCACAAAACACGGATACCGCCCATTATGTAAATGCTTATTGTCCACAAAATGGACAAGAATAGGACTTTTTTTTTTTTTTTTTTGTGAGTGGCGACGTAACGGTGCAACCGATGCGAACAGTCCACATCTTTTGCGGCCCTGTTGAAGAGAAATGAATCTGTCCGCACCCGAGCTGCAAGAAATGCGGCTTGGATGCGGACCCAAACAACGGTCGTGTGCATGAGCCCTAAAGCAGTGGCTTTAGGAATATGGCTTAAATGGAGTGTTAAAGTTGCCCCAGTATTCTAAAGGCCACTATACACTGCTCAGATGATTGTCGGGAAGAAAAAAGCGTTCCTTCTTTGCAGCAGTCTCCTCCATAGTATGGGGAGGAGCGGTCGCTAATGCGATCTCTCATCCCAATACAGAATCATTGTTTACTGGCAGCAGAGTTTTGTTTAGACGGCATGATCTGCTGCCGGCAAACTTTAGGTGATCTTATTACCCGATGAATGAGCATTTCCTCGGGTAAGCAGCGGCAGATTATTGCTAACGAGCGTTCCTAATAAAGGGACATTAAGAGCCCATTTACACAGGCTTATTTATAATCTGTCCATAACCAGTGCGATCGACAATATGGCAACTGATAGTCTCATGTATACGTCTGTTTATATGGAGCAATTGAGCAGTGAGTATGTGTGGATGAATGAATGATCATGTGATCTTTCTTCTCCATGCAGTTTGCATTATGGTCGGCAGCGCATCCCTGTTTACCTGAAGGGATGCGCTGCAGACAAACAGTGGTTTTTATGTCCGTATAGAGGATGCAATCTTTGACGAGCGAGCATTCTCGTTTGTCGCTTGATCAGTGCCCATGTTTACACGGGACAAGTATCATTCAGGCAATCATTGGTCCATGCGAATGGACCATTAGCTAATGGTCTACAAACTGTGGCTTCCCAATTCCCAACTTGCTTTGAGGGTCACATACTGTGTCTGCATGCCAGGTGTCGAAGCACTAGTGATTTTAAAGCGGTTGTTCAATGAAAACTGGGGGTGGGAGTCGTGGTCATGACCCTTTCAAGAAGTGGCTGTGGGCAGTTTTGAGCTGTCCACGTATTACACTGATGGACATTAATCTTCTGCAGGGGAAATGTCTGGGGGTGCCGGCTTCCCCCACCAAAATCAGCTCTTTCTGGCGTTGTTGGGAGTTGGACTTAGTCGTTTTGGTGCTTGGTAGCCGTACCGTTAGAAACTGCAAATCAGAAGATCACCTTGGTGGAGTCAATGAACTTTGATCTTTTTCATACGCATGTTCAAATCCATATTCATGTCCCTGAGGTGTGATGTTGTAGGAGTTGGTGCTGATTTGACCTAAAAGGATTATCCAGGAAAAGATATTTTTGACTTGTCTTCAGGATATGTTGTCGGTATCAGATCTGCTATTGTCTCCACACTCAACTGAATAATAGCTAAACATGAAGGAAGGTTTGTGAGACGCACAGGACTGAGGAAAAATAAGGAGGAGGTGCTGCCAGTAAAGAGGATCCGCCCTTCCTCTAAAAGTGTATAAATAATGATAAAAAAGTATACTGGGCACACTCACTTATGCAGAATCATACATTTTATTAATACTAGACATATAAAATAAAATACAATCAATTACTCTAAGAACGCATATAAAATACAATCAGTTAGTATATGAGCACATTAGCACAATAAAACCATAATGGTTTTATTGTGCTAATGTGCTCATATACTAACTGATTGTATTTTATATGCGTTCTTAGAGTAATTGATTGTATTTTATTTTATATGTCTAGTATTAATAAAATGTATGATTCTGCATAAGTGAGTGTGCCCAGTATACTTTTTTATCATAATAGCTAAACATGGTGTATGTTCCGGTGGTGCCCATTACTCCCTTTCACAGACAGTTTTAATAAATGTAAACCCACCCATTACACAGCTCACCATTTTTGGGGACCTAACATGTCCATTAATAATAGTGGTTCGATGCTCTTATATATTTGCTTTGATTGTATGTTATACAGCTGTTTTCCTTGTTGCAGGGAGCTGGTTCACATTTTGACACACATCGGGCAAGCACTTCACCAAGCCAAGCTTCAGTTCATTCTGGTTATCCCTCCTGCAGTAGCACCAGGGTAAGTGAACCCGTCATTTTTCACCCATTTTTATTATGGTAGCCAATAGGCAGACACAGATTATGTAATCGCACCACACGTGGATTGGGTGCACTTAGTTGGTTCGGATCACAATGTTTTGCATTTTATTTCCCTGCCAGTTGGGTACTGGGAATTTGTACGGAACCAGAAGTCACAAGATGAAACAGAACTCCTTAAAGGGGTTTTGTCACTTCAGGAGCTGAACCCGGATATAACCCCCATACAGTATAACATCACCTTGTGGCTGCCCCCATACAGTATAACGTCTCCTTGTGGCTGCCCCCATACAGTATAACGTCTCCTTGTGGCTGCCCCAATACAGTATAACGTCTCATCGTGGCTGCCCCCATACAGTATAATGTCACCTTGTGGCTGCCCCCATACAGTGTAACGTCTCCTTGTGGCTGCCCCCATATAGTATAACGTCTCCTTGTGGCTGCCCCATACAGTATAATGTCTTGTTGTGGCTGCCCCACACAGTATAATGTCTCCTTGTGGCTGCCCCGTACAGTATAATTTCTCCTTGTGGCTGCCCCCATACAGTATAACGTCACCTTGTGGCTGCCCCCATACAGTATACCTTCACCTTGTGGCTGCCCCCATACAGTATAACGTCACCTTGTGGCTGCCCCCATACAGTATAACGTCTCCTTTTGGCTGCCCCCATACAGTATAACGTCTCCTTGTGGCTGCCCCCATACAGTATAATGTCACCTTGTGGCTGCCCCCATACAGTATAATGTCACCTTGTGGCTGCCCCCATATAGTATAACATTTCCTTCTGGCTGCCCCCACACAGTATAACGTCACCTTGTGTTTTTTTTCTTTTAAATGGATATTTCATATATCAAAAATATTCAGACGATAACGATATTATGAAATTTATCGCGATAACGATATATATTGCGATAAATTTCTTAATCGTTATCGCCTGAAGATTTTTGATATCGTCCAACCCATTATAGACCACCCATCAGTGCCGATGATGTCTACGGGGTCACTGCTGGGCGGAAGCCTCTACCTAGCAGTGTGAGAATGTAAACCAGCCACCACTAGCCTACCACATAGATGTGCAAGTCTGAGAGAGCTGCTCTATTTGTTAGGGGCTTTCTGCTCTGGTCCATGAAAGTGGGGCCCCAAACAAAGGGACCAACGTCTGTAATGTCCATACGACCCTGTCCATATACCTGAATATGGATAGCAATGTATTGCTGAAAAAAAAAACTTCTTGACTTGCAGTATTTTTACAGAGAAGGGGATATGGCAGGTTTGGACTCCTTTTTAGGCGTTTGTAGACCACTGTGTTCTGCTGCTGCATTTTGTCGCCCTAGACGCAGCTTTTCTTCCTCCCATATACAATATGACATTTCTTCTGCAGGTGTGTGTGAGTGATGTAGAGGCGTGCATGCCGCTCATGACCTGCCTTTCTGTCTGATGAATGCAGTTGCTGTGTGGGCTGCTTATCTGTGATATCCGATAAAACCTGTGACCCACGCTTTCTGCGGGTGCCTCCTAATTATGTTATCCTACAGTTCCCTTTAGGCTCTTGGTAACGGTCCGGAAAATCCATTACTGCGCTTATTTTCCATTTAATAGCCGCACACCATATTTCCCTAAGGCTTTGCTGATGTACCCCCCCTAACGCTTTCAGTTGCTCCGTGTCCTTCTTAGTCTATACTGCTGCTCGCTGCCTTTATTTCATTGCATATTACGAGAGCTATTCTTTTCTTGACCAGTTCTGATCTTCCCTGATTTTCACAAAACACACAACGAGGGATATTTATCAAGACTGGCATACCCACATGCCAGTCTGGATCTCCCTGCGCTGGCAAGAGATGCGCCTAATTTATTAAGAAGCAGATGCCTCTTAATAAATTAGGCGCATCTCTGCCCTGATGTGCGCCAGAAATTTAAGTCTACGCCAGACCTCTGTTATAACTTCAGCCAGTTTCTGGCGAAAGCTACAGTAAATCTGTCTGGTAGCGCAAAGCCTTGCCCCCTTTACTTTTCTTGCCAAACTCTTTAATAAATGTCCCTTAATCTGTCACTTTGCATAAGCAGAGTGGGGGAGATTTATTAAAACTGGTGTAAAGGAAAATTGGTTTAGTTGCCAAAAACCAATGAAGAACCCCAAGACCCCACCTCAAATGTGAACTGAGATCCCTTCTTTACTAACAGCTTAGGCTACTTTCACACTGGCGTTTTGGTTTCCGTTTGTGAGTCCGTTCAGGGCTCTCACAAGCGGTCCAAAACGGATCAGTTTTGCTCTAATGCATTCTGAATGGAAAAGGATCCGCTCAGAATGCATCAGTTTGCCTCCGATCAGTCTCCATTCCGCTTTGGAGGCGGACACCAGAACGCTGCAGCGTTTTGGTGTCCGTCTGACAAAACTGAGCCAAACGTATTCGTTCTGACACACAATGTAAGTCAATGGGGACGGATCCGTTTTCTATGACACAATAGAAAACGGATCCGTCCTCCATTGACTTTTAATGGCGTTCAAAACGGATCCGTCTTGGCTATGTTAAAGATAATACAAACGGATCCGTTCTGAACGGATGCAGACGTTTGTATTATCTGAACAGATCCGTCTGTGCAGATCCATGATGGATCCGCACCAAACGCAAGTGTGAAAGTAGCCTTAGGCTACTTTTACATGAGCGCCGATCGATGACATAACAAGTTGATCGCTGGTCTTTTAACTGTATTTATATTTAGCAGTCATCGTAAGACGTGTACAGACATGATTTACATGGGACAATGATCGTGAACAGACATACAAAAAAAACGTCATATTTGCCAACACTCCAGGAAGAAGGTAGACCTCCTAAACTCCTGGAATAGTTGGCAAATCCCCCAGTGCCGTATAATCCTCCTGGCACCTCCTATAAAACAGCCTTAACATTGTAGCATTGGCATGCTGCTTCATCAGACTCCACTTGAATGTCCAAACACACATTGCGGGTTCAGCTCCTGTCCTGAAAAGGGGAGTGATCTATGGTAAAGGGGGCATGGTCTAAGAAAAGGGTTGTGCCAATGGGCAAAAATTCGACAAAGCGATTCATGCGCCACACCCTCCAGCCTCCCACTTCTGAAAAGATGGCAAATACGATGAAGGTTCTTTCAGCTGATCTTTGGCCCATTAAAAAGCTGTGTCTGGACAATGCCGGGAATTGTCCAGACACAAACCGCAGCATGCATCAGTTTGTGTCCGGCCGATCCTCTGCATTGTGTGCCAGAATGCATACAGATCTCCACCGGACCCCATTATACTTAATGGGGCCGGCTGGCATTCCGTCGCCGTCCAGCAGGCCGGATCTGGAGAGTTCTTTGCTGGAACAGCCTGCCAGAATTAACACAGCAGGTGTGAAACTAGTCTAAGACAGGCTGCCTGCTCACTGAAGGATCAAATTACATCATTCTATAGTCTGTGGAGAGGGGACGGGGAGGAGCAGTGAGCAGCAGAATGAAAAACAGAGACCCATGCATAATTTCTATATGCTGCTTCTGAGTAAGTGATATATGCTGCTCTGAGAGAGATAGGGAGCAAAACCTGCTGTCTTCATGTGTATTCTGTGGGCAGACATCAATACAGCTGGTCTCCATTCCCCAGCTCAGGGACATATGTAGATGCAGTATGCAAAGGAGAAAGCTGCTAAAAAAAATGGCAGATCTATCTATAATACTTTGCCACCACTCATGTACAAAAAACACACAGAAGTTTCTGTATGCTTTAGCCCAAAAAAAAAACATTGCTGTGGTCCAGCTGTATGCCCTCTAGGCCTCAAATTCTCAACCTTTGGTACTTGTACCACAGGAGGTACCCATAGATTCCATGGGAGGAATTTATCATTCCTTTCAGCCCAACTTTTATTGGTAAGTCACAAATGGCATATTTTACAACTTTTTAAATACCACTTAGAAAACATTTTTGCGCAAGTAGCATTTCTCCGCTGCCCCTGCCACTTTACCAAAAAGGGAGGGGGCAGGGCCAGCTGGTGTAGATTTCAGGTAAGGCTCATGGACTTACAGATATTCGCATAATTTATGAAGAGGCATGCACTTCATCATGAATTAGGCAAATCTTCCGGTAGGGGAGATCATTTTAAGATACATTCCCCCCCAGTGTCTTTTTACTGTGCCTTTAGTGGGTGTAGCACAATGGGAGTACGGTACCTTTTTTTGTAATTGATTTGAGTGTTTAGGAACATTAAGAAACACTGGTCTAGACAATTTTCTGCTTTCATTTATATAGCTCTAAAAAGAGCACGAGTTAAATGACAAAATTATGGCTTCCTGCATCTGCCACTAGAGGGAGCTGAGCCTCTCACTGAGTTTATCATAAAACACTTTCTGGGGTATTGGAGCTCTGTATCAGATAATAAAGATACAGGTATAGCAGTGGGGTACCCAGGTTAATTAAAACTCCAGTGTCAGGCAGCAGTGTGTTAAAAAGTGTGTCTGTAAATATCAAAATGATGTTCTGCAGTAGAGCTAGGCAAGACACAAAGCAAAGAGAAAAGCTCAATGTGACAATCCACACTGAAATTATGACGAATGAAAAACATTTCATATGTATTTTGTTGAACTCGACTGTGTCTGGGGAGGAGAGAAGTAATGTTATTTTATATATTGTGTGTTAAAGAGGACCAGTGTCACCTCTCCCAACATGTCTGTACTGTAATGTACCAAATTACCATGACCATTCTGAAACATCTATACTTCTATGCCTCGATGTTGTGCCGTTCCTCAATTATTCCTGCCATTAGTTTATGAATGAATTCCCACCTGGTTGTTACCAGTTGGGAGTGTGTCACTGCGCAGTCTGACACTATCCAGTCGGTGCTACCAGTGTCATGCTGCGGGGACACACGCCCAGTTGGGGATTAATTCACAGACTTCTCGTAGGAATGGCACAACACAGAGTAATAAGAATAGAACTGAAACGCGTCATGATAGGTGACAGAAATATCTTCTTTCTAGATCTTAGTATTTGCTCTTTGGATTTCTTTCATTTTATAAGGCTCGGGTTACATGGAGACGCTTTGGAGCTCTACCGATTGATGTTAACCATTCAATGACCTCCGCAGTCCTTAGGATTATGTGTCCTGTAACTAATTTTATCCATCTGGATGGCAGCGGTACAGTAGCTCAGTAGTTAGAATGAAGTCTATGTGATCTTGGCGTAAAATCCATAGAAGGGTTTTGGGTAATTGTCCTAATGCCTCATATGGATAGTCACGTGAGTTTTTGAGCTCGATTGATGTAATTCTGGTGGATTGAGCCCGTAGAGTATAATCGTATATACTCAGCCGCTAAACTCTATAAGTTATTACGCCCACTTTGCAGGATGACTCACCTCATTAGCTGCATACAAATAGCTGTCAGTGGCAAGAACTGCTTGTTATCACTGCTAGTGTAATCCGGGATCATTAGCAGCCAATATTCTGCGATTCTACACTGAAGCCTGACACG
Source organism: Bufo bufo (assembly GCF_905171765.1). Lineage (NCBI taxonomy): Eukaryota > Metazoa > Chordata > Amphibia > Anura > Bufonidae > Bufo > Bufo bufo. The sequence goes on from NC_053398.1 coordinate 44,159,531, forward strand.
GGATTCTGTTGAAAATGCGACACTCCGTGCTCCCCAGGTTGCAAATCCCATTTTTTTTTTTTTAGGTTGCATATTGCTCTTTTGACATCTACGTTTGACAGCCCGTTTTTATTAGAAAGCCTCCCTGATGGCTAGCTCTTTACAGGGTATCCTGCTTTTTTGTAACTCCCAATAATCCTCTGTAACCTGTCAGCAAGCGTTCACTTTTCCTGCAGCGCCACCACAGGTGGAATTAAGCATTATGCAGTTCCTATTTAAGGCCTTGTGCACGCAACCGTATCCATTTTGCTGTCTGCAAATTGCGTATGTTCAGCATACAGATGCGGTTCGCGTGCCGTCTGCATTTTTTGTGTGTGGACCCACTGACTTAAAGAGGACCTTTCACCCATTATGACATTGTGAACTAAGCATACAGACATGGAGAGCGGCGCCCGGGGATCTCACTGCACTTACGGTTATCCCTGGGCGCCGCTCCGTTCTCCCGCTATGTCCTCCGGTATCTTCGGTCACTAAGTTATGGTAGGCGGAGATTTCAGTCACTAAGTTATGGTAGGCGGAGTCTGCCCTTGTTCTGCTCTAGCGCTGGCCAATCGCAGCGCAGAGCTCACAGCCTGGGAGGTTCTTTTCTCCCAGGCTGTGAGCTCTGCAATGCGATTGGCCAGCGCTAGAGCAGAACAAGGGCAGACTCCGCCTACCGTAACTTAGTGACCGAAGATACCGGAGGGCATAGCGGGAGAACGGAGCGGCGCCCGGGGATAATAGTAAGTGCAGTGAGATCCCCGGGCGCCGCTCCACATGTCTGTATACTTAGTTCACATTGTCATAATGGGTGAAAGGTCCTCTTTAATGGGTCTGTGGTATGCATTGTGAGGACATAGTCTGTATTTTTGCGGAAGGGACATGCGGAAAGCATATGGGTGATCTGTGTGCTTTCCGCATCCGTATGTCCATTCTGAAAAAGGATAGAACATGTGTTATACTTGCCCTCAAAATGTGCACCACAGACCCATTGAAGACCATGGATCCGCATAAGATGTAGATGCAACATGGTCTGTATCTGTGTTTTGCGGATCCATAGAAAGGAATGAGTTCTTGCGTGATCTGCTAAAATGCAGATCGGATGCGGAAGAAAAATATGGTCATGTGAATGAGGCCTAAATGAGTATATGGTGTTGTATAGATGTGAATTACGTACTTCTTAGTAGCAGGCTCATCATAGTCATAGAAGTAGTCAGCTTAAGGGTCCATTAACACGTCTGTAGAATGGGTCCGGAACCGTTCCGCAACGTTGCGGAACGAATCCGGACCCATTCATTCTCTATGGGGCCGGAAGAGATGCGAACAGCACACAGCGTGGCCTCGATCTTCTGGTCCGTTGTCCCGAAAAAAATAGAACATGTTCTATTCTTGTCAGCAATAGGCAGTTCTATGGGGGGGTGCCAGCTGGGTGTTTTGCGGATCCGCAATACACTACGGACGTGTGAATGGACCCTAAAGGGGTTTTCCAGGCTCCTGATATTGATGACCTATCCTCAAGATAGGTGAATAAAATCTGATCGGCGAGGGTATGAAACCCCCACAAGGAGCTGTATCCTGCAGCCTCTGGTGTTGAAACTATGTCTTTGAGGGCTCATGCACACGAGCGTGTGTGACCCGTGTCCTCCAAGACCCTCGCCAATCAGACATGAATGACAGGATAGGTCATCAATATTGGAAACCTGTTATGCGAACATTGATTTTCTAAGCGTTGTTGTTGATGTTAAAGGGGTCCTCTCACTTCAGCAAATGGCATTCATGTAGTGAATACAAGGCACTAAGGGCTCTTTCACACTTGCGTTCTTTTCTTCCGGCATAGAGTTTCGTCGTCGGGGCTCTATGCCGGAAGAATCCTGATCAGGATTATCCTAATGCATTCTGAATGGAGAGAAATCCATTCAGGATGCATCAGGATGTCTTCAGTTCCGGAACGGAACGTTTTTTGGCCGGAGAAAATACCGCAGCATGCTGCGCTTTTTGCTCCGGCCAAAAATCCGGAACACTTGCCCATTGAAAGGCATTGATCCGGATCCGGCCTTAAGCTAAATGTCGTTTCGGCGCATTGCCGGATCCGACGTTTAGCTTTTTCTGAATGGTTACCATGGCTGCCAGGACGCTAAAGTCCTGGCAGCCATGGTAAAGTGTAGTGGGGAGCAGTATACTTACCGTCCGTGCGGCTCCCCGGGCGCTCCAGAGTGACGTCAGGGCGCCCCGGGCGCATGGATGACGTGATCACATGGATCACGTCATCCATGCGCATGGGGCGCTCTGACGTCATTCTGGAGCGCCCCGGGAGCCGCACGGACTGTAAGTATACCGCTCCCCCGCTCCCCGCTCCTACTATGGCAACCAGGACTTTAATAGCGTCCTGGGTGCCATAGTAACACTGAACGCATTTTGAAGACGGATGCCTCTTTAAATGCTTTCAGTTCACTTGCGTTTTTCCGGATCCGGCGGGCAAGTACACGACGGATCCGGACAACGCAAGTGTGAAAGAGCCCTTACTAATGTACTGTGATTGTCCATATTGCCTCCTTTGCTGGCTTGATTCTTTTGTTCATCACATTGTCAGGAAGCTGCGGGACACCCCGGAGCTCTGGTGAGCGCAGTGACCTCCCGGCAGCTTACCAATCACAGCACTGTACATTGTATAGCTGCTCTGCTTGGTATTGCAGCTCAGCCCCATTGACTTGGATGAAAAAATAGGCCACGTGACCGATAAACGTCAATATCACTGACCTAAGAAGGGGCCACGTCATTCACTGAGCGTCTGACCTCTTCTAAAAGCTGATAGGCGGGGGTGCCCGCTGATCTGATATTGATTACCTATCCTGAGGATAGGTCATCAGTATCTATTCCTGGACAACCCCTTTAAGTGAATATACGTTTTAATGAATCTTTCGCCACAAAACTGCATATCAGTCTGCTCCGCTCCTCCTGCTCTCTAACCTGCTGCCCACAGATAGGACTGTATGAATAACATACCAGGTTTCATTGAATTGAAGGAATGGTAGATGAAGTTTGTTGAAACGGCAGCATAGGATCTCCAGATCTTCGTGCATACGGGATACCCTGTCATTTTTTTTTCAGTTCCTCCATCATAAATATTAAAGAACTGATATTTGTGTTACTTCTTTTTAAGTATTTCATTGAAGATGCATATGCACATGAAAAATGATACCCATGAGGAACATCCACCTCCTTATATTTCCCGCAGTCACTTCTTCTACCCCCTCATTGCCAGGGAAGTAATTCCGCGTAATTCCCTTTGGCGTCTGTGGAATACTCTGTTATTTGTTTCCAAAATGTCAATTACCTCTAATACCCACAGCCTAGAAGTTCACGGACAAGGTGAGAAAAGCATCTCTGTCGGATGCCTCCAGCAGAGTCTGAGGGTTAAAAGCATCAATAAACCGTGGAGACGTTGATTGGAGCCTGGACTGTTCTGCTCCCTCCGCCCCTCTCCTCTGTGATGTGCACCGCTCAGAGGGAAGTCCATTAAGCTGTCCGTGGACTCTGCGAATAACCTTTAGCAGTGCGACAGCCCCCCTCTCACCTCTGCTCAATCCAGGGAGATAAACGCCAGCCCCCGTGTTTGATCATCTCCCTTTTCTTCAAACAGATTAGAAACGATTCCAGTTCAGGGCTTTGGAAATTGATTTCCTTCTCTTCTCTCCGTTCCAGTTGACGAGTGACCCCTCGCTGCTCCCGTGTCTTCTTTTTTTTTTTTGGTAATTTATTTATTTATTTTCAAGCCTTTTGTGTCCTGTCATTAATTGTCCCTCGTCATCCGCTGTTCGGCCCCTTTCCACTCTTGTTTCTGGCCATTTTAATCACGTCGTAAGTCTGAGAAGCAAAAGATAAATCCGTTGTCTCGACTGGAATTTTGAGCACCATCCTGGGGCGACGCATTAAGCAGATAGATAATAGTTGGCGCATTGGATTGACACACATATTGATCAAAGGGCATCTTTGGATTTAAGAAATTGTTGACTTTACGTAGGAACCTAACAAGCACCTGACAGCAGGGTCAAACCTATTAAACCAGGGATGCCATCTGCTGGGGTTGATCCTGCCGTTTAAAATGATATCTGTCTTATGAAAATCGATTGCAGCATTCCCGAGAAAAATACTTTTATTCTTTGTGCAACTAAGGGCTTCAGTGCACCGAGGGGCGGGGTCAGCACTGGAAGCAGGAGGAGCCGAAGGGGAACAGAGGGTCTAGGCCCCACCCATCAGTGCATTGAAGACTTCATTTTCAGACAGAATAAAAGTCTTTTTTTCTCAGGAACGCTGCAACCAATTTTCACAAGACAGGTATTGTTTTAATCAGCAGGGACAACCCTACCGAGCAGTGTGCTTGGTTTAATAGGGTTGATTTTGATGACAGATAGTCTTTAAGAATATTGGCTCAAAATTAAAATTAAAAAACTATTTCTTCTGCTGAGTCTCTGGTTGGCAACCATTATGGCTGCCATTACACCCCCTGCTAGGGATTTTCAGAAAACTTTCCTAGAGTATTTGATCACAATTTTACGTGTCCTGTGATCCTCACTCTGGTACCCATTGTATAGCTTGGCAGGTTTGCTGTTTAGAAGTGGAACCTGTGATGGCCTTATTTCTTTATTGCCAGTTTTCCCAGAAATGGATATTACCCGGGAATGACTGAAAAGAGGAAGATAACCCAATAGATTAAGTTTTTTATTATTAAATAAAAGTAAACTGTATTAACTCTATGCTATGGAACAGATCTACTACCGCACTTTGACGGAAATCTGTCAGCAGTTTTGATAATGCTAAACTGTTGACAGCCCTAAGTAGGGATTGGGAGAACAGTACAAACATACTGTTTGGGGAGACTTTATCATCAGGAGTAGTGAGAATATGAACTTTTATTCTGCCAGATTCTGCTCCTTGGATGCAGTGGAGGTCAAGCTTCACTCTACATTGAGCAGCTGCAGCCCCTCCAATCTCTGAAAGTCACAGCTGTCGTTGGCTTCTGGTTGGATACTACAAAGCATAGGGAGAAGCTGTGAATGTGGAGAGCACTTCACAATGTACTGTAGCTCTGCCTCCTGGACACTTAGGGATCAAAATGTGGCTGAATAAAAGTTCATATTCTCACTACTCCTGATAAAAGGAACAAAAAAGGTATGTTTGTACTGCCCTCCCATACTTAGTGCTGTCAGCAGTTTAGCATGTTACAAACTGCTCACAGACCCCCTTTAAAGGTAACCTGTCCTCAACCTTATGCTACTCTTACTGAGAGCAGCATAACCCTGTAACAGATGCACTGATTTCAACAGTCTACCACTTACCTGCTGGTTTAAAGCAGAGAAGCAGAGAATTAAATCCATGGGAGATCCATATTGTGATCTGCACGTAGCTCATGCAGATTTTGCAGAATCTAATCCAATAACTATCGTATCGTATCTGATAACTACTATTTCATTTCTAATTATTAGCTGCCTGACTTCACCTTTCATAGTAACTTATGAAGGTTGGAGTTCTTCTGGGTGACTGAACAGAAAAAAATCCTTCTCTACACATAGGTCACAGCATGTTGATAGATGACTGAGTATATAGTGCTATTGTATATAGCTGGCATTAGGTATCATTTGGCAAATCTGAAAGAGTTACAGTATTGGCATACATAGATGATTGCACGGTTAGGATATGCTGCATACAGATTTTACCATTGATTTTGCTTCAGCTATGCCTCAATATTTCACCCTTGGTGTCCTTTGAAAATCTGCAGCATACTCTAAAATCTCTTCAGATTCCCTTCACTACATGGGAACGGGATTTTGAAAACTAGTTTTGTCTTAGTTATAACAAGCACTGGCGTATATTCAATGGAGGAAGACCATGTGACTGGTATGGGGCCTGGTGGGAGGAAGAGACCCAGCACTGAACTTCTTTCCCACATGAAATCACTAGTTTTTTGTACAGCTGCCACTAGGGGGAGCTCATTGCAAAGACATTATTACAGTAACTATATAAATTCCTATGCACTGAGCTCCCCCTAGTGGTGGCTGCAGGCAGCCAGTTTTGTAATATGTTATGAGAAGAGAAGCAGTGATTTAGTTTTGTATGGGGAGGTTTAATAATGTACAGTATATACAGCAGTTGTCTGGTTTAAAATGAAATAAAAATTTAGAAATATTCTGTGAATTATGAAGCACCTGTTTCACTTTTTTCTGACATAGAAGTCTGATAAAGTGGGTGAGGCGGAAGGCGACTTTTTTTTATTACAATTTTCAATTAAAATTTCTTCTGATCAATGAGAAAGACCCTTAAAATTATCAGAGATCAGCAGCTTTTCATTCTGGGTTTCCAGGTGGGGCAGGAGGGTGGGAGGAGGAATCCCGCATTGCACTTCCTCTCTTCCTGACAATAAAGCACTGCATTTTGATACAGCTGTCACTAGGGGGAGCTCAATGCAAAGACATTATTACAGTAACTGTATAAATTCCTATTCACTGAGCTCCCCCTAGTGGTGGCTGCAGGCAGCCAGTTTTGTAATGTATTTTGCGAAGGGAAGCTGTATGGTGGAGATTTATTAATGTATTTATGGCAGTTGTCTAAATATTCTGTTCAGAATGAGTGCCTTATTTTAGGACACTTGTTTTACTTTTTCTGACATAGAAGTCAGTGGGTGAGGTCGAGGGCGACTTCTTTTTATTGCAATTTTTAATTAAAATTTCTTCTGATCAATAAAAAAAAAAACTTTAAAATGATCAGAAAGTCTGCGGCTTTGAGTTCTGCGTTGCCTGGGTGTGTTTGGATGGGACACAATTTTGCAGTGGGATCCTATGAGGTTTGTGTACGCCCCTGACAACTAGCCATAGATCTCCACTGTTGCGCTCACTGACTGCGCTGTAATATCAGTGGTTATGATGTGATCTATGAATCCTATATGAATAAAGCAATAAGATTGACGTGTGAAGGACGAAGGGTGACAGCATAAATGAATCGGCGTACATTCAGTGATGGATCGAAGTATCTAGCCCGGCAGATCTTCTTTACCCCATGATAGATGACCATCTGCTCGTAAACACATTTGTATTCCGCTGTCACATTCACTAACTTTCCTCCTCGTTTTTGTTCTTCCATCATATGGGGAAATACGTCATTGACCACAAATGGTTTGATATGAGAGACGTCCATGCGATGTACACATGAAGCCACGACGCTTTCCTCTGACTAGAGACCCTGAAGGTCACGCTCCGGTGACATATTTTTTGATCATTTTAATGGCAGGCATGGACTTAAAAGCCATTTAACTACAAGCTCCGGGTATTCCTCCCTCCTCACAAAACCTTTTAAAATATATTGAATTTCTGCTGATGGATAAAAGCCGCAGTCTGATTCCCGCTGATCTCCTCCTCACAACAGCCATAAAGCACCAAACCCGCTGCACAAATATTTGTTACTATTCACTTTCCGGTATTGGACCCCTTCAATTTTCTCTATATCCCCCCAACTATAAAGTAAATTTGCCACATGTTTTATTTATCAGGCTCTATCTTTTCCTCTGGATGTTTGGTATAATTTTCAGACATGATTGCATCTTAGAAGTTTCTGGTTTGCATCTCGTGTGATTTTCTTCCACAGTAAGTGCTCTAAATGGTCTTAAAGGGGATCTCCAGGAAATATTATTGATGACCTGTCCTCTGGGTAGGTCATCAGTATCGGATCAGTGGGGATCCGAATCGCAAGACTGTTAGAAGAGGCTGTGCGCCCGAGAACCGCAGCCCCTTCCTAGGCCATGTGATGTCACTGTACTTCAGTCACATGGCCTAGTTGCAGCTCGGACCCATTCAAGTTATTGGGGCCGCCGAGCTGCAATACCAAGCACAGCAGCTATACGATGTACGGCGCTTTCCTTAGTAAGCGACCGGGAGCCCACAGAGCTCCAGTAAGCGGCACATTTTCCTGAAACAGCTGATCGGTGGGAGTGGCGGGCCAATGTGATGTTGATGACCTAGCCTGTGGATAGACTAAAAAAATGTACCGCATATGCCCGGGCCCCTCACACTGAATATACTTATTTGGCTCCCTGCTCCTGGTCCCCTCACCAACACTGCTGCTTCTCCCCGTGCGCGGATAACACAGCCAATGGCAGGCGGGGACGGGGACGAGCCTCCCTAGCATCGCAGGTGACGATAGGGAGGCTTATCACCACCTGCCATTGACTGCTACCCCCCAGAACTGGACTGGGAGAAGCAGCAGCATTGGTGCTGGGATCAGGAGCAGGGAGCCAAGTAAGTATATATTTAGTGTGAGGGGCCTGGGCATATGCGGTACATTTTACAGTCTTGGATAACCCTTTTTAATAAATTTTATGCAAATAATACCCCTTTAGGCTACGGCTACAGATTTGGAAGCATTACATGAGGTGCAGCTGTGTCACCAAGTATAGTAGTGTAATAGCGGGGCTGGCACAGGAATAATTGGGGTCGTAGTGCAACTTGCACATCTCCTGCAACTCTGCATGCAAATCGTAAAAAACAATCCAGCAGTATTGAATTATTTGCAGTTTGCGTGTTGCGGGTGCAGCAAATGTGCGAATTGTGCTGCAACCCCGCTACACTGCGGTATTTAGTCGTGCAACAGGTGTCACTAGCCAAATCCTTATGTCTCTCGTATTGGAAAAGTGACTTCAGTTTCTAGTCGCACATACAGTTGTGTTTAAAATAATAGCAGTCAGACATCACTAACCTGGCAATCACTGTTTTTGTTAGAAATTATATTTCTACATGGCAAATAATTTACTAGCAGGTTTAGTAGTGTAATAGAAATCCAACAGACCCAACAGTCATGACATGCATGCTGCTGATTCTGTGTAATTGAATCACTAATTGAAAGGGGCACATTCAAAATAATAGCAGTGTGGAGTTGAATTAGTGAGGTCATTCATTCATTCTTTGAAAAACAGGTGGCAATTATTGCCCCTATTGCCCTAAGGGGTATTGTCATCTTTGTAATCATGTTGTATTCTCCTCCCCCCCCCCCCCCCCCCCGAGCCTTTTCCTAAATATAATGCATAAAATAGAAAAATCCAATTGAATTGTTTATAGTCGCTGCCCATAGATACGGCCACCGATCGCCGGCCCGCTTACCCTGGTGATCCAGTGGCCGGCCTGTATTACATGTTGTGAGCGCGCACGTCGGGCGGCCGCGCATGCGCAGATCAACTTTACTTCGTGCCGCAGCTCCAAAGGAATATACTTCTGCGCATGCGCGGGCGCCCGAACACTTCGGTGGAGGAAGAGAAGAGTCGGACGTCTTTGGAATAGCCAACGGAGGACATGGGTAAGTATTATTTGTAAATGCCCCACCAATTCCACCAACGATTTACTAATAATATCATCAATCAAGAGCATCATCAATGGGGGCATTCTTCTTCTTAGGGGCACTAATGGGGGCATTATTCTTCCTGGGGGCACAACTGGAAGCATTATTCTTACTGGTGGGGCACTAATGGGGGCATTATTTTTCCTGGGGGCACTAATGGGGCAGTATTCTTCTTGGGGGCACTAATGGGGGCATTATTCTTCCTGGGGGCACAACTGGAGGCATTATTATTCTTGGGGGCATTATTCTTCCTGGGGGCATTATTCTTCCTGGGGGCACAACTGGAGGCATTATTCTTACTGGGGGCACAACTAGAGGCATTATTCTTACTGGGGGGGCACTAATGTAGGCATTATTTTTCTTGGGGGCACAACTAGAGGCATTATTCTTACTAGGGGGCACTAATGGGGGCATTATTTTTACTTGGGGCAATAATGGGGCAGTATTCTTCCTGGGGACACTAATAGGGGCATTATTCTTCTTAGGGGCACTAATGGGGGCATTATTCTTCCTGGGGACACTAATGGGGGCATTATTCTTAGGGGCACTAATGGGGGCATTATTCTTCCTGAGGGCACAACTGGAGGCATTATTCTTACTGGGGGGGCACTAATGGGGGCATTATTTTTCCCGGGGGCAATAATGGGGCAGTATTCTTCCTGGGGACACTAATGGGGGCATTATTCTACTTAGGGTTACTAATGGGGGCATTATTCTTACTGGGGGGGGGGCACTAATGGGGGCACTAATGGGGCAGTATTCTTCTTGGGGGCACTAATGGGGGCATTATTCTTCCTGGGGACACTAATGGGGGCATTATTCTTCCTGGGGACACTAATGGGGGCATTATTCTTCCTGGGGACACTAATGGGGGCATTATTCTTCTTGGGGGCACTAATAGGGGCATTATTCTTCCTGGGGGCACAACTGGAGGCATTATTCTTACTGGGGGGCACTAATGGGGGCATTATTTTTCCTGGGGGCAATAATGGGACAGTATTCTTCCTGGGGACACTAATGGGGGCATTATTCTTCTTAGGCCCCTTTCACACTGGCAAGTATTCCGCACGGATGCAATGCGTGAGGTGAACACATTGCACCCGCACTGAATCCTGACCCATTCATTTCTTTGGGGCTGTACACACGAGCGGTGATTTTCACGCATCACTTGTGCGTTGCGTGAAAATCGCAGCATGTTCTATATTCTGCGTTTTTCACGGCCGCATAGAAGTCAATGGGGTTGCGTGAAAATCGCAAGCATCCGCAAGCAAGTGTGGATGCGGTGCGATTTTCACGCACGGTTGCTAGGTGACGATCGGGATGGAGACCCGATCATTATTATTTCCCCTTATAACATGGTTATAAGGGAAAATAATAGCATTTTGAATACAGAATGCTTAGTAAAATAGGGCTGGAGGGGTTAACAAAAAATAAAAAATGTTTTAACTCACCTTAATCCACTTGTTCGCGCAGCCGGAATCTCTTCTGTCTTTAACTGTGAGCAATAGGACCTTTGATGATGTCACTGCGCTCATCACATGATCCATCACCACTGTCCACCAATGATATTACAATAGAGGGAGGGGGGGGAGAGGGGAGGCCGCACGCTGGCCACCAATAATATTACAATAAAGGCAGGGAGGGGGGTCTGCCCCCTGCTGCCTGGCAGCCCCTGATCTCTTACAGGGGGCTATGATACACACAATTAACCCCTTCAGGTCCGGCAACTGAGGGGTTAATTGTGCGGATCACAGCCCCCTGTAAGAGATCGGGTGCTGCCAGGCAGCAGGGGGCAGTCACTATGGGAACGCCTCTGTGTTAGAATATAATGTCGGATTTGAGTTTTCACGAAGTGAAAACTCAGCTCTGAAAAAGCTTTTATGCAGACGGATCTTCGGATCCGTCTGCATGAAAGTAGCCTACGGACACTGATCACGGACGCGGATGCCAATCTTGTGTGCATCCGTGTTTTTTCACGGACCCATTGACTTGAATGGGTCCGTGAACCGTTGTCCATCAAAAAAATAGGAAAGGTCATATTTTTTGGACTGACAGGATACACGGATCACGGAGGTGGATGACAAATGGGGCATTTTACGAGTTTTCAACGGACCCATTGAAAGTCAGCGGGTCCGCAGAAAATCACGGTAAACGGAACAACGGCCACGGGTGCACACAACGGTCGTGTGCATGAGACCTTATAAGGGAAAATAATAATGGTCGGGTCCCCATCCCGATTGTCTCCTAGCAACCGTGCGTGCACTTGCTTGCGGATGCTTGCGATTTTCACGCAGCCCCATTCACTTCTATGGGGCCTGCGTTACGTGAAAAACACACAAAGAGGAGCATGCTGCGATTTTCACTCAACGCACAAGTGATGCGTGAAAATCACTGCTCGTGTGCACAGCCCCATAGAAATGAATGGGTCGGGATTCAGTGCGGGTGCAATGCGTTCAACTCACGCATCGCATCCGCACGGAATACTCGCCCGTGTGAAAGGGGCCTAAACCAAGCGGAGTATTTCAGCCGTTAACATTGCAGTAGGAAGCGGTATAGAGCCTGCTGCGATTCCGTAAGACTTGATGGGACACATGGATACCGTAGAGTGGATAGGTGATGTTTTACAGTGGATTCTGGGGTAGGGGAATTAAAAGGCTCAAACAACAGCTTAAGTAGATAAGTGATCAGCAGTCATACCATATAAAAGCATATAAAGTAAAGAAACAGTCACTTGGCTAGGGTCAGATTTTGGTAAACTCATTGTTTCCAGACGCCCAAGATGGTGGATAATAAAGAGACAAGGTGACATGTAGGGAGTCTTTGTACCCTAAAGGCCACTTTACACCGCTATCGCTAACAAGCGTTCATGCGAATGTTTGTAAGATGAGTAAAGGTGCCGCCGATTACACCATAAACGAATGAAACACTCATTCTTCGAGTAACAAGACTGTTGGTGCAGGCACCTAAATCATTGTTTGCCGGTAGCAGATTGTGGTGTCTAAACAGCCTCTGCTCCCAGCAAACAATGATTCTGTATGGGGCCGAGCGATGGCATAAGCGATCACTTCTTCGCATACTGTGGAGGAGATTGCTGCCTGTACATACACTGGTCTCCTTCACTGACGAGCAGGCGATTTGTGGGGAAGGAACGCTTCCTTCCCGACAATTGTCTGCTCCATCAGGACATGCAAAGAGGCCTTGAGTGCCAACACTGGGATTGGCACAGAATATTCCAGAAAATTGCTTAACAAGCACGTGCTCTAAATTAATGCAGTATTGTTTAGATCTGTGCAAGTTTTGGTCCTAAAGTGGAAGAACTGATAAATGAACCCTTTCATACAGAGTTGAGATAAATTAGGGGGTTATTCAACCCCTATAATGACCCCCAAAATGCCCGGGACCCTCATACTGGTCATACTTACCCCGCTCTCCAGCCCCCATGTCGCTTCTGATGCCTGCACAGCCTCCGCTGCATCTCCCCATCTCGTGAATCAAAATATCTGGTGATGGGGAGATGCAGCGTCGGCTGTGCGGGCATCAGAAGCGACGCGGCTGCCGGGGAGCGGGGTAAGTATGAACATTATGAGGGGCCTGGGCATTTTGGGGGGCATTATAGGTCCTGGATAACCCCTTTTAATTCTTCTACGTTTGACCCAAAGAACATCATTCTGTCTGGGCTGCTTAGGGTACCTTTACATCTGTGGCAGCAGATCTGGCAGATAACAGCCTCCCGTAGCTCTCTGGATCCAGCTTTGCTGGATGTTACCGCAATGCCCACTGGACCCATTGACTGTACGCAGTGGTTTTTGTGTGGCCGAATCCCGGCATATTTGTCGGGTAGCTGCCGGATCGCATTATAGTCAATGGGGCCGGCAGGCATTGCGGTAACATCCAGCTGTGCCAGACTCGAGCGTACCCTAAGTCAATCCTTCCTTGCAGTGTAAGATATTTCCATTTTTTTGAAGGGTGGTATAGACATAAAAAGTTTCATTTTTGCTAGGAAAAAAGTTTTTTTTTTTTCAGCCACAAATAATTAGAACAGATATTATTCTTGTTATAATTGCAATTTTTAAAAATCTAAAATAAGATTCAACTATATTTGATTGCACATGATCACCCTGTATAGTTTGCCTCTAAGTATATAATTAAAGATTACTTCAGTTTCCTTTCCTTCCGTCGCCTCTAATCAAACTTAACCCACCACCTCGTCTCCACCGCGTACTGAGATAAAACGTCCCTGCGCTAATGCTGTCATTTATTGTCACAAATTGCAATTCAGTCTCCTCTTTTCCCCCCACAACAGAGGAAAACTGGTACCAAATTACACAGTTTTGTCCTGTTTTCTTTTCTTTTTTTTTCTTTTTGTACTTTTCACGATTTGACATAATATCCATGCATTTCTGTTTTTCAAAAATCAATTTATATGTGCAATCATCTCGAGTGAAATTGAGACAGGAGGCACCCGAGATGTTTTTTTCTTTGTCTCCCTCATTTTATTTTATCTTTTTTTTAAACAAAGAAATTTTAAATTGCTTTTTTTTCCCTCCGTAAATTACAGTAGCGCATTTGTAGCGGCTGATACAGAAAAAAAATACTTACAAATGAAGTAACCTTTGTTACTCCAAGGAAGGGGTATTGAGTACATTGTAGCTGGTTAAATGAATGCAAATGAAATCTGAGTGTGGAGAAGCACGGAGGAGATAAGTGTCCAATGTACACAACATTATTTGCTCTCGCCCTGCAAGTCTCAATAAGTCCTCTAATCAGCAGGGAGTCGCTGTCAGCCAAGGTGAACATTAGGACGGGTTTATCAGTATAAAAAATGAAATTCCCTACAAAAAGAATGATGTGAAACAGATTTCAAATCTGCAGAGCTGTGCATGGGTAGAGAAGGTTGTTGTATTTGTTTGTATTGTTGTTTTTTTACTGTGTATTTTACTGTTTTAGGCCACTTTCACATCTGCGTCTTCCTTTCTGGTTTTGAGATCCAGCAGTTTTGTCCCCATTCATTGTCAGTGGGGACGAAACTGAACACGCCGGAACAGAGTGCACCAGAATGCGTTCCGTTTTGTTGCGTTCCCATGCCAAGCACAAAACCGCTGCAAGCAACGTTTTTGTGTGCGTCATGGGATACTGAGCAAGACGGATCCGTCATGAAACACCAATGTAAGTCAATGGTGCAGTTTTTTTGAATACGAAAAAAAAAACGATCCGGCACTTACAATGGTTTTAGTGCCTTCTTGTTCATTTTGGAGATAATATAATTGGATCTGTTCTGAACGGATGCAGACGGTTGTATTATTGACTGGTTGCGTTTTTGCTGATTCCCTGACGGATCCAGCAAAAACGCAGATGTGAAAACTCTGTTTATAAGAAACAATTAGGCTGTGTTCACATTTGCATTGCAGATTCTGTCCAAAATGCAAAAAAATAGCACAGCTTGCAGCACAGTGTTTTCTGCACTAGTTTCTGTCCATCATGTGACCAGTGATTGCCTACAGTATGATGGAACGAAAAACAGAAATGCCAACGCGGATGTGAGTAGAACCTTAGCCATAGGCCTCATGCACACGACAGTATTTTTTCACGGTCCGCAAAACGGGGTTCCGTTGTTCCGTGATCCGTTTCCATTTTTGTTTCCGTGTGTCTTCCTTGATTTTTGGAGGATCACCAGACATGAAAAGTGAAAAAAAAAAATCTAAGTCAAGTTTGCCTTGTAAATGATAGGATCACGGACGCGGATGACAATCTTGTGTGCCTCCGTGTTTTTTCACGGACCCATTGACTTGAATGGGTCCGCGAACCGTTGTCCGTGAAAAAAATAGGACAGGTCATATTTTTTTGACGGACTGGAAACACTGATCACGGACGCGGATGACAAACGGTGCATTATCCGAGTTTTCAACGGACCCATTGAAAGTCAATGTGTCCGCAGAAAATCACGGAAAACGGAACAACGGACACGGAACACAACAACAGTCGTGTGCATGAGGCCAACCAATGTCCTTACGCTAGATTCACGTCTGCAGCACCTTTTTTCTATTTTCCTGTTTTGGTGTGGGAACAGGCAAAGAGGTATATCCCAAGAAAGGGAACCACCTCGCCAGCGCCATCTATTGGAAGTGGCTCCCTATGAGTCAAAATCCAACTTTCCAACAAACCTTGGGAATTGGCAAGGGAATAAAGTCAGACCAAATTCCCATGTCAAATCCCAAGGCTTGTTGTAAAGTCACACCTTGACTCATAGGGAGCCACTTCCAAGAGATGGTGATTGTGAGATGGTTCTCTTTCTTGGGAAATACTTCTTTGCATATTTGTTTCCCATGAAACATTGTCTATAAGTCTCCATACAGGACTAGTCTCCTTGTGGCCATCATATTTTTCAGTCCATTACAGGCTACATCACTAATGACCTCCCATAGATTGGAGTGGTCGCTTGGGTTATGGAGCTATAGCCATACATTGGGATGGTTGCTTGGGTTTTGGAGTGTTAGTCATAGATTGGGATGGTTGGTTGGGTTATGTAGCTGTAGCCATACATTGGGATGGTCGCTTGGGTTATTGACTGGTAGCCATATATTGGTGTGGTCACATTGGTTACGCAGCTGTAGCCATACTTTGTGTTTGCTTGGGTTATGGAGCTGTAGCCCTACATTGGGGTAGTATCTTGGGTTATGGAGCTGTAGCTGTACATTGAGGTGGTCACTTGGGTTATGGAGCTGTAGCTGTACATTGAAGTGGTCACTTAGGTTATGGAGCTGTCGCCGTACATTGGGTTTGTTGCTTGGGTTAGGGAGCTGTCGCTGTACATTGCATTGGTCACTTGGGTTATAGAGCTGTAGCCGTACATTGAGATGGCCACTTGGGTTATGGAGCTAGAGCTGTACATTGGGATGGTTGCTTGGGTTATGGACCTGGAGCCATACTTTGTGGTTGCTTGAGTTATGGAGCTGTAGCTATACATTGGAGTGGTTGTTTGGGTTATGTTGCTGTAGCCATACATTGGGTTGGTCGCTTGCGTTATGGAGCTGTAGCCGTTTACTGGGGTGGTCTCTTGGGTTATGGAGCTGTCACCATACATTGTGGAGATCTTTTGGGTTATAGAGATGTAGCAATACATTGGGGTGGTTGCTTATGTATTGGAGCTGTAGCTGTATATTTGGGTGGTCGCTTGGGTTATGGAGCTTTAGCCGTACGTTAAGGTGGTTGCTTGGCTTATGGAGCTGTATCGGTACATTTGGATGGTTGCTTGGGTTATGGAGCTGTAGCCATACATTGGGGTAGTTGCTTGGGTTATGGAGCTGTAGCTGTACATTGAGGTGGTCTTTTTGCAAGAAGATATGCATGTGATCATTAGTGGAAGAGGAAATAAACAATTAAATAGACATTATGTGATTGTGAAACCAACAATGTTGGGTGGGGGTGTCACGACTGTGACTGATCCAGACAGGTCTGGGAGGAGAAGGTCGCAGCGACTTGCTACTCGCGATAGCTTGTGAGTTTGCTCCGTGGTTCAGGGTATGTCATCTGGGTTTTGCCTTGTGAACCTTTTTGTCCTGACTGGGAGTTTGTAGGCATCCTTCTCAGGTGAGTCCTGTCTGCCACTCCCAGCTACTATATTAGTTTCAGTTTCACTTGCAGTCATTGCCAGATATAGTCCTTACTTCCAGTGCTACTCTGACCTTGGAAGGAGATCGTTTGATGGTGTTGCTGTGGAGCTCTTGTCCGGCGTGGACTGTCGTGTTTGGGATCGCCTTCTCTGCTCGTGACTGGATAAGTCTATCTCTGCTGTTGTTTGTTTGTTGCTGTCTTCCCCTGTTGTTTTCCTAGACGTGAGTGATGGTGACTAGCGCTCCCATCGGCCTTTCCCCAGTCCAGTCTTGTTAGGGCGACTGAGGGTTTAGGCATCCTGCTCGCCGCACGGGTTCACACCCCGTCTAGGGTATCAGGGCAGACAGGTGCCAGCTTAGGGTTAGTCAGGGGTGGCCATTCTATTTCCCATCCGTAGATAAGGGTCCCCCTTCCCCTCCGTCTGGTGCGACACGACTGCTGCTGGGCTACCCGTCGTGACAGGGGGATGTCAGAAAGCCTTATTAAGTTATATACAAGTTGTATACAAGCATAAACTTGTAGATCATATCATCTTTATCCCGAGAAATTAAGACCATGAAAATACTTAAATATTAGTTTATATTAGGTATATTCTCAAATACATTTCATTAGTTATTATGGTTTGTTTGATCTAGGGAGCAATCATTAGGAGAAATAAAATGGGACATTATGTGCAAATTTTTTCAGCACTAGGCCACGCCTCTAACTCCACCCAAAACTTAACTAAACACCTAATTCCACCCAGTACCCTAAATGCCCCCACATAGTAATTATTCATCCTTTATGCCACCACACAGTAGTTATGCCAGCATTGTGCCCCCTTCACAGTTGTTATGACCAGATATGTGCCCCCCCCCCACAGTAGCTATGGCCAGATAGGTGCCCCCTTACTGTAATATGCCCAGATATATGCCCCCTCACAGTACCTATGCCCCCTCACAGTAGTTATACCAAGATATGTGCCCCCTAACAGTAGTTATGCCCAGTTATGTGTCCCCTGACTGTAATATGCCCGGTAAAGTGCCACCTTATAATAATATGCCCAGTAAAGTGCCCCTTATTAGTTATTCTCCCAGTAAAGTTCCCCCTGACAGTAATATGGCCAGTAAAGTGTCCCCTTCACAGGCAGTAATATGCCCAGCTGTGACCCTTCACAGGCAGTAATATGCCCAGCTGTGCCCCCTTCACACCAACAGCAGGACACACGGAGCTCCTGACCGACCCCGCTTCTGCCACGCCCCTAGCCCCATCCCCTACCCAAACCTGCAGTGTGGAGCACTGGCAAGGGAGGAGGAATGATGAAACAGAGAGCAGACCGACTGTTCTTGCTTCATCATTACAGGCGGCTGTCTCTGCTTCCTATGGAAGACAGCTGCCAGAAAGCGGGGCATACCTCCCCCGTACCTTAACTTAGCCACTGAAATCCGGGAATGTCCCGTCGGATGCTGGACGGTTGGGAGGTATGCTATTAGTACACACAAAACATGTCCTAATCACACAGGAGGACAAGTTACTTCACAACACTGAGCTAAAGAGCTGCTTCATCCTCCTGACACTACACTGGTGGTCCACCAGTTCATATAAACATAACCGTTTGGAGACAAGACTTTTTCATCTGCAGCTCATGAAACCGAACCAGCAGATGTGTACCTATGACACTGGCTGACCTGTTACATGTGCCATTGTCAGCTGAAGGCATCTGTGTTGGTCCCATGTTCATATGTGTCCTCATTGCTGAGAAAAATGAACTTTTAATATATGCAAATTAGCCTCTAGGAGCAACGGGGGCGTTGCCGTTACACCTAGAGGTTCAGCTCTCTCTCTGCACTATGACAGGACCAGGCAATGAAAACATGATCACATTTACACTGCCTGGCCCTTTCAAAGTGGAGAGGGCTCAGCAGTTGCAGAGAGAGCAGAGCCTCTAGGTGTAATGGTAACGCCCCTGTTGCTCCTAGAGGCTCATTTGCATATATCAAAACTTCATTTTTCTCAGCAATGTGAGCAAATATGAACATGGGACCGACACAGATGTCTTCAGCTGCCAGCGCACATGTAACAGGTCAACCAGTGTCATAGGTACAAATCTGCTGACAGATGCCCTTTAAAGACTGGGAACTTTCGGTGCGTTTAGCCAAATTTTATTCCTGCTACCCTAAAAGGGTTTTCTCCATTCATTATGGGATAGCAGGGTACAGCACTTGGCAGTTTCCGCCTGTCAGGACGGGCAGGACATGTGCTCTGCCTGCCAGTCTATCAGCACGGGGAAGAGGAGCCCCGTTATCAGGTTTGTGGGGTCCCAGCGGAAAGGGGACAAAACTTGAAACCTTGGAACAACCTCTTTAATGTCTTTAAATATCTAAGCTCTAACCTGGTGGACATTGTGTGCGGGTGACGTCATCTTCCCCTCAGTGTTTCTCAGCCCGTATCTAACCTCTCACTCTCTCTCCGTCGATAATTGTGCACGTCTGTATTACCATGATGTGGGACTTGTCAGGTGGCTGGCTAATAAAACAGTTTCACGGATCTGGGTCAGCGGACAGACCGTATATATAACAGAAGGCTAGAAGCGCTGATCTACTTCATTACCGCCCTGATGTATTTGCTACCAGCTTTTGCAAGGTGAAAAGACCGCAAGATGTTTTCATAGAAAGACCGTCCATTAACGGGTATGAGGGGGTCAACACTATTATACGGTTTATGTATTTTTAGACTGGCGGTAATGGCATATACTATACCATTGCGACTCCAGCGAGCAGAGCTGATGTGATAGTGTTTGCTGTAGACATGACCGCATGTCAGATAATGTTTCTTCTAGGCTTCTGACAGTTATTATTGAGCGTCGAGGGTTGTGAAGAGACTACCAGCAGGCATATGATTAAAGCTCTGAGGGAAATGGTCACCTTTTCCATGAAGCCTTACAATCTTTTATCAAATAGCAGCTTGGAGAACATCTCACGGGGGTTCACAAATCCTCCCTGCTCTATGCGATAACCTCCCCAGGAACGTGTCCGGACGGCCAGTAATGCTTACACTCTTTCCTTCAAAACCCATTTAGTCACTTCAATTACTTTCCTGTAGGCAACAGCCAAGGGTCCACTTTCCTCTTGTCTCTTATTATTTGGTGTAATTCATTTTCAGAATGTCTTCCACCACGCCGCCCCTTGGCAGTCTATTAAGCCCCCTTGCTGTAGGCACATTACCACTTTTATTTTTTTCTACTTAGGACTTTTGCACAAGACCGTATGTATTTTGCAGTCCGCAAAACACGGATCCGTAAAAGAAAAAAAGGGATGACATCCGTGTTACATCCGTTTTTTTATTTTTTTGGCCATGTCCAGAAAACAGACAAGAATAGGACATGTTCTGTTTTTTTTGCGGAAAGGACCTGCGGACATATAGATACAGAATGCACACGGAGTCACTTACGTTTTTTTTGCAGCCCCTTTGAAATGAATGGTTCTGCATAAAAACCAAATGGATACGGACAAAAATGATATGTTTGTGTGCATGAGCCCTTATTGTGTTTGCATTCCATGTGTGGCCACAACAGTTAAGAGTTGTCCCATTAAAAATATATTCTATATTTTTCGAACCAGCACCTGGATCTGAATACTTCTGTAATTGCATGTAGTAACAAATGTAGTATAGGTGCTGAGTTATTCAACCAAATGTTTCTGTATTTCTCTTTCCCCCTCTGTAACATCACTGAAGTGGTCACACATGCTCAGATCCTTCCTTCAACTGCCTCCAGACAGATCTACTGTTAAAAGCTGTAACAGTTACAAGGAAAGAGCTGCAGCAGAAAGGACATGCCTCCTGAGCTGTGGTAGACAGTGAGCAGCAACAGAAAGGACACACCTACCAAGCTGTGGAAGGGAGAGCAGCAGCAGACAGGACACACCTACCAAGCTGTGGTAGGGACAGAGCAGCAGCAGAAACTAAATGCCCCCTGAGCTGTTATAGGGAGAGAGCTGCAGCTGAAAGGTCATGCTTCCTGAGCTGTGACAGGGATAGATCTGCAACTAAGTGAACATGCCTCCTGAACTGTGATCGGGAGAGAGCAACAGCAGAAACACCACTCCACCTGAGCTGTGATGAGAGATTTGCAGCAGAAAGAGCTTCCTGAGCTGTGATAGGGAAAGAACTGCAGTAAAAAGATCAAACCTCTTGAACTGTGATAATGAGAGATCTGCAGCAAAAAGGACATGCATCCTGAGCTGTTATAAGGCGAAAACTGCAGCAGAAAGGACATGCCCATACTTTTAGCATTGACATGGCGAAGGCTGCAGCCCCCTCCAGTGCTGTGAAGGAGATGAGTCTGATGCTGCTCTCTCTCTCTCACTACCCTCCCTGCCATTGGATGATGATTTACTAACCCTAAAATGTTCTTCAATTATATAATTGGTAAAAAGTATCAATCTGATATTTAAGGACTCTATACTGAGAGGGAGTGTTC
Organism: Bufo bufo; assembly: GCF_905171765.1. Lineage (NCBI taxonomy): Eukaryota > Metazoa > Chordata > Amphibia > Anura > Bufonidae > Bufo > Bufo bufo. Next base: position 44,180,997 of record NC_053398.1, read on the forward strand.
CACAGGATTGGCGTATAACAAATGTGGTGCCAATATTCAAAAAGGGGGTCAAAAACAGAGCCCGGAAACTATAGGCCGGTAAGTTTCTGTCATGGGTAAACTGTTTGAAGGTTTTCTAAGAGATGCTATCTTGGAGTATCTCAATGAAAACAAGCGAATAACGCCATATCAGCATGGCTTCATGAGGGATCGGTCATGTCAAACTAATTTAATCAGTTTGTTTGAGGAGGCAAGTTCTAGAATTACCATAGAATGTGTGTCGGCAGATAAGAACCATTTGGCCCATCTAGTCTGCCCAATATACTGAATACTATGGATAGCCCCCGGCCCTATCTTATATGAAGGATAGCCTTCTGCCTATCCCATGCATGCTTAAACTCCTTCACTGTATTTGCAGCTACCACTTCTGCAGGAAGGCTATTCCATGCATCCACTACTCTCTCAGTAAAGTAATGCTTCCTGATATTACTTTTAACCCTTTGCCCCTCTAATTTAAAACTATGTCCTCTTGTAGCAGTTTTTCTTCTTTTAATATTCTCTCCTCTTTTACCTTGTTGATTCCCTTTATGTATTTAGCAGTTTCTATCATATCCCCTCTGTCTCGTCTTTCTTCCAAGCTATACATGTTAAGGTCCTTTAATCTTTCCTGGTAAGTTTTATCCTGCAATCCATGTACTAGTTTAGTAGCTCTTCTCTGAACTCTCTCCAAAGTATCAATATCCTTCTGGAGATATGGTCTCCAGCAGGGCTTTTTTTCTCAGAGAAAAGGTGGTGGAACTCAGCCCCCCTCCCCTGGCCACGCCCCTACCCACCCCTAGGACTGCCCCCTAAAACCGCCCCTTTAGAGAACAGGGATGCAAGTAAAATTTGGGGGGACTATAAAAGTCCAGCCCAGCAAAGAAACCCCCCAGATGGGGATGGCACTGTTAATGGGGGATCTGGGGATGGCATCCGCAGATCCCCCATCCTATAACAGTGCCATCTACAGACCCCTCCACCCCATAACAGTGCCATCCACAGACCCCCCACCCCATAACAGTGCCATCCACAGACCCCCCCATCCTATAACAGTGCAATCCACAGACCCCCCCCACCCCATAACAGTGCCATCCACAGACCCCCCCTTAACAGTGCCATCCACAGACCCCCCCCCTTAACAGTGCTATCCACAGACCCCCCCACCCCATAACAGTGCCATCCACAAACCCCCCCACCCCATAACCGTGCCATCCACAGACACCCACCCACCCCATAACAGTGCCATCCACAGACCCCCCACCCCATAACAGTGCCATCCACAGACCCCCCCACCCCATAACAGTGCCATCCACAGACCCCCCTTAACAGTGCCATCCACAGACCCCCCCCACCCCATAACAGTGCCATCCACAGACCCCCCCCACCCCATAACAGTGCCATCCACAGACCCCCCCCACCCCATAACAGTGCCATCCACAGACACCCCCCCACCCCATAACAGTGCCATCCACAGATCCCCCCTTAACAGTGCCATCCACAGACCCCCCCCACCCCATAACAGTGCCATCCACAGACTCCCCCACCCCATAACAGTGCCATCCACAGACTCCCCCACCCCATAACAGTGCCATCCACAGACTCCCCCACCCCATAACAGTGCCATCCACAGACTCCCCCACCCCATAACAGTGCCATCCACAGACACCCCCACCCCATAACAGTGCCATCCACAGACCCCCCCTTAACAGTGCCATCCACAGCCCCCCCACCCCATAACAGTGCCATCCAGACCCCCCCACCCCATAACAGTGCCATCCACAGACCCCCCCCCACCCCATAACAGTGCCATCCACAGACTCCCCCCCCATTGCCGCTCCAGTACAGTTATAAAATGTGTAAAATGAATAATGATTCTATTCATGAGGCCCCCTCTGTAGTAGAACATTCAATATATCCATCCTACTCACAGGGCTGTTATCGTAATCCAGGCCGGCCGGGCAGACGAGCGGCAGCGTCACTGACTGACGTCACGTGCCTGCCCGGCCTACTTTATGAATGAAGCAGGCGGCGCAGGCACGTGACGTCAGTCAGTGTGACGTCAGTGTTACTATGGCAGCCAGGACGCTATTAAAGTCCTGGTTGCCATAGTAGGAGCCGGGGAGCGGTATACTTACAGTCCGCGCGGCTCCCGGGGCGCTCCAGAATGATGTCAGAGCGCCCCATGCGCATGGATGACGTGCCATGCGATCACGTGATCCATGTGCTTGGGGCGCCCTGACGTCACTCTGGAGCGCCCCGGGAGCCGCACGGACGGTAAGTATGCTGCTCCCCGCTACACTTTACCATGGCTGCCAGAACTTTAGCGTCCTGGCAGCCATGGTAACCATTCAGAAAAAGCTAAACGTCGGATGCGGCAATGCGCCGAAACGACGTTTAGCTTAAGGCCGGATCCGGATCAATGCCTTTCAATGGGCATTAATTCCGGATCCGGCCTTGCGGCAAGTCTTCAGGATTTTTGGCCGGAGCAAAAAGCGCAGCATGCTGCGGTATTTTCTCCGGCCAAAAAACGTTCCGTTCCGGAACTGAAGACATCCTGATGCATCCTGAATGGATTTCTCTCCATTCAGAATGCATTAGGATAAAACTGATCAGGATTCTTCCGGCATAGATCCCCGACGACGGAACTCTATGCCGGAAGAAAAGAACGCAAGTGTGAAAGAGCCCTAAGCTGCATAAAGAGTTTACTAAACTATGATAATATACATATACAAAGATAAAGATTAACGTAACTAGGGCTGCAATGATTAATCGACGAATTCAGTTATCGAATAATCGGCGATTCGTTGCTATGCGGGCGGTTTACTTTAAATCAGCGCATCTTTTTTTTTACTTTAAAATGAAGCTCCAGTAACAGGCAGAGCGGGCGGCGGCGTAACGTCACTTACTCACGTGACGCACCTGCTCCGCCTGAGTCATTCATAAAGTGGGCGGAGCAGGCGCGTCATGTGAGTGAGTGACGTTACACCGCCGCCAGCTCTGCCTGTTGCCGGAGCTTCATTGTATTTGATTTTACATAGTAACATAGTACATAAGGCCGAAAAAAGACATTTGTCCATCCAGTTCGGCCTGTTATCCTGCAAGTTGGTCCAGAGGAAGGCAAAAAAAAAAAACCTGTGAGGTAGAAGCCAATTTTTTTCCACTTTAGGGGAATAAAAAATTCCTCCATCCCGACTCCAATCAGGCAATCAGAATAACTCCCTGGATCAACGACCCTTCTCTAGTAGCTATAGCCTGTAATATTATTACACTCCAGATATACATCCAGGCCCCTCTTGAATTCCTTTATTGTACTCACCATCACCACCTCCTCAGGCAGAGAGTTCCATAGTCTCACTGCTCTTACCTTAAAGAATCCTTTTCTATGTTTGTGTAAGGTTTTAAAGATCAATTCATAGCGCTGATTTAAAGTTTAAGTAAAAGTCACTGCAGGGTAACTGTTAAGGAATACTCTTTAGATATTGCTTTGAGCGGCGGGGCCGGTGTATTGGGACTCGGGAGACACTGTTATGGGGGAGATCTGTGGATGACACATATAGCATAAGATGCTATATAGTGTCATCCACAGATCTCCCCCCCCATAGCAGTGTCATCCACAGATCCCCCTCCCCATAGCAGTGCCACTGCCATCCACAGATCCCCCTCTCCATAGCAGTGCACAGACCCCCCTCCCCATAGCAGTGCCAGCCACAGATCCCCTCCATAACAGCGCCATCCACAGATTCCCCATAAAAGTGTGTCATCCACAGATTCCCCATAAAAGTGTCATCCACAGATCCCCCATAACAGTGTGTCATCCACAGATCCCCCATAACAGTGTGTCATCCACAGATCCCCCATAACAGTGTGTCATCCACAGATCCCCCTTAACAGTGTGTCATCCACAGATCCCCCTTAACAGTGTGTCATCCACAGATCCCCCTTAACAGTGTGTCATCCACAGATCCCCCTTAACAGTGTGTCATCCACAGATCCACCATAACAGTGTGTCATCCACAGATCCACCATAACAGTGTGTCATCCACAGATCCACCATAACAGTGTGTCATCCACAGATCCACCATAACAGTGTGTCATCCACAGATCCACCATAACAGTGTGTCATCCACAGATCCACCATAACAGTGTGTCATCCACAGATCCCCCATAACAGTGTGTCATCCACAGATCCCCCATAACAGTGTGTCATCCACAGATCCCCCATAACAGTGTGTCATCCACAGATCCCCCAAAAGTGTGTCATCCACAGATCCCCCATAAGTGTGTCATCCACAGATCCCCCATAAGTGTGTCATCCACAGATCCCCCATAAGTGTGTCATCCACAGATCCCCCATAAGTGTGTCATCCACAGATCCCCCATAAGTGTGTCATCCACAGATCCCCCATAAGTGTGTCATCCACAGATCCCCCATAAGTGTGTCATCCACAGATCCCCCATAAGTGTGTCATCCACAGATCCCCCATAAGTGTGTCATCCACAGATCCCCCATAAGTGTGTCATCCACAGATCCCCCATAAGTGTGTCATCCACAGATCCCCCATAAGTGTGTCATCCACAGATCCACCATAACAGTGTGTCATCCACAGATCCACCATAACAGTGTGTCATCCACAGATCCCCCACAATAGTCTATCCCAAGTACAGTACATCCACACCTTCGGAACGCCTCTTCTCTGCTACAGGCAACATAGTGTGTAAGAAGAGAGCTAGCCTCAGCCCTGACCATGTGAACATGTTGTCTTTTTTACACTGTAATGCAAAATTTGTATAATTTGTATACATTTTTCAAGTAAAATCATATAAACCCCTTTTTTTTGTAATTTTGGTGTTTTTCCTGATTAATCGATTAAATTATCGACAACTAATCGATTATTCAAATAATCGTTAGCTGCAGCCCTAAACGTAACAGTCACCGTGAGTCGTCAACAAATGTGCGGCCTCCATCGACCAGCACCCAGCATGGCACTTAACTGACACTCATATGATACAAACACAGGTGATGGTAGCAGGACATCTTACCCTGATGATGTCTTCCATTGAGCTGAGCCTTGTGTTCCAAAACTGAGGAGGTTATTTACTATCAGATATACACCAGTTTTCTGCTATATATCTGCTGAAGATTGAGGCGCAAATGCGCTCAGGCAAGGTCTAAAAAAGGGTACGGGGAAAGGGACCGGCCGGCAGGGCTACCTAATTTTTCATTTTCCATGCCTGTTTTAGGCATACAAAATGGTCTAAATTTAAACCACCAAGGAATCGCAAAGGGGTATTTAGACTGGAGTCTGTCACGAACCAGCGGTGGTGAACCCACTGTGCCATGTGTCCTACCTCCTCGAAGGGCGTTGCCTAAGTGAACCCCTCGATCTTCACAGTTCCCCTGATAGTGGGGATAGACCTTCCCGAGGGAAACAGCAGGTCGCTACCTCTTGAGGAGGAGAGGCACATGAGCGCTGGCGCTTAAGGAAATGCTGCAGGAAACAAGCAGCAAGCATGCTGTGGCCAGGGCTGAAAGGAAAACACTGGCAGCAGACCACCACTTAACACAGCGCCCGGGACAGCGGCGGTAAGCAGGGGAACAGCGGCGCACAGCAGCCGTTGTAACAGAGTCTAAAACACTGCTCTTAACAAATGAACTCCTAAGTGTTTTCCACTATCCTGGCCCCTCCTAGCCCAACCTAAAGGTCAGTACGCATGTAGAGTTACGTCATACTGTAGAAATATGGCCAGGTATAGACATCAATAAGCAGTTACATGACGTTAAATGGGAAGAACCAATTAAAAACCTTGCCTTACAGACCCCCAGTGTTAATCATACCCCCAAAGAGACCTCAGACTCGAGGAAAATAAGAAAAAAAAATTTTTTTTCATCAGAACTCAGATCAGGCCCCCATTGTTAATAAGACCTCCGATCAAACCCCTAATGTCAATCAGACCTCAGATATATTTCAGATTAGTGAGGGAGATATAAACGAGGGTCCAGAGTTACCATTGCTGACATAGTGTCCTGCGACCTTTAGAAAACGAGTCGGCTTACCTGGAGTATATTAACTCAATAAATGTCATTATTCATAGAACTCCTCTCATTTCTAAAAGGGTAAATGACTGCAATAGACCTACATTACTTTGTATTCTGTCCTATGAAATATACATAAAACATTTTCACTTCTCTGTGCGTGAGACCTCGACAAAGACTCTAATGGCAGCACCTCACTGAAATAAAGGTTGATAGAAAGAGATTGTTCTCATTAAATACCACTTATTCTGGGAATTGGTCTCCAGCAGTTTCTATCAATACAAAATCAAGAATCAGGTCATCATAAATGTTCTGGTGGTCTGCAGCCCTGTGTACAATGTCAGTAATTCATAGCATTAATCTACAACTGTATCCGTACTAAATCTGTGATAAATACTTGAAAATATCCACATTTTACACCAGCGTTGGTCATCCCCAGCAGGCTGTTTCGGCTGGGAGCAGCCTGCCGGAAATATCTGGATCCGGCACTGAGAGATGCTAGTTGACACCCGCCGGCCCCATTCACTATAATGGGGGATGGCGGAGATCTGACCGCGTCCTGGCAAACGTGCCGAGAGTCGGCAGAGTGCGGATGGATCTCTGCTGTTACCCATTATAATGAATGGGGCCGGACGGAATTACGGCAGTGATAGATCCGGTAGATTGTTCCCAGCTGGAACTGCCTGCCGGATCTGCAAAACGCAGATGAGAAACAGGACGTGGGCGGATGGCTAACCATCTCCTTTTCACAGATTGTACAGGGGATGGAATCCAGTAAATGCCCTGACCTGGAATGGTGCTTAAAAAGTGGGGATGACAAAACCAGGTCATGTCCCTAATATGCACTTACAGATTTGGAACACTCACACTGAACAGATTGACCCCACAGTCCCTGTCCCTAGAAAACTGTATACCTATATATCCTTAAGGTACATCCCCAACATGACTTCTGGAATCCAGGAGATAGCATAGCGAGCATACTACAAGTATGGTATGGGTAAGGCTTACTTCTATAGCATCCCATATTATACCCATACTTTTAGCTGCCAGGTCCAATCTTGTAACTTGAGAACATTTTTTCTTTTAAATATATAAGCATATTGACTGCCAAGTGCCAAGCCACTCAGTGCACCATAGCTCTGCCGCTCAGTGCTCCATAGCTCTGCCGCTCAGTGCACCATAGCTCTGCCGCTCAGTGCACCATAGCTCTGCCGCTCAGTGCACCGTAGCTCTGCCGCTCAGTGCTCCATAGCTCTGCCGCTCAGTGCACCATAGCTCTGCCGCTCAGTGCACCATAGCTCTGCCGCTCAGTGCACCATAGCTCTGCCGCTCAGTGCACCATAGCTCTGCCGCTCAGTGCTCCATAGCTCTGCCGCTCAGTGCACCATAGCTCTGCCGCTCAGTGCTCCATAGCTCTGCCGCTCAGTGCACCGTAGCTCTGCCGCTCAGTGCTCCATAGCTCTGCCGCTCAGTGCTCCATAGCTCTGCCGCTCAGTGCTCCATAGCTCTGCCGCTCAGTGCTCCATAGCTCTGCCGCTCAGTGCTCCATAGCTCTGCCGCTCAGTGCACCATAGCTCTGCCGCTCAGTGCACCATAGCTCTGCCGCTCAGTGCTCCATAGCTCTGCCGCTCAGTGCTCCATAGCTCTGCCGCTCAGTGCACCATAGCTCTGCCGCTCAGTGCACCATAGCTCTGCCGCTCAGTGCACCATAGCTCTGCCGCTCAGTGCACCATAGCTCTGCCGCTCAGTGCACCGTAGCTCTGCCGCTCAGTGCTCCGTAGCTCTGCCGCTCAGTGCACCGTAGCTCTGCCGCTCAGTGCTCCTTAGCTCTGCCGCTCAGTGCTCCATAGCTCTGCCGCTCAGTGCTCCGTAGCTCTGCCGCTCAGTGCACCGTAGCTCTGCCGCTCAGTGCACCATAGCTCTGCCGCTCAGTGCTCCATAGCTCTGCCGCTCAGTGCTCCATAGCTCTGCCGCTCAGTGCTCCGTAGCTCTGCCGCTCAGTGCACCGTAGCTCTGCCGCTCAGTGCACCATAGCTCTGCCGCTCAGTGCTCCATAGCTCTGCCGCTCAGTGCTCCATAGCTCTGCCCGTTTCCCCTCACAGCTCCTCCTCCTCTTGCTTTCTCCTATGTCATGAAGCTTGGCCCTGTCATTAAAGAAAGTGAAGGAAGTGCTAAAGCTATGGGTATAATATGGTGACGCAGCCATACCAGGCATTGTGCACAGTTTACAAGTGAATTTGGTGCTGATAGACCCCTTTAAAGGGAACCCGTCACCGGGATTTTGGGTATAGAGCCGAGGACATGGGTTGCTAGATGGCCGCTAGCACATCCGCAATACCCAGTCCCTATAGCTCTGTGTGCTTTTATTGTGTAAAAAAACGATTTGATACATATGCAAATTACCCTGAGATGAGTCCTGTCCCTGACTCATCTCACGTACAGGACTCATCTCGGGATAATTTGCATATGTATCAAATATTTTTTTTTTACACAATAAAAGCACACAGAGCTATAGGGACTGGGTTTTGCGGATGTGCTAGCGGCCATCTAGCAACCTCAGGAGAAGTGAGGAAGCTGGCAGCCTGCGCTGAATACTGAACGGCGCGAGATTTCCCCAGCGCACAGGGGCAGCGGGAGGATGCGAACGCTTCCTGGCCCTGTCAATCAAGACTTGGAGGGCATGTAATGAGGTGGGAGAACGGAGCCTCTAGGAGCAGGAGCAAGGCCCCCCACCCCCGCTCCTAGAGGCTAATTTGCATATTATAAAAGTAATAATCACAAGAATAGCATAGTTAGGTGCAGCTGACATTAGCACATCGCTAATGTCAGCCAGTTTAATAGTGAAAAATCTAGTGACAGAAACCCTTTAACAGCCTTATGTCTGGCTGAAAGACAGCTGGCTGGAGAAGGAGCCTCCCTGTTGAGCCCTATCTGCAGTAGGAAAAAAATATTGTTAAGCCACTAGCTGAAGATTGAGCAGATCAGCAAGAGAGCGACTCCAGGATTTCTAAAGGAATATTTATGTTAGTCCTCATGCACACAAGTCCGTTTTACAGTTTGAAAACTGTGGATCCGCAAAATACAGATGCGGTCTGTGTGCCATTTTGCATTTTATTTTTTAGGACCAATTGACTTCAGTCGATCCGTGGTTGTGGAAAGCACATGGATGATCTGTGTACTTTCTGCATCTGTCTGTCCATTACACAAAAGGTTATAACATGTCCTATACTTGGCCGCAAAATGCAGACCACAGGTCCATTGAAATCAGTGCAGCCACGAAAAATGCGGGTGCAACACGGACGGTATCCATATTTTGCGGATCCAAAGTTTAGGGATAGCAAAATACATACAGTTGGATGATGGATAGCAAGTTCCTATTAAAGATATATAATACAATTAATATCATATATGAAGTACATAGAAACTAAGTATCCATCTTTATGTCTTTTTGTTTTTGCGCAAAATGGAAATTTTGACCAACATAAGAAGGGGTACAATGCCGTCAGCTAATTAAACACATTTCCAGTGTTTCAAAATTGGGTCTCTCTCAGGAAATTAATAGCAGCTGGCAAATGTGATTACTACCTGATCGCCTAGGACCTCCCTACTGTATGTATAATTTTTTAGAAAAAAACACAGAATATAATTAAAACGTGAAAAGGAAACACAGAACGCATTATTCCTGTAGACCAATTACCAAATCCAGTCATTTTCTCTCCTTTATGCACGATTTCTCCACTGTATTAGTTCTTGTTGCGAGTGAAAGACGTCTTTTAGGTTGCTTATGGGGCTGAAGCATCAGACTGTTGTAGAGAAGAAGAATGGCAAACGTCATTGCACCTAGACCTTGCTGCAAAATGTGCCAAATGTTGGCGTGCTTCTGGCGCAAAATGTCACTTCAAGTTTTAGACCTACAATATATAGGAAGCAAATGTGCCAAAAAGAAAAAGCCGATGTGCGTAGGTTGGGTCACGGCTGTGAAAAAAGGGTGCGGCTTAACATATGACAATGTGTTCTGAAATGGCGCAAAGTAAGGCAAACAATAGTTTATGTAAATTTAGGACAAAGGGGGGACATTTGCTAAGACCAGCATACTACACGCCGGTCTTAACCTGTTCCCCCCTTGGTGTCAGATGCGCCACAGTTATTAAGAGGTACACGCATGCATCTGTGCAGGTCCGTGCACTAAAATGGAAATCCACATAAGCAAGGGAACTAGTGTAGAGTAACTCTATAATCTATTTCAGTTTTCCTGCATAGATTCTATCTATTTTTAAGGGCCAACTGAGCACCCCCTGCTTTTTTGCGGCAAGCAGGGCTCCAAACCCCTAAAATAGTCACAAAATCTTCCGCAAGTATGGGATGCACCAGTTTTCTGCCATACAGTTGTATTATCGTGAGATCGGAAGTTGGGGGAAAAAATAGACCTAACATGACTTGGGTGCATAAAGAGTTTACTAAACTATGGCAAAAGATATATACGAAGATAAAGAAAAGTAACTGTCACCACAAGTCATGCGGACAAATGGGCGAGCCCCTATTGACCACCACCCAACATGGCTTTCGGCAGACGCCCATATGATACAAAGAGAGGTAATGGTAGCAAGACATCTTATCCTGATGATGTCTTCAGCTGAGCGCTCTGTTCCAAAACGAAGTGTTTTCTACTCTCCTAGCCCCATCTAAAGGCCAGTACGCATGTACAGATGTAGCAGGGTTAGCACTCAAGCTCCTAACTCAAATTTCTTAACTCATTGCGTTATCTTGAGACAAAAGCCATTGAAAAGCAATTGAAGGTGTTTGCTTACCGCATTTAGTTTAGATAACATGTCTCATAAAGCATGAGTGTTAAGGCTACTTTCACACTAGCGTTCGGGGCTCCGCTTGTGAGTTCCGTTTGAAGGCTCTCACAAGCGGCCCCGAACGGATCCGTCCAGCCCTAATGCATTCTGAGTGGATGCGGATCCGCTCAGAATGCATCAGTCTGGCACCGTTAATCCTCCGCTCAGGAGGCGGACACCCGAACGCAGCTTGCAGCGTTCGGGTGTCCGCCTGGCCGTGCGGAGGCAAACGGATCCGTCCAGACTTACAATGTAAGTCAATGGGGACGGATCCGTTTGAAGTTGACACAATATGGCTCAATTTTCAAACGGATCCGTCCCCCATTGACTTTCAATGTAAAGTCAAAACGGATCCGTTTGCATTATCATGAACAAAAAAAAAATAATTTTTAGTTATTTTTTGTTCATGGTAATGCAAACGGATCCGTTCTGAACGGATCTAAGCGTTTGCATTATAGGTGCGGATCCGTCTGTGCAGATACCAGACGGATCCGCACCTAACGCAGGTGTGAAAGTAGCCTAACTCTACTACATCCATACAGTTACCTAATACTGCAGAAATGTGGCCAGGTTTAGACATCACTAAATAACTTCATGAAGTTTAAAGGGGAAGAACCAATAAAAAAACCTCACTTTTACAACAGGTGATAATAGGTGTCCTCCAAAGTGTTTAGCCATGTGCTGAGTTTATCGTCCTGCGTAAACCACTGTGATAAATTTGGCATATTTTAGACTATCTAGTCTAATGGTGGGTTTACCCTGTCCGATTGAAGAGCAGATTACTGTCACCGCCAGTTCTGTGAGAAGGTCTGGCAGATGTTCTTCTCTATCTCTTGTATGATGTTCTTTGTTTTGGTTTCACTTTCTCATCTCCTTTCCTTCTACCAGGTGTCACTTATTTAGACTAATCGTCTTCCTTTATATTCCCTCCCATACTGCCTCACTTTGCAGTTTATACTCCGTCCGTATTAAGTGCAGGGAGCCGGTGGTCGTGTCCCCTCACTATTATAGGGTTTTCATGTGTCACACAGACTTAGGTACGTGGGCATGCAATCGTCTACCATCGAGATCCTTGCATGTGCATAGCAGTCAGGGAGAGCTCTTAGGGTTTTATAGGGCTCACCTATAAGCTCCTTAGTTTGGGATCAAGCCAGTCGCTCGTTTCTTCATAAGTACCAGCTATCTGCAAACTTCACCTGTGACAATTACTGGGAACAAACAATACTACGAATACTCATTACCAATAATCTCATTTATCGGGTAAATTCATCATGCAAACATTTTCATCATTTCTAAGGGGCAGATTGTGCTGTGTAAATCCACGCCAATCGACAATGTGAGGTTTACGCTCCTTTTATTGTGAATGTACGATCCACGTTCATGCAAACGATTTTTCACAATTTGTGAGGGTTCATATGGCTGGTCATTTCCATTTCAAGTGGAAGCAAATCCCCATCTTACACAAGGACTTGTGCTGCTGACAAACAATGCTTTATGTTTTCATATGAGATGAGATCAATCAAAAATGAGCGAATTATCATTTTCTATTCTCTTCTATTGCATGACTCATTTTCACTGGATGATTATCAAAACGTTTGGGAGATAATAACCCCATATCAGTAGTCCATTAAAGAGGTTTTCTCACAATACAAACATATCCCCTAGTATCTGATCGATGGGGGTCTGATCTGTGTGACCCCCTACTGACCACAATTATGAGAAGCAAGCAGGTCTGATACTTTTGCAGGACCGTACGATCTTCTCTTATACTCTCGTGTCATTCTTTTCCATCTGCCCATCTTTTACTGAGTCTAGGTTAGAAAGAAGAGCAGAGGGAAGTGGATTGCGCTTGTAGCCTCTAACCATGGAGTCACATAAGTCTGTACCGGAGCTGTATACACAAAGCAGTAGGATATTTTTGAACTAGACAATTGCAATGTTGCTTAATTTTTTTATATTGGCCGCAAAAAATGCACTTATCTCTTCAGGACTGATATGTTACCACTTTCCAGTGGACTCCATCACTATTAGGTTCACAGTATGTCCGGTGAAGTCATATGGAGCCAGCCATGCATGCAAAGTATTTTATTTTCATCCTTAATGCTGTTTGCCCAGTAAAAGTTAGGGCTCGTTCACACGACCCTGCCGTTTTTTGCGGTCCGCTTGCCTTCCGCAATTTTCGGAACAGAACAAGAGGCCATTATAGAAATGCCTATTCTTGTCCGCAAAAGGGGCAAGAATAGGACATGCTTCATAATTTTTGTGGGGCAACGGATACAGACAGCACACAGAGTGCTGTCTGCATCTTTTGCGGACCCATTAAAATGAATGGTTCCGTATACGGACTGTATGCGGACGCAGAAAACAGCCCGTATACGGAACGCAAAATACGTTCGTGTGAACGAGCCCTTATATGGTTATAAATTACAGTTACAGAGAAATACTGAATAGTGTATATACTTTGTTACAAATATGTATGAGCAACTACCTTATATGCTCCTTATGATCTTCAGCACCACTAAATTATCCTATTACCTGTTCTAAATGTCTACAAACAACCTGAAAACCCCAAAAGAATTTATAATATACCTAATTTTAATGTTTTAGTAGTGCATAATATTCATATCTGGGTAAAACCATAACTTTCACCAAAAATGTTTGGATTACGAACATCATAAGCGAAAAATGTATGATCGCGGGAGGTATGACTGCTCGAACCACTATCGATCATGAAAAGAGAGGTCCTGAGTTCCCTGTGTGAATGAATTGGTGACGTGCAGCGTGACCATCACTCTATTCGCTTCTTGTGGGACAGCAGAGCACAGCGCTCCGCCATCTCTGTCGGTTCCTTAAAAGTGAATAGAGCTGTCATATTTGTTCAAGAATGCTCCTCATCCTCTATGCCCAGCCTGAAAAAGATTTATATTGTGGATAGCCACTATTATTATATTTTTTACTGAGATTGTCAATAAAGTTTGGTTTTTTAGCGTTATCGTTCAGGCAGTTAATAGTGATCACACATGTGCAAGGGCCTACTTTTCTTGTAATTGGTGTTGGTGCCAGCAGTCAGACTGTGGATAGATGATACATCTCGTTTGTGGGCCAGTACTTAATAGTGTACATAAATAGTATTTGGCCACAGGTGCCCTCTATAATTCACATTAGGGGGCATTTTTTATATTAGGGCCCTATATGTGGCATTACTGGGAACACTATAGCGGGCTTTGTTAATATTTGAGGCACAATAAGGGCATTTTAATTCTGGTACACTACGGGGGGCGTTTTTTTCAGGTGCATAATAGGGTGCATTATAAATACTGGGGGCCCTATAAGGGCATTATTAATACTGGTGACCTCATAGGAGGCATTATTACAGGGGTTGTCCAGGTTCAGAGCTGAACCTGGACATACCCAGAATTTAACCCAAGCAGCCCCCCCCCCCCCCCCCTGACTTGAGCATCGAAGCATTTCATGCCCCGATGCTCTCCTTTGTGCTGAATTGCGCAGGGCAAAGGCATTTTTTGGAGTTCCGGTGACGTACCGGGCTCTCTTTCAGGATGCCAGGCGGTGGCTTCCGTCCAGCAGTGAGCGCGGTGATGTCATCGGCACTGATGGGCGGGCTTTAGCTCTGCCCTAGCTTGTAAAATGAGAGTCGGTGACATCACCGAACACACTGCTGGGCGACAGCCTCCGCCCAGCAGGGTGTTATAGTAAATAAAAGAGCCCTTGCCCTGCGCAATCCTGTGCAGGTCAAGGGAGAGCATCGGAGCATGAACTGCTCTGAGGCTCATGTCAGGGGGGTCTGCCTGGGTGAAATTATGGGTATGTCCGAGTTCAGCTCTGAACACGGACAACCCCTTTAATACTGGGGATGCTATAAGGGTATTATTAATACTGGTGGCACTATAGGGGGCATTAATACTGGATGCACTATAGGCATTATTAATACTGGGGATGCTATAATGGAATTGTGAACACTGGTGGCCCTTTAGGGGCATTATTGATAATGGGGGCTCTATAGGGGCATTATTAATACTGGGGGCTCTACATTCTTTGAACAGGAGCCAATCTGGGGGAGTATATTATTACCACTGAGGCCACTATAGGGGGGCATTTTTATTATTATTGGGGGCACTCTACTTATTCTAGGGAGGTACTTGGTTCTGTTGAGGAAGTATTTTGTGCTGCACAGTTATTTCGTTTTGCTGGGGTGTTATTTTGTGCTGCACCATGGCATTGGTGACCTGCCTACTTGTGTCGGCCCTGCCTTCTGTCCACTTGTATCTGCCTACAGCTTAGGTCCACTTTTTTTTTCCAGGGCCACTTTAAAGAGAAACCAGCGACCTCCATATCAAGCTGTTTGCATAGACACATAGGTGTGGTTCAGCTGATTAAAATTCTGTTCTACATCTGAGGCTCTGTTCCCAAATTATGATACTTTTTCTTAATATGCAAATGAGGCTTTTGATGCAATTTGGGTGTCACATTTGCTCTTGTTGCACACAAGCTCTGCTACGTTCTGTGGCCAGACCATCCCTGGCTGCCTTGTCAATCAAAACAGCAACGGGGAAGCTGGCCACAGATTGTAGTGGAGCTTGTATGTAACGAGCAATAGTGATGCCCTCATTGCACTAATTTGGATATTAATAAAAAGTATCATAACTCGAACAACAAAGGAAATACAGCATTTTAATCAGGAGTACTACAGCTTTGTGTCTGTGCATACAGTTGGAGCTGGTAACAAATTCCTTTTCAAGGGGTTGTGTCATCTCATACCTTGGTGGCATAACGTTAGGATATGCCTCCAATGTCTGATAGGTGCGAATCCCACCTCTGGGACCCACACCTATCATCTCTAAAATGGAGCCCGCCAAAACATGCGCGGCCGCCCTCCATTTTTTTTTATGTGACTGACAAAAATGTCCAAGAGGCTCAGCTACTCCCTTTAGTCCCATATAAGTGAATAAAGCAGTTGCTGCGCTTGTGCGGTGCGCTTCCCATTCCTTTCTATGGGACTTCTGAAAATAGCAGAGCGCAGTGCTTGGCTGTTTTCCGCACTGCCATAGAATTCAATGTAGGGCGGCTGCACGTGCATGGTTCTCTGTTCTTCACTTTTCGAGCTCCTTTTTAGAGGTGGGACCCGGGCCGCACCTATCGGACATTGGGGGCATATCCTAGCGATATGCCCCCAATTCATGAGATGGGCCAACCCCTGTAAGTCCCCAGGCGGCTCCTGCATGGCAGTGATCAGCTGACAAACACACAATCTCTGGTTTGCTGCCTGATTCCATCTTTTTCACGGGTCTAAAAGTGATTGTTGTCGGCAGACAAAAGATCTGCTGCCGATCGTATGCCAACACTCTATGGGAGTCGAACTATCTCATTCATCCCCATACGGTTGGCATTGGGCAGCTTGTATTCTCAATCAGCTCTCGTTATAGCCAGGCTTCGACCTCTGTAAAGGTGTCCTTAACATCTATATAATAAAAGTGCTGTGTGAGTGTGCTGTGTCCGTGTGTGTGTACCCAGTTTTCAACTGGGCATGCACGGCGGGGCGACCAATCAGGACACAGTGCTCCATACGCGGCCGCACCGTCCACAGCATCGCGCCGGAAAGCATGTTGGAGGGCCATTTCAGTTCGCATGGATCGGCCACCAATCAGGATATGGCGTCATTTCAGTTTGTGATCAGTTCGTGAGACTGGCACCCCAAAGGATTAGAGCCGCGCAGAAAAGGTTCTCTATCGACCGCCCAACACTGCAACGCTTCCTCGCTCAGGCAGCGACTGACATAGCGAAAGGGGAAGGGCTATACCGCCTCTATGCCACGGCGGAGGGATACACTGAACGCAAGGGGGGGAGGGGGTTGGGAGGAGGATGGTGCTGTGATACGGTCGCCCCATGTTTCCATGTGGATATGGAGTTTAAAAAAACTGCTCCCTGTAAAAAAACTGATACAGGATTAGGGGGTTTGATGTCTGAACAGTTCTTATAAACAGATACCGACACTGGAGGCAAATGGAAGATGTGTGAGAGGGAGGGTCATACACATATATACAACACATATACATAAAACACATACATAGTGTGTGTATATACTATGTGTGTATATCGCTCTGGTAGTCAGGACAAGTGGACTCAGTATAGAGGCAAAGACCAGTTTATAACTCAAAAAGTTCAGTGTTTATTCACACTTGTTGCAAGTACATACTACGACAGTTCATTTGCAGTATTGGTATTAGTTCACACCCAGATAGCTCAAAAACAAAACAGTCACCTTTTGTTCGGTCATGTTCCGGCGGGTGAACAGCCTGTCAGATCTGTGCTGCCGCTAGTGCAAGCATGCCCCAGGACTACCGCTCCAGCCCCATTGACGGAGTTCCAGCGGCAGCACAGCAAACATGCCGAGAGGCGGCCGGAATAAAAGTACGACATGTATAGGTTACTGCAGTGTATTGTAAGCCATCAGACCCACTGGATCTTCAAGAAACAAGTGGGTCTGCGTCCAAAAAAAAATTATAAAAATCTTCCTATATCCACACATGTAAAATGTAAAAAAAAAACAAAACACTAAGCATGTTTAGTATCGCCGCGTCCGTAAGGACTTGATCTATAAAAGGATCATGTTACTTTTGCCGCATGATGAACATGGTAAAAATAAAAATGAAAAACTATGATTTTGCCCACCGCACTTCCCATAAAATGGTATAAAAAGTGAATTAAAAAAGTCATATGTATCCAAAATTAGCACCAATCAAACCGTGACCTCATCCCACAAAAAATTAGCCCCTACATAAGCCAATCGTCCAAAAAAAAAAAAAAATATTACTTTCAGAAAATGGAGACACAAAAACATGATTTTTTTTTTCAAACTTACTTTTATTGAATAAAATAAAATAGAAAAATGCACATATTGGGTATCGTCATGTCCGTAACGACCTGCTCTATAAAAATAGCATGTGATCCAACCCATATGGTGAACTCCATAAAAAAAAAATAATAATAAAAAAAGTGCCAAAAAATATTTTTTTTTATCACCATACATCACAAAAAGTGTATACCAAGCAATCAAAAAGTCATATGTGCCCCATAATGGTACCAATCAAACCGTCATCTCATCCCGCAAAAAATGAGACCCTACCTAAGACAATCGCCCAAAAAATAAAAAAATATGGCTTTCAGAAAATGGAAACACAAAAGCATAATTTTTTTTCAAAAATGCACATATTAGGCATCGCTTTGTCCGTAACAACCTTCTCTATAAAAAAAATTATGAACCCGTCTGGTGAATGCCTTAAAAAACTAAAATAAAAAATGTGCCAAAAAGCCATTTTTTATCACTTTACATCACAAAAAGTGTAATACTGAGCGAGGAAAAATTCATATTTGCCCCAAAATGGTACCAATCAAACCATCATCTCTTCCAGCAAAAAATTAGACAAAAGTATTTTTTATGTGTAATTCCAAAGTAAAATTTTTAAAATTTACTTATTAGGTAGCGCCGCATCGTTACGACCTGCTCTATAAAAATATCACATTATCTACTCTGTCAGGTGAACATTGAAAAAAAACTAATAATAAAAACTGTGCCAGAACAGCTATTTTTTGGTTACCTTGCCTCATAAAAAGAGTAATATATATATATATATACACACACACGCAATGCACAACTACCTCTAGCAAAAGATTTCTATACTACAGGAATAACCCTAATAATAACACGCCCTCCACACTGCTCACACCAGCGCGCCAACCAATCAGGACATGGCGCTCCACATGCTGCCTGCACCGCCCACACCTGCGCGCCACCAAGCAGGTCGGAGCGCCACCATTTCTCTTTGTCAGTCCCAGACGCCATTTCTGTTCGTCAGTCACAGCACAGCACATCAGCCATATAGAGAGGAGCCCCTGTCAGCAGACTGACCTACCAGTCGCTACCAGCAGTCTCTGCACCTGCAGTCAGTGCCAGTCATAGAGCCACAACCACCAGTCGCAGTGTCAGCCACCACTCAGTGCCAGCCATCTCAACCATCAGTCAGTGCCACCAGTCTCGGCCACCAGTCAGTGCCAGCATTCTCAGCCACAGCCAGCACTCAGTGCCGGCAGTCTCAGCCACAAGCCACAGCCAGCAATCTCAGACGCAGCCACCAGTCTCGGCCACCAGCCACAGCCACCAGTCTCAGACACCAGTCAGTGCCAGCAGTCTCAGCCACAGCCTCAAGTCTCAGCCACCAGTCAGTGCCAGCATTCTCAGCTACAGACAGCACTCAGTGCCAGCAATCTCAGCCACAAGCCACAGCCAGCAGTCTCCGCCACAGCCACCAGTCAGTGCCAGCAGTCTCAGCCGCAGCCAGCATCCACAGCCACCAGTCAGTGCCAGCAGTCTCAGCCACCAGCCGCAGTCAGCAGTCTCAGCCACAGCCAGCACTCAGTGCCAGCAGTCTCAGCCACAAGCCACAGCCAGCAATCTCAGCCACAGCCACCAGTCTCGGCTACCAGCCACAGACACCAGTCTCAGCCACCAGTCAGTGCCAGCAGTCTCAGCCACAGCCACCTGTCTCAGCCACCAGTCAGTGTGGTCAAGTTCCTTTGCCATTTAATATAGACTGTTCCTACTAATGTTTATGCACTACTGTTCTAGCGCCTGTTTTTGTAACGGGCTTAATGTCTAGTTAAAAATAATAACGGTAAGGTGTAAGCTGAGTGAAGGGCGATGACTGCTTTATAATATTCAGCACCAGTATTCATCTCTTTAATGTCAAGAGGATAGATCTCCTTAAGTCTTCCTAATAGCTGGTGTTAGGAGGTGGTAAATGCTTGCTCTTGCGCAGGATAATATCTGTGTACACATTAAAACACCGCCGTGTGTATAAAGAAAACTCATTAGCAAAATAAGATATGAGTTTGACAGGCAGGATGCACAGCGTTCTACAAATCACCATTCCACTGACAAATGGTTTCTCCGCTTTGTAAATGTCAAGCCATTTTTTTTCTTCTCTTCTGCCGGGTTTTGCAATGTCAGGCAGCGAGATGAGATGAAAGGCCTGATGGGCTATAAGTAATAAATAGTTGTAGCTCTGAAAACTGAAACAGGCAGGATATGCGGGCAAATATGTCATCCGTCTGTGAAAATCAGATGTTCAACTACAATTCTCAGTACATCTTCCCAGCCATAACATTTAAAGGGATACTGCCATCCTAGATATTCATCACCTATCCCATAAATATCCTTTAGATGCAGGTCTCAACTTTGAGACCCGCATATATCTCTAAAATGGGGGTCCTTCACATCATCGAGACAGCCACTGCATCCAGGCTATTATAGAATAGGATAGATGCTGGCCCCACCATCCCGTTGAGGAGACCACATCCAGGTTGCAATCTAATAGAGGTGGCCGGGATTACGGAAACTGTCGAGGTCACTGTGCCACGCTGTTTCTGTAAATCCTATGGTCTTTTGTGGTAATAGCAAGCTTGCCTGTTTCCTTTATCCCGACCACCTCTGTTACATCACAACCTGGATGTGGACTTCTCAATGGGATTGTGGGACCTGCATCTATTGTATTCATTAGCAACCTAGATGCAGTGGTCGACTCGATTGATGTGGAGGACCTCCATTTTACAAAGACAGTAGGATTTGCAGGAATGGCGTAGTACAGTGAAATAGGCAGAATATATGGATTAATATGTTGTCAGCCTGTGAGGAGCATATCTTCCCAGCCGTAACCTTTAAAGGGGTACTGCTATCCTAGGTAATCATAACAAATCCCATAAATTTCCTGTAGATGCAGGTCTCACCTTTGAGATCTGCATATATCTCTAAAATGAGGGTCCTTCACATCATCAAGGCTGCCACTGGATCCAGGCTACTATTGATAGATGCTGGTCCCACCATTCCATTGAGGAGGCCACATCCAGGTTAGGATCCAATAGAGGTGGCCGGGATTACGGATACAGGCAAACTCACTGTACTACGACATTCCTGTAAAGCCTATTGACATTGTAAAATGGGGGTCCACTGCACCTAGGCTACTACTGAATAGAATTGGTGCGGGTTCCATAATCCCATTGAGGAGGCCATATTCAGGTTGTGATCTAATAGAGGATTCCGTGATTAAGGAAACAGGCAAGCTCACTGTGCCACGCTGTTTCTATAAATCCTTTGATCTTTTATGGTGATCTTCCATATTCCTGGCCACCTCTATTAGATCGCAACTCTTGATGTGGTCTTCTCAATGCGACCTTAATGATATGGAGGACCCCTTATTTTACAAAGACAGTAGGATTTTTATTAATGGATTAGTACAGTGAGCTCGGCTGTTTCTGTAATCTTGGCCACCTGTATTAGATCACAACCTAGATGTGACCTCCTCAACAAATTGTACGGCCCTCATCTATTCTATTCAATAGCACCCTAGATGCAGTGGTCGCCTCGATTATGTGGAGGACATAGTACAGTGATCTCACCTCTATTAAATCACAACCTAGATGTTGTCTCGGGATTGTAGGGGCCGGGCCCGTATCTATTGGACATTTATGAAGGCCTGTGGATATGTTTGATGATCTTGATGTACAAAATGGTGACATGACAAGATTGGAAAATCGTCTTGACCTGCAAAAAACATTTTAGCTATGATGATCACTTTCACTAGGATCAGTGCACATAAGTAATGCTGCTACTCTTCCTCTTTTTCATCGAATTTGCTACTCTCCCTTTGATTCCCTTCCATGTATCCCTCGAGACAAGACAAGGCAGCATTGATGCCTCTACAGACCCACTCCAATATGTAAAATCCAAGCAAAGGGTTAATATAGTTCTTACTCTACAATGAGAAATATCCCTTTGTTACATGAGCAGTTATGCATCGTTTATCTTTTCGTTACCTCATTTCTCGAGACCTTGCACAAGATCTTGCCATCCCCACACTTCACAGTAATCGTCCTCACCATCCCCCTTCCACTGTTCAGAGGTGTTATTAAATGCACCAGGCAATGCTCTCGGTGTAAATGCTCGGCTTCGGTCATTTTAATTATGTTGGTTGTCAGAGAGGCCCAGCTTAAAGTCTAATTATACAACCTAGGCAAGCAGACATATAGCTCAGCTTATCTGTCGTTACTGCAGCGTACTGTGGGAGCTACGGACAAGCACTTCTGAGCATTATCGTGATGACTAGTATTACATATATGGCAGGGTTATTACTAATGTATTAAAGTGGTATACCCATCTTGGACCTTAGGGGCATATCACTAGGATTTGCCCCAATGTCTGATAGCAGGGATGTATCTAAAGGCTCATGGGCCCTGGTGCAAGAGTTCAGCATGGGCCCCCCTTCCCTCTTTGTGCCAAATTCTCAACCTAACCCCTTCCCTCCAGCCCTACTGTTAAAGACATACTTGGAAAACATTACATACAGGGCTCCTAAACATATAGGGTAATACAGCGCCACATGACTCTTACATTCAGTGATGTCTCCTCTGATGTAGATATTATCTTTTCTCATCTTCTCCATTCGGACCAGACCGCCATGAGGATTTCTTTCAGCCATCTCTCTTTTCTGCACAGTCTGAGAAAAATACATATTAGTCCATTTAAAAGGGAAAGCAGCGGCCAAGGTTGATTCCCGTGTGTCTGTCAGCGATATATTTAATGCTACTGATTTTTTAAAGTTAATTTTCAGGTTAGTAAGAGTGTTGTATGTGTTAAATTTCGCAGTTAGGTTTGGGAATGAGATCAGGGGTTTGGTTAAGCTGAACAACAAGTCGTCTTCATAGGCCGCTATTTGAATCTCCTGGGTGCAAACTGTGATGCCCGTGATGGCCTGATTCCTCCTAATTGTCCGAAGTAGAGGCTCTAATGTGAGAACAAATATTAAGGGGGAAAAGAGGGCACCCCTGATGAGTGCCATTTCGAATGTCGAAATCAGCAGATAGAACCCCATTGACCTCTGTTGCTGCAGTCGGGGAGATATAGAGAAAACCAATCCAGGTCGTCATAGAGTCACCTATGTCTATGTAATTCAAGACTTCGAATAACCAAGGCCAACTTACTCTGTCAAAAGACTTTTCGGCATCAGTGGACAGAAGACACAACTCAGAGTTTTGTAATTTGGCTTGGTATATCAAGTTTAATACTTTGGTCGTATTATCTCTGGATGGTATGAAAGCCACTTGGTCTGTGTGAATTAGGTCTGTTAAAAGGGGGACCAGGCGCATGGCCAAAATATTAGAGAATTATTTCAGATCAACATTTAACAATGAGATCGGCCAGTAACTTGCACAGTCTGCTGGATCTTTTCCATCTTTATGTATCTCTGTGATATGGGCATGTGTCATGTCTCTGGGGAGTAGGTGGCCTAGAGAGATCGAGTTCAGTTGTTTGTGAGCGGTGCTTTCAAAAGGGTTAGGTATTTCTTGTAATAGGAAGTAGTTAGACCGCCTGGGCCAGGGGCTTTACTTGGTTGCATAGATTTTAAGGCTTCCACTATCTCCTCCTCTGAAATGGGTTCATTAAGGGCCACGATAGCCTCACATGAGATCTTTGGCAATCCCGAGTCCGCTAGATATTTACGCATTGCTAAAGTCAGGGTCAGGTCACTTTGGTTTGGGCCAGGGAGGTTATATAGCTCTCTATAATACAGAGCAAAAGCTTCTGTTATTTTTTCAGGGTTGTTAAGATTAGGACCTCTGGGGGAGGCAATCAATGGAACATAATTTCTCGCTTTTTGTTCCCGTGATTACCTTATTCAAAGAAGTGACTTCTCCCCTTAGTTAGTAAGGTTTTGGTGCGCATGTCCAGTTTTTCTTTAAGTTTGCCCCATGCTAGTGACAGAGCTGTGTGGACAGCTATAGCATGTGATTGTTTATGTGTCTGTTCTAAGCGGGAAATTTCAGCCAGGAGGTGTGAAATTTCGTCTGCTCTTTTTTACGCCTGGCTCCATGTTTGATAAGAGCTCCCCTGACCATGCATTTATGGGCCGCCCATACCGTTAGGGGGGAAATGTCACCCAGCTGATTGTCCTCACAGTAACTTTTGAGAACCATGTGGATGTCTTGTGAAATTTCTCTGTCTTGTATCAGGGATTCATTTAGTCTCCAGTGCCAGGACTTTGGTGTGGGTAGGGGGGGGGTTCAAAGATACATTCAACATTGCATGATCTGAGAAAGTTATGGGGTCTATGGTGGAGACGAGTTGAGGGAGGGTATTGCTGCGTGTCTGATCAGAAAGTAGTCTAGTCTAGTCTAGAGTATACATCCCTTGCTGGGGAATAGTAGGTATAGTCTCCAGCGTTCGGGTTTAGCGTCCTCCACACGTCCACCAACTTGTGTGAGTATAGTAGACTCTTAATGCCGTGTAGGTAAGAATAAGCTAAATGGGAGACTCCCCTGGAAACATCTACCAGTGGGTCTATGGCAAAGTTTAGATCCCCTCCGACCAATAATGTACCCTCCGCAAAATCTTCCAATCTGGATAACATTCTCGCTAGTGACTTACAGTGGGGCAAAAATGTATTTAGTCAGCCACCAATTGTGCAAGTTCTCCCACTTAAAAAGATGAGAGAGGCCTGTAATTTTCATCATAGGTACATTTCAACTATGAGAGACAGAATGGGGGGAAAGAATATAGGAAATCACATTGTAGGATTTCTAGTGAATAAATGGGTAAATTCCTTGGTGAAATAAGTATTTGGTCACCTACAAACAAGCAAGATTTCTGCGTCTCACAGACCTGTAATTTCTTCTTTAAGAGGCTCCTCTGTCCTCCACTCGTTACCTGTATTAATGGCACCTGTTTGAACTTATCAGTATAAAAGACACGTGTCCACAAGCTCAAACAGTCACACTCCAAACTCCATTATGGCCAAGACCAAAGAGCTATCGAAGGACACCAGAAACAAAATTGTAGACCTGCACCAGGCTGGGGAAGACTGAATCTGCAATAGGCAAGCAGCTTGGTGTGAAGAAATCAACTGTGGGAGCAATTATTAGAAAATGGAAGACATACAAGTCTTGCTAGATAGCATTTGGATGATCCAGAAGAGGATTGGGAGAATGTCATATGGTCAGATAAAACCAAAGTAGAACTTTTTGGTAAAAACTCAACTCGTCGTGTTTGGAGGAGAAAGAATGCGGAGTTGCATCCAAAGAACACCATACCTACTGTGAAGCATAAGGGTGGAAACCTCATGCTTTGGGGCTGTTTTTCTGCAAAGGGACCAGGACGCCTGATCCGTGTAAAAGAAAGAATGAATGGGGCCATGTATCGTGAGATTTTGAGTGAAAACCTCTTTCCATCAGCAAGGGCATTGAAGATGAAATGTGGCTTGGTCTTTCAGCATGACGCTGATCCCAAACACACCACCTGGGCAACAAAGGAGTGGCTTCGTAAGAAGCATTTCAAGGTCCTGGAGTGGCCTAGCGAGTCTCCAGATCTTAACCCCATAGAAAACCTTTGGAGGGAGTTGAAAGCCCGTGTTGCCCAGCGACAGCCCCAAAACATCACTGCTCTACAGGAGACCTGCATGGAGGAATGGGCCAAAATACCAGCAACAGTGTGTGAAAACCTTGTGAATACTTACATAAAACGTTTGACCTCTGTCATTGCCAACAAAGGGTATATAACATAAGTATGGAGATGAACTTTTGTTAATGACCAAATACTTATTTTCCACCATAATTTGCTAATAAATTCTTTGAAAATCAGACAATGTGATTTTCAGGATTTTTTTTTCTTATTGTCTCTCATAGTTGAGGTATACGTATGATGAAAATTACAGGCCTCTCATCTTTTTAAGTTGGAGAACTTGCACAATTGGTGGCTGACTAAATACTTTTTTGAACCACTGTATATTGATTGGTATTAGGTAGGTATATATTGGCTATGGTGTAGAGCTGTTGGGCGATCCGACCCTTTACAAATAGAAATCTGCCTTCCTCATCTGTTCTGGTATCTACGAGTTCCCAGTGGGCGTTCCTAGATCTCATAATACTCACTCCTCTTGATTTTGAAATGGAGTAACAGCTGTGATAGGTGTCTGGGTACATGGGCGATTTGAAGCAGGGAAGGGGATCCCTACGGAAGTGTGTTTCCTGTATAAAAGCAAATTGTACTTTTTTGCTCCATAGGACCCGGAGAATTGAGGACCTTTTCTCAAGTGTGTTGAGACCGTTGGCAAAGTTGATTGTAGACATGTTTCAGTTCTAAAACCAGAAGATAGATCGAAGATGTAGGGGAAGGGGGAGGGGGGCAGGAACACTATGGGGTAACCAACAAGGGGTTACAATAGGGTAGTTCTAAAGGCTAAATATCCGCTCCGGCCAGTCCAGAACGGAAAACAAACGGAAAACACACAAAGGTAATTATACCAATACAGTGGAGTAAACAAAAAAACCCACTTAGCAATTCAGGGTAAGCTCAACAGTAGGCCTACCCAGAACACCCTTCCTACATTGGGAGAGGCTGAGCAACTAAAACTGCTTCCCTTTCCCTGGGCCCAGTGTGTTAGGTACACCGGGTAGTTTTCTTAGAAAGTCGGGGAGGGTATAGCCAGTAACTGTCCTACCACTGAAGGGCCGAATTCTGCCCTCCAGAAGGTAGGGAGAGGGAGTCAAAGTTAAATCGGCGACTCCCTGAGCAAAAAACCCCACTTATTTAGAAATATGGGATATATAGCTTTAGTTTTCATTTATCAGGGTAGGTTCTGCACGAGGATCCTGTGCTGTTGATTGTGATCCTTGGGAGAGTTCCTGGGAAGACTTGCCACGGGAGCTGCGAGATGTCATGTTGACAAAGGGCATAGAAACTGGGATCTCTAGCCAATCCAGAATCTCAACCGCAGGTACCTCCAAAAATCGGGCCACATCCTCAGCCTGATCCAGGGAATGTAGGGTAAAAGAGAGGCCATTTCTACGAATGATAAGGTGGAATGGGTGACCCCAACTGTACGTAGCTCTCGTTTCAGAGATAGAGTGCAAGAGGGGTTTCAGGGTGCGTCTCATTAATAGGGTTTGCCTCGAGACATCTGGTAGCAATTGAAACTGGGTATTCCCAAACATAACGGGGCCCTGTCTCCATGCTCGCTGCAAGATTTCCTCTTTTTCCCTAAAAAAGTGTACTCTACATAAAACATCTCTGGGCGCAGGGTTATCTGGACGTCTAGGTCCCAGGACTCTGTTGCAGAGATTTCTTCAGGGATCCCCCGCATCTTGATATTGTTACGACGTCCCCTATTTTCTTGATCGCTAAAGGGTTAAGGTTTCTTCCACCTTAGTAAGCCTGGAATCTAGTGACGATGAGGCTTGTATCTGTTTGGATAACTGTGCAGACACAGAAATAAAGTCAGATTTTACGGCAGCAATGTCCTGTTCTTTTTTGGTTTCAACTCTGCATATTATTGCTTCAAGATCGTTCTTTGTAGGTAGGTTAGATAGTAGGGACCAGATATCTTTTAGTTTAAGGCGTTTAGGCCGCTTGCTATCAGTGGAGGAGGCCCAAGATGGTGTTTCAGAGGCATCTGAAAGGTCCGGATTCTGGAATATTGCTGGAGTAGATGCCGGATCTGGACTAGTTGTTCTAGCAGGAGGGAGTCTGCCATCATTATTGGGTATAAAGTCCCTTGAATTCGGAGATAAGGCTCCGGATTGCGCAATATGCGCAGGCGATCTGTCGCCATTTTGTGGGGTTAATTTCCCCTTGTCATCTGCGGGGGTTAACACTGCTAGAGGGTCAGGGTTCACAAGGCCCAAGTGTTTGTCTGGTTATGTGGCCCTCACCAGGTCAGGTGTCTGGAAGTTAGCCAACTTCAGCAGTCTCTCTTCCTGCCACGGCCATGTTAGGGACACTGGATGCTGTGGGACCTGAGCTAGAGGCAGGATTGATTGAAGGCCTGCCCTGTGTACGCTTTCATCTGTCGCGTGGCTCCGCTGTTTCGTAGGCACAACCTCTGTCCCTCTTGTCGGCGCCATCTTGGCTTCAGTGGGTGATATGCGGTTCTGGGGCCAGGTAAGTGGATCCTCAGCGTTCTGACCTTCTCACTATTCTCCCACTCTGGAGAAACCGAGTTAGATGAGGCTACAAGATCAATTGGAGGGCCCAGGGTCTGGGAGCTCTGTTGAGGTGCTTGCTTACAGCGCCATGCTCAGGCCACCGCACTAGATTTTGGAAATTTTCTTAATTTTAAGAATTGCTTGTAAAATTCTAAGCCTTCTAACGTCCTAAAAAAATAAAATGACATTTCCAAAATGATGCCCAAAAAAAGTAGACATATGGGGAATGTTAAGTAATAAATATTTTATGAGGTATCACTTTCTGTTTTAAAAGCAGAGAAATAGAAATTTAGAAAATTGCAAATTTTTCTAAATTTTGGGTAAATTTTGGATTATTTTATAAATAAAAGTGAACTATATTGACTCAAATTTATGACTGTGATGAAGTACAATGTGTCATGAGAAAACTGTCTCAGAATGGCTTGGATAAGTAAAAGCGTTCAAAAGTTATTACCACATAATGTGACACATGTCAGATTTGCAAAATTAGGCTCTGTCAGGAAGGAGGACATGGCCCGGATGTGAAGTGGTTAAACTGGCTGACATTAGCGATGTGCTAATATCAACAGAATCTAACTCTGCTATTGTTATGTTTATTGATGCCCCCATTACTGCACAATTCTTACTTTTGTAATATGCAAATTAGCCTCTAGGAGCAGGGGGGATGTTGCTCCTGCTCCTAGTGGCTCTGTTCTCCCACCTCCTTCCACTCCCTGCCGTCCATGATTGACAGGGCCAGTGTTTGCCTTCTCCTGCTGGCCCTGTGTGCTGGGTAAATCTCGCGCCTGTGCCGTGCTGTTTACCCAGCACACAGGGCTGGCAGCAGGAGATGAATACTGGCCTGGCCCTATCAATAAAGGACGGCAGGCGTGGAATGAGGTAGGAGAACTGAGCCTCTAGGAGCAGGAATTCCCCCTCCTAGAGACTAATTTGCATATTACAAAAGTAAGAATAGTTAAACATAACAATAGCAGAGTTATATTCTGCTGACATTAGCACATCGCTAATGTCAGCCAGTTTAAGGCTGGTTTCACACGGGCGTTGCGGGAAAATGTGCGGGTGCGTTGCGGGAACATGCGCGATTTTTCCGCGCGAGTGCAAAACATTGTAATGCGTTTTGCATTCGCGTGAGAAAAATCGGCATGTTTGGTACCCAAACCCGAACTTCTTCACAGAAGTTCGGGCTTGGGATCGGTGTTCTGTAGATTGTATTATTTTCCCTTATAACATGGTTATAAGGGAAAATAATAGCATTCTGAATACAGAATGCATAGTAAAATAGCGCTGGAGGGGTTAAATTTTTTTAAAAATAATTTAACTCACCTTATGTAAGGTACCTGCAAAAGGTAGTGTCCGAAGTGGAAGTAGTGTGCTTGAGATCCAGGCAAAGCGTCGTCAGGCAAATAGTTCACAATCAAAATCCGGAGAAGAGTCAGGCAGGCTAAGGTCATTCACGATCTGGCGGCAAGGTACAAAATCAGCAGGCTGTAGAATAGTCGGGATATCAGGCAGGAGTTCAATACAAGGAAGATCACTGAAGTCAAAACACCCAGGGAAGAAATCCAAATAAACGGGCACTGAGTGATGTCCTCACTTCCTATTTAAAGGCTGTCCAGATTGAGAATTGTCCACAGCTGGCAGCAGGTGGAGCTAGAGAGTATGATGTAGTGTTGAACACAGTAAGGACATTCCCAAAGTCTAGATCTCTTCTGTAGCACAACAGGTAAGGCTATGGTTTAAGAGACCAGGAAGATCCCGGTTCGAATACAACCCTCCCCAATGGACCCCTCCGGGGGCCTAGCGGGGCTTAGTGGGAAACGAGGTATGGAAGTCTCGAATAAGAGAAGGGGCATGCAGATCTTTGGCTGGAACCCAGGAGCGGTCTGTGACAGGATACCCCTTCCAATGAACCAGATATGGCGTCTTCGTCTGTTGGAAAAAAGCCTGTACTTGCCTGCTGATTTCCGTAGTAATAAACAAATCTTCTTCCAATGTAGTAGAATATTTTTCACCCGCTGATCTGCTGCTGGTACACCAGAAGAAGGCTGAAGTAGGGGAAAAGTCTGAGGGTGATAGCCTAGGGCTGCGTAGAATGGTGTGGTATGAAGAGCACTGTGCCAACGGGAATTTAGGGCGAACTCAGCTAAAGGCAAATACTCAGACCAGTTGGAGTGTAAGGCATTGACATAATGTCGAAGGTAGGTTTCTAGGGTCTGGTTCATGCGTTCGGTTTGACCATCAGTTTGAGGGTGATGTGAGGTAGAGAGTGAGAGCGTTACTCCCAGTTTCTTGCAGAACTCTCTCCAGAATCGGGAAACGAACTGGGATCCGCGGTCTGAGATGACATTGGTAGGTATGCCATGATGTCTTACAATATGGGAAAGGAAAAGAGTGGACAGTGCTTTCGCTGTAGGTAATCCCAGAATCGGCACAAAATGAGACATTTTGGAAAAGCGATCCACTGTGACCCATATAGCAGTCATGCCCTCGGACTTGGGTAAGTCTACAATGAAGTCCATGGTCAAATGGGTCCAAGGCTGGCGAGGTGCCGGAAGTGGATGTAACAGTCCAGCAGGTAATGTGCGGGGTACTTTATTAGCAGCACAAGTTGGGCAGGCAGCCACATTGTCAGTAACATCCTTTTTCATACGAGGCCACCAGACATGACGCTGCAAGGTCTTAAGAGTGATGGTGACACCAGGATGACCGGATAACGCGCCATTATGTGCCCAGAGGAGTATAGGTTTTCTGAGACTAGGGGCTACGTACAGGCGACCTGGTGGTATCTTCAAGCCCTGGGGAACACGATTCTGGGTTTCTTGTAGCTGTTGGGAAAGGGCCGTAGAGATCTGTGCGACAATTTTGTGAGGTGGGATTATATACTGCTTGGCTGGTTGATCTTCTTCAGAGGAAGCGAACTGTCTGGAAAGAGCATCGGCTTTTTTGTTTCTATGCCCTGGAACGTAAGAAAGGACAAAATTAAAACGGGAGAAAAACAGAGCCCATCGAGCCTGACGTGAGTTCAGACGTCTAGCAGTCTGAAGATACAGTAGGTTTTTATGGTCAGTGAGGATAGTAAAAGGTTTGGAAGCCCCTTCCAGAAGATGTCGCCATTCAGACAATGCCAATTTGATGGCCAGTAGTTCTCGATTCCCAACATCATAATTCATCTCTGCCGGAGAAAACTTTCTAGAGAAAAAAGCTACTGGATGGATTCTACCAGACTTTGGCTGTCTCTGGGAGAGTACGGCACCTGCTCCAACCTCAGAGGCATCAACCTCAGCAATGTACTGGAGGTCAGGATTTGGATGCTGAAGAATTGGAGCTTTACTGAACATGTCCTTTAATCGCTGGAAAGCTGATTTTGCTTCTGAAGACCACGCCTTGCAATTTGTACCCTTCTTAGTCATGGCAGTAAGGGGTGCCGCAATGGAGGCAAAACTCTTAATGAAGCGTCTGTAGTAATTTGCAAATCCTAAAAAGCTTTGGAGTCCTCTTAAAGTGGTCGGTTGGGGCCATTGCAAGACAGCGGAAAGTTTTTGAGGGTCCATTTGGAAACCGTCAGCACTTATGATGTACCCAAGGAAAGGAATACAGCTTTGATGGAAACTGCATTTCTCGATCTTTGCATAAAGATGGTTTTCTCTAAGCCGTTGTAATACCTGTTTCACATGCGAGATGTGCTCTGGAAGAGTCTTGGAAAAGATTAAAATGTCGTCCAAGTAGATGATCACAAAACGGTTGCTGAAATCATGAAAAATTTCATTCATGAAACGTTGAAAGACAGCAGGTGCGTTACACAAGCCAAATGGCATGACCAAATATTCAAAGTGTCCATTACGAGTGTTGAATGCTGTCTTCCACTCGTCCCCCTCATTAATTCGAATCAGGTTATAAGCCCCTCGTAGGTCTAGCTTGGAGAATATAACAGCCCCCTTAAGTAGATCAAATAGTTCAAGAATGAGTGGCAAAGGGTAGGAGTCCTTTACGGTGATTTGATTTAACCCCCGATAGTCTATGCATGGTCGAAGGCCCCCATCTTTCTTTTCAACGAAGAAGAAACCTGCCCCTACTGGAGAAGAAGAGGGTCGGATAAAACCTCTTTCCAAGTTGTCTCTTACGTATTCCTCCATAGAGTTTTGTTCGGGCAGAGACAGGGGGTAGGTCTTTCCTTTGGGAAGAGGTGCTCCGGGAATCAATTTAATTGTACAGTCAAAAGGACGATGTGGGGGTAACACCTCTGCCTTTTGTTTGCAAAATACGTCTGCAAAGTCATGGTATTCACGAGGCAAGGTAGGTGGGATAGTCACAGGAGCCAACATGCAAGCAGAAAGTCTTTTGGGTTGAGACAAACAGCGAAGGCGACAGGACGATCCCCAGGAGGTTAGTTCTCTATTTTCCCAATCAAAAGAGGGGTTGTGAAGTTGTAACCATGGGTAACCAAGGATGATAGGCAGAAGCGGAGAATCAATAAGAGACAAGACAACTTCCTCTTTGTGGAGGAGGCCTACCTGCAGGGTGATTGTCGTAGTCTCGAATTTCACAATACCATCTCCCAAGGGCTGTCCATTCAGGGTGGTAATGTTCAGGGGTCTAGACTTAGGAACAAACGGGATGTTGTTCTTTCTTGCAAAAGTGTAGTCCAAGAATATACCCGCAGCTCCGGAATCCACAAAAGCCTCACAGAAAACAAGCTTAGAAGATAAATGGATAGTAGTCGGAACAGTAATCTTGGTCTTGGAGGATCTACCTGTAAGGTCTAAGCCAGCTCCTCCAACACTGGTTAGACCCTGCCTTTTACTGGACGGGAGGGGCAGACAGATACTAAATGTCCTTTAAGTCCGCAGTACAGGCATAGGCCCATTGAACGCCTCCTTTGTTTCTCTGACTCAGTTAGGTGGAGACGGCTCACCTCCATGGGTTCCACAGGTGTCTGGGGTTCAACAGAGGTTTCAGGTTCTGGCTGAGGTGGTGCTTGGAAGTTAGGGGCCAAACGGTAAACTGGCCTAGGAAACTTGCGGGTTCTAAGTCTCGCTTGGCACCTTTCATGGTACCGGACATCCAGACGAACACACAGCTCTATGAATTTCTCAAGGTCTTCTGGGAGATCTTTATAGACTAATTCGTCCTTGATGCGATCCGTAAGACCCTTTCGGAAGACTGCACGTAATGCCCTTGAATCCCAATTTGTTTCAGCAGCAAGGGTACGGAACTCAATAGCATACTGTGCCACAGATCTGGTGTCTTGTTGTATGTCCAAGAGGGAGTACTCAGCTGCAGAAACTCTACCTGGCTTGTCAAATACAATCTGGAGAGAGGCCAGAAGTTTTTCAGCATCTTGGAGTACAGGATCGTTGCGTTCCAAATAAGGAGAGACCCAGGCCAGGGCCTTCCCCTTTAACAAGGAAATTACAAAAGTCACTTTGGCAGACGAATGCGGAAATGCAAACGGCAAACATTTAAAAAGCCTCTGCAGTCCTCAGTATCACCACCAAACTTGTCAGGCAAGGGAAGTTTTGGTGGTACAGAAGAGGCGGGTTGGACCGTAGCAGGAGTAGGATTCGGAGTCTGAACCGTTGCAGAGGAACCAGGCAAACAAGATTTGAGCATGGTGCAAAGTTTATCTAACTTGGCGTCCAGGGAAGAAAGATGCTGTTCATGAGCTCCGATCAATTGTCCCTGACGTGTAATCGCCTTAACAATCTCAGCAGGGTCCACTGCCATTGTGGCCCGTTTATTATGTAAGGTACCTGCAAAAGGTAGTGTCCGAAGTGGAAGTAGTGTGCTTGAGATCCAGGCAAAGCGTCGTCAGGCAAATAGTTCACAATCAAAATCCGGAGAAGAGTCAGGCAGGCTAAGGTCATTCACGATCTGGCGGCAAGGTACAAAATCAGCAGGCTGTAGAATAGTCGGGATATCAGGCAGGAGTTCAATACAAGGAAGATCACTGAAGTCAAAACACCCAGGGAAGAAATCCAAATAAACGGGCACTGAGTGATGTCCTCACTTCCTATTTAAAGGCTGTCCAGATTGAGAATTGTCCACAGCTGGCAGCAGGTGGAGCTAGAGAGTATGATGTAGTGTTGAACACAGTAAGGACATTCCCAAAGTCTAGATCTCTTCTGTAGCACAACAGGTAAGGCTATGGTTTAAGAGACCAGGAAGATCCCGGTTCGAAAACAACCCGGGTCATGACACCTTAATCCACTTGATCGCGGAGCCAGCATCTCTTCTGACTTCTTTCTTTGCTGTGTGCAACAACAGGACCTGTGGTGACGTCACTCCAGTCATCACATGATCCATCACCATGGTAAAAGATCATGTGATGACTGGAGTGACGTCACCACAGGTCCTGTTGCTGCACACAGCAAAGAAAGAAGTCAGAAGAGATGCCGGCTCCGCGATCAAGTGGATTAAGGTTAGTTAAATTATTATTTATTTATTTTTTAACCCCTCCAGCGCTATTGTACTATGCATTCTGTATTCAGAATGCTATTATTTTCCCTTATAACCATGTTATAAGGGAAAATAATAATGATCGGGTCTCCATCCCGATCGTCTCCTAGCAACCCTCTAGGGGCCTAAGAGGGTTAATTCTGCTGACAGAAACCCTTTAAAACACAGGCTGAGACATAGCCATGTTGCTAACCTTCTTTGTCTTCTGCACAATGCCAATGTGACTATGAACAGCTTCATCACTTGAGACAGACTGATTGTTTGGCATACTCTGCTTAAAGCTTCAACCTTGAGGTTATCAGCACGTAGCAACCAGTCTCCACTTACCAAGGCAAGAGGTTGCTTGAGCCTTCATGTGTTTTTGTATATTTTTTTAAATACACAATTCCCCAATTTGGTTGCACATACTTTAATTAACCATTGTACAGTATATTTTCCTTTAAAAATTTGTACAAGTTCTCCTGCTCTTGCTCGCTTTGCCGTGATGTCCATGGGGATGTCACCAGGATCATATCGTTTTGACTATTCAGATAGGATTAGTAAATGTGAGGTAAGTGAAAACTAAGATATTGGGTCATGCAAGCCACACCCATGTGACTAAGCATCGCCTATTTTTAAAGCACACAAGCTTTGAAGGGTATCCCAAGATCAGTACAGATTTAGCCAAAAATATTAAGATTCTTACTTGCCTGATAAATCTTCCACCATTCTAGTGCCACAGTCAGTGGTCCTCGCTGGTGTTTGTTTACTGTGCAGCAGCTATGATGTGCCTGTCTACCCATGTGACCACTGCAGCCAATCACTGCCCATGGCAATCTTGTGCCTTACAACCACTGAGTCCAGTGATTGGCTGCAGCAGCCATGTGGGTAGCAACACAGTAGACAAACACCGATAGGGAGGACCAGAGTGGCAGCACTAGAACATCTGGGTTATTTTGGCCTTGTCACGGTCTTTGGTTTGCACTGTGACACTGTTGCCACACTCGCGGTTGCCTGCGGCAACGTGTTGCTGTGTGAGCACTTGCGGTGTCAGTGTCTCGGCCTTCTGGGTGATTCCCTTGACATGGTTGCCACGCATGCTGTTGCCGGTGGTAACGTGGTGTTTGGTATGCTTGTGTGTTCACTTCCCCCTTTAATTGGCTTCCTTCCTCTGTCTGGTGTTGGAAGGGTTAACCCCCTTCCTAGTGTTTTGTGAACACTGGGTTTATGTGTGTGTGGGTGTGGCAGCTTGGGCTATTTAGCCTCTGCTGGATGCCTGAAGCTCTGGGTTCCTCCAGCCTTGGTGTATGCTGGTGGTTCACTGTTCCTGGCGTTTACCATCTGTCCAGTGAGGGCCACCCTTGTGGTCATACTGTCACGGTGGGGAGTTGGGGAAACCCCCCACCGTGCGGTGTCAAAGGGTAAAAGGGGATCATCCTGGCCAAAAGGAGTAATAAGGGAGCAGGTCACCTCCTACAGCGTCCCTAATCCTTTCACTGACTCCTCACCATATGAGCCCGATGGTAGGATGGCTCATACTCTGGATTCCTGGAGACCCTGAGTCGCCCTGGTAATCCCTCACCAAGGAGCCGGAAAGAGACGACCTGTTCATCCCAGTCATGGAGGAACAGGAGTCTCTATCTGAGGCCAGGCTGCAAGGAGAGGGGAACACATACAGCATATGGAGTTGGCAGGTAAGCGAGACCATCTCACGGCAATCACCCAGAAGGCTGAGACATTGACACCGCATGCTCACACAGCAACATGTTGCCACTGGCAACCGCGAGTGTGGCGACAGTGTCACAGCGCAAACCAAAGACCGTGACAAGTCTATTATTATTGTACAGCATTTCCATCCCTTTGGCCAAATTTTTGATGATCTCAGAAACCCCTTTAAAGGGATTGTTCAAGTGTTTTATGCTGAAGACCTGTCCTCAGGATCGGTGCGGGTCTGATTCCTTACACCGCCACCGATCAGCTGTTTAAAGGGTTATTCCCATCTGAGACATTGGGGGTATAGCCCTACGCTTAGAACGGAGCCTGCAAAGTCCCAGATGGCACATTGCGCATGCGCGGCCATCCTCCATTCATTCCAATGAGGGCGCCAAAAATAGCCAAGCGCTGGCTAGACTATTTCCGTCAGCCCCATAGACGTGAATGGAGGAGTGACCGCACCTGCGCCGTGCATCTCTCATTCATTTCAATGGGACTTTAGAAAATAGCTGAGCGTGTCACTAGGCTTTTTTCAAAGCTTTCATAGAAATCAGTGTAGGGTGACTGTACATGCACGTCGCACCATCCAGGACTTTGCGTGCTCTGTTCAAAGTATAGGTGCGGGTCCCAGAGGTGGGCATATTCTAGCCATATGCCCCTGATGTCTCAGATGGGAATAACCCTTTAAGGGCTCATGCACACAATCTATGTGACGTCCATGTTAAATCCGTTTTTTTTTTTTTTGCAGATCTATTGTAACAATGCCTGTCCTTGTCCGCAAAATGGACAGGAATAGGACGAGTACTTTTTTTGGCGAAACGCACTTGCGGACCTATGGATACAGAATGCACACGGAGTCATTTCCGTTTTTTGCGGCCCCATTGAAATTGGTTCTGCATACGGGCCGCAAAAAAACAACGCAACGGGCACAGACCAAAAATACGTTCATGTGCATGAGCCCTAAGGAGGTGGCCTCTTCCTAGGCCATGTGATGTCATGTTCATCAGTCACGCAGCATAGGTGCAGCTCAGTCCCAATGAATGGGGCTGAGCTGCAATACCAAGCACAGCCACTACACAGTGTACGCCGCTGTGCGAGGAGGGCACGGCATCCTCAAACAGCTGATCGAGAGGGGTTTCAGGAGTTGGACCCCCGCTAATCTTATTGCTTACTTTTCCTGAATATAGGTCATCAATATGAAAATCACGGAGAAGTCCTTTAACTGTGCCCTATTTAGATGCCATATCCTCTACAGTCCCGTAAAAAATAGGGTCTGTAGTCAAGTATGGCCTCAAAATGCTATGTATTACAGTATTAATGTATTTTTCTTGGCGACAGTAGGAGGAAAGGTCATAAATTGTTTTATTTAATCTGGAAAGCCTCCAGCATACATACATTTGCCTTCTGGATTCCACCGGTTAATTACAGCTAGCCATCGATTTGTGTATTTGCTCTTTTGTCTGACTGGATTTTCGTCTACAGCCAAGCAGTGCAACTATGGTGTTCATTAAACTTCTGAGATTTTAATTCGGAAAGAGAGCCTCCTTTATAGCATATTGACTTGGAAGCAGTAATAAGGCAGCGCTGCTCTCTGTTCTCCTTACAGATGCTGGCAGGTCCTCCCTGCCTTGTCAGCTTTGCAGATTTGTGTTGCTTTCAGTATCAAAAAGGACATTACTGACTTAATCAGAGACAGACAACCACCCTGAGGTCGTTCGCAGCTTCTCTGACTCTGGTGATAAAGAAAAAAAGTTAATTTGGCAATTATGAGGCTTAAAAAGTTTTATTGCATGAAAGAGACAGGCCGCTCTCTTCTTCACTCCGTATTAAGGCTGGTCGGACAAAGCACCAGACGTTCCTTGTAGGGATAGCAAGGAACGAAGTTGTCACCGACTCTCGACATTGAGAATTTGGTGACGGTTTTAGCATGATTAGTGTTTGGATCCATAGTATAGAGCAGTTTTTAGTGGAAAGAATAATCCAACCCATGGAATATTAGTCGGTGGAACATGTACAGGTGACCACTATTGAATCCATTAAGCCAAGGTGTGTGACCACTATTTAATTCATTTTTACAAAATGAAATGCATGGTACTAGGTTCTGGCAAAAACAAAAAAATGAAACACAGCCTTCAATATAGTTTTGGTTAAATAGTCACTGTACTTACAATTTCATTTAATAGAGAATGGTGTAATTATCAAATTTCTAAAGCACTTCATTTAAAAAATATGCCTGCATCCACCTGAAAAAAAGCAGTAAAGTCATGGCCACTAGGGGTCTCACTTCCACGTAACTTACAGTCAGGCAAGATCCGTCCCTAGTAACAGAGACTAAGAAGAAAGCTGAGAGGAAATGGGGGCGTGTCAGTTCTAGCTGAGATCCTGGACCTGATAAAAGAACTGCTTCTGAAGATATCAGGAGCCTCCTGCCTTTCTGTAAGTGTGATTTATCCCTCCTTATCTGTGCTGTGACCTCCGTAGCTGAAAACAAACATAGTGTGACGTAAGGGAAGGGACATCACAGCGGTACAGTGTTGGCAGATTCCCAGAAGGGATACATGCCCTGCTTCTAAATGAAATGCATCTAACTGCGCAGATGAAACTGAGAATAATATAGCTGAAAGAGACTTTAGGGAAGCCCAAAAAACCTATTTGTGGCATTTTGTGTATACGTTTTCTATACACTGTGAGCAGATTTTTTTTATTGCATACTTAAAACCTTATAACACAATTTTTTTATTCTATTATTCTTTGATATACACAGTAGAGTCGCATTATTATGACCACCGGCTAACCGGTGACTCAAAAAGGTCCTGGTAGGTCAACAGGTAGGTCAATACAGGTATCTGGAACCATGCTGACTGCAGTGCATCCCACAGGTGCTGGAGGGTGCGTATGGACGAAATATAGAGTGAACAGGACAATCAAAGTTGGGTTCAAGTGTGGAGAATTAGGTGGCCAGGGTACTACATGGAAGTCTTGTTCATGGTCTTCCAACCAATGTCTAACCTTGTTAGATGTCGAATTGTCATGCTGGAAGACAGAGGCGGACTGGGAACTAAAAGTGGCCCTGGAAAAAAAAAGTAAGAGTGGCCCCATGTTGCAGGTAGGTCCAAATTGACTGAAGGTGGGGCAAAATAATTAGGCAGGGCGACCATAATGCAGAGCAATATACTGCCCCAGCTGAACCAAATACCACAGTGCAGCACAAAATACTACCACATTATTCAAATTTATCGCTGTCCTGAAGATCAATATGTACCTGGCTGACTGCCATGAGGAGGGCTTGGGTGGCCCTCTTAAGCATCAGCCCACTGGGAAATTTCCCTGTAGGGTCTATGTCCAATCCACCTCTGCTGGAATATCCAATGCACTCCAGGGAAGACCGTTGGTATGTACATATGGGTTTATATATATCTTCAGGGGTTGATTAATTCTCAGGTCGGTTGAGAGTGCTTTCCACATGGATGAGTGGCCCAGAGAATGCCACAAAAACATTCCACAGACCATAACGCTGCCACCACCAGCTTGTGTTCTTCCAGCAGAAAACATGAATCAGGCGATGCAACTCCATTAGCAGAGGAGCAGTGACCATACGTCTGCTTCAGAGCCCCATATACAGTAGGGTTCGCTGAACTGTTGTTTTAGACACGTCTGGTAGCCTCTGGTTCATTTTGGAGGTTAGCTGCTCCACTCTTGTGTGTCGGTCTGCCCTTGTGCTCCTTTGTAGCCAATATTAACTTCTCACATCAATGGTTTGTGGTGCTCCGCAGATTCAGTGTTGCTTATTCACAATGGTGCCATTTGTCCACTCGCCATACACTTTCACCACAGCAGCAGGCGGAGAGTTCGCAAACTGCTACCGTTGGCCGGAAAGCCAATAATCATCCCTCTTTGCAGCTCTGATAAATCGCCCCTTTGACCCATGACAGCAACCAGGGATATGTGTGCAGACAGCCTATCTCACACCTTTTATATACCCACCAAGCCAGCTGACCACACGTGGCTTCCTTCGTGAACTACACGCTGCAGACGTTAAAAGTAGGAAGTGGTCATAATAAAGTGACTCAACTGTGTATAATCCAACATTGCATTCATATATTTGTCAAATGTGTACTTTGAGAAATTCCCGTTAGAGTTTATTATTTTACCGTTCTCGGTGTATGTGCCATGACTTCTCCTGTCTATTTGTGCTGATTACTGATGTAGTCATCTGTGGAGACACTATACGGTACTATTTGAAGTAAATTAATCCTACAAGGGAGTGCCCAGCAAGCCCTTTTACTTTACAAAGCAGCGGAGTGGTCTCTGCTGGGAGGCCGATCACTGTGTTATGCAAGTCTTTTTTTTTTCATCCTCCCTTAGGCCCAGTGATAGACTACCAGCATCGTTCACATCCATGATCTCTCAATCTACTAAAAAATACAGCCTGCCATAAAATCTAATGCTCACATTAATTATCTTTTATTTGTGTGCCCTTGTGAGTAATTAAAATCAATTTCTAGGAAACTATGTGTTTCCTCAGGCCCGTTCTTTCTCACAGTGTCCTGGCTGGTGGTTTTCAACTTAAGAGCTAAAGACATAGCCAATTATTTTCTCTTTCAGATCAGCTTTGGTGAGAACTCATGGCATTTACCGTCCCTTCTGATAACTTGCAATTATAATATTATATTAAAGTGAATATGTCTCCATTCTGACAAAACCGATGCTGCAGAATGAAGAGAAGGACAAAAGAATGATCATAGGGATATCTTTTTGTATTTTTGCTTTTCAACCATGATCACGTTTCCAGCATTGACCGTGCTTTCCCCCATGCAAAGGTAAATCTGCAGTGGTCAAAGCCAGCATCATAAATATGAACCAACTCGATGGGCAATGTTGCTATGGCAGTTCATGGCCGCCGCTGTCCTGTGCACATAGGCGCCGGCTTCCTGTGAGTAAATTAGTGCTTTTATTCATTGTACCTCTGTCTTCAGTACTGCTAGGGTTAACCTCTCTGTGAGCTGCTGCATAGCTATTTCCAATTGCTAATCAGCTGCTCCTGTTTCCTTTAGTCCTTGTCTGTGCAGTGATCTGAATTTGGTCTTTCTCTAGCTAGCATCTGTATAAGAGACTTTATCTGCTTGCCTGCCTGTGTACCTGACCTGTGCCTGTTTATTGTACTGATCCTGTGCTGCCTGCCTTCACCTTTGGATTGTTTCACAGATTTGCAAAACCTCTGCTAGCCCTGACCTTTTTAGTGTCTGTTCCCCGTGGGTCAGCAACAACTCTGAGACTATTCCAAGAGGTAGCTGTGTGGTGGCTCCCCTGCAGCAAAGTCCAGATCCTTGTATAGGGGTTAAAGGGTGAACACCAGGGGACTGCTAGGATAATGACCTTAGGTCTAACTCAAAGTCAAACTAGTTGGTTGGCACAGTAGTTCTGCAACCATTTCCTTAACAAGCAACAACTCTAACCTGACCGGCCTGTTTTAGTAAAAAGTTACAGATGTGTTCTTCTTTAACTTTCGTCTTGGTCGACACATCATTAGAAGAGCGTTGTGAAATAACTACCTTTGGGGAAAAAAATTATTTCACAATGCTCTTTCAGGATTTTCTTTATGCTACCCAGTGGTTGTGGTGTGAGTGGGAATTTGCTAGCATGTCACAATAATGTATTGAGTTTTTAAGTATGGAAAGTTTTTAAGAAGACCATTTTGAGAAGATAATGTATCATCAGTTTTCACTCTAAAGAGGTTCTCCGGGTTTACATATTGATGTCTTATCGGTGGAGTACGACTTCTGCATGTTTCCCTAATATACTGGTATTTTAGTTGTGTAT
The DNA here is from genome assembly GCF_905171765.1 of Bufo bufo. Taxonomy (NCBI): domain Eukaryota; kingdom Metazoa; phylum Chordata; class Amphibia; order Anura; family Bufonidae; genus Bufo; species Bufo bufo. The sequence continues at coordinate 44,222,901 of NC_053398.1, forward strand.
AACGTGTATTAACAGGAGAAAAATAATCCCCGGGACTCACCAAAAATCTTTGTGATAAATTTTATTGGAAGGTTCTTATGTTCAGTAAGTATGTTCATGCTGATTAAAGCGCTCTCATCAAGGAGAGATAGTACCCCCCAAATCCGGACTTGGCCTCTCACCCAGTTAAGCCAGTAGTCTCTGCACTGCACTGATGAGGGGCCATCACCCCGAAACAGCTGTCTGCAGATGAGTTGCTGGCTTATTTATTATCCAAGTCATGTCTCAAGACCTATTTAAAGGGTCAAATATTGCCGTATAGGATAGCTGCCTTACATCTGGTGCCATCAGAGGCAGAGCTTGTTGCATGTTCAGTAAGACGCAGGATAAAGGCACAGCATTCAGCCTCAAGCTGTTTCGTGTCCATGACACTTTCTCAAAGCCTTGAGACGGGACTGTTCCTTACACACTGTGCACCTCTTATACACCTTGACAATCAAAGTAATAGCTGTTACTGCTCGTACATTCTACATACATATAACAGTACGGTGATGTTCTTGCTTTCTCTTTTTAGAACTGACCAGTTGGGCATGTTTGGGAAAAAGGAATTTGATCTTTTGGCTCCCATTGTTGACAGCTTTAGCCTTATGACCTACGACTATTCAAACCCACAGAGGTGAGTAGTAAAATACAAATAGTTCATATATAATTAATATTTCATAAGTAGCTCGTAAATACTTTATATCACATCTGCAAACATATGACTAGAGAAAGTCATAATGGGGTTAACACTTCTCACACTTCTCATGTTCATATGTGCCCGCATTGCTGAGAAAAAAATGAAGTTTTAATATATGCAAATGAGCCTCTAGGAGCAACGAGGGCATTACCGTTACACCTCGAGGCTCTGCTCTCTCTGCAACTGCTGCGCCCTTTTCACTTTAATTGACATGTCCAGGCAGTGTAATTGTGGTCATGCCTGGCCCTGACTTCCCCTAAAGTCTCGCTCTGCGCTGTGCACTTCAGTAGCTGTCACAGGTGCAGTACAAGAAAAAGGTTCACCAGCGTTTCCCTTCTGTACTGTCGGCCTCTTCCCTGTACTGTGCCTGTGCTGGATACTGAAGCACATGGTGCAGTGTGAGAATTTAGTCAGAGCCAGGCGTGATCACGTTTTCTCTGCCTGGTTCTGTCAATCAAAGCGCCGAGAGCACATCAGTTGCAGAGCCTCTAGGTGTAATTATAACGCCCCCGTTGCTCCTAGAGGCAAATTTGCATAATATACATAATTCTCAGCAATGTGGACACATATAAACATGGGACCAACACAGATGCCTTCAGCTGCCAAGTGCACATGTAACAGGTCAGCCAGTGTCATAGGTACAAATCTACTGACAGACGCCCTGTTAGAGCATTTTTGTTAGAGCAGTTTGTGGATTTCCAGAAGAGAACATGCGGTGGCTGAATATAAAGATGTGTACATCTTTGTGGCGGTGAGGGGCAGTTCGGGTAGAGTTCTTGGATAGTCGTCCATGTTTGGGAACTCGCCATGCAAGGAAAGTAGACAAGGTGTTATGGAGAGTGGAGGGGGCGTCCTCATTGACTATGGCTCCTATTGAGCCCTGGACATGTTGGTTATGTAACACTAGCTGTGGCCGGTGTATGGTGTTCATGGTAGGATCCAGATAACCATCTCTTTGCTAGGGGGTTGGGGGACACAACTAATGGCTATGTATGTCATTTCCATCTATTATTGTAATGCTATTTGTGATACTCGAGTTCCTATTGTTTGTACAATTTTTAAATAATGTTTAATGAAAATTATCTGATTAAAAACAAAATGCTCGGTGGCGGCGGCGCCATCTTGCTGGCAGCAGGCACCCACACACTCGCCTAACTCCAAGGGCGCGAAAACGATGCGGTGCTTGCCGGAGGCCGCTTTTGCATCTGAGTCGCAGACGATCACACCTTGGCTGGGGGCCCTCATCAGTGACAGCAAGTGAGACCTGAGATCCGACGTTGTTGGGAGCGGGAGGATCAGAGGGGATACGCAGCGCTGCAGAAGTTGGTAATAATCAAGATGGCGGCGAGGTGAACAGAGACAAGATCACGGTCTACATTGATAGCGCTCTGGCCCCACAAGACCTGTGTTCACAAGGTAAATACACTGCCTTCACCCACAAGACAAATAATACCATATAAAGAGACTCCCAGTCGGGAAAGCAGGAGTTGAATACAGACTCCTCTGCAAAGGGACAGCAGCCTTCTGTGGTATTGCATATAACCCCTACAACCCACAAAAGAGAGGTTAGCAAGGAGAGCCTAGACAAGATAGAGCTACAAGTCAGCTTGAATCTACACACTAGGATCACCACTCCATTGTACGATTACTGGAGCCTCTCCTTTGACCCCTTTATGCCACTATTTTGAGAAAAAATAAAAGGCCTCTCAATATAAAAAGTCTCTCATACAGACCATCACAATCTTCAGCTTCAGTCTAATTGTCTCTGATTATCAAGCAGAAAATGGAGATTTAACAATTACCAGACCAGACCAAAACCTACAGACTCAACCAGGGACATAATATGTAAATTCCTAAAGTTCACCCAAGAAGAGCCTGTATTGAAGAAAGCCAATGAAAGCTCCAACATTGATTATGAAGGAGCTACCATACTAATATTTCAAGACCTGGCCCCCGCTACACTAAATAAGAGACGCATACTCAAGCCACTGACTTACCTCCTGAGGCACAAACGTATTGCATTCAGATGGCTTTTCCCCTTCGGGATGATGATTTCCTGGAAAGATAAAAAGCTAATAATCAGATGCCACAAAGACCTTCCGGACATCTTCGCAGCTCTTGAGATTGAAGATTTAGATATCCCGGACTGGTCGATAACTAAAGATGTCTACATCCCTTCTGAGATCTTGCCTCCAACCCCATGGGAGATGGTCACCTATGAAAAAACCCAGCGATCAAGGAAGGAATCACTTCTGAAGGAGAATGAGGGACTCTGAGTACTAAATATTCTATCCTTGATAATAAAATATGTCAAGTTAGAAGGTCGCCCTAGCAGCTTTCTCCATTTGGACGCCTCTCTCCTTGCTAGATTGGTTGTCTGAAACACCACAGAGGTTTAATCTAGTTTTTAGATCCTCTGAGCAGTTTGAGAGAGAGACGTTCATGTAGACAAACTATAGAATGAAAATTCAGATTCTGTTTGAAACTTCTCTCTCAGTAATAGTAGATTATTTTCGGCTTTTAGTATGTTCTCTCCTTTTGCATGTACATGTGTTGTTGCTGTTCACAATTTTCAAATGTTCTTCAACTTCCTCCCCTCACACCAACAGGTCTCGGTGTAAGAACCTAGTTTGGTTCTCCCAGGAGAATAGAGTTCTCAGTTTTGTTGTTCCCATATGGAGGAAGATTGTAATACTGTTTTATGTTTCTATCATAATTATCTCCTATTTTTCAGTACCTATACTCATCCCTTTTTCCCCCTGAAAGAGTTTTACTACGCGTCCCATTTTATGGTAGGATACTAAGCTTAAAGAGGACCTTTCACTAGATTAAAAAATCTAAACTAAGTATACAGACATGTAGAGCGGCGCCCAGGGATCCCCCTGCACTTACTGTTATACCTGGGCGCCGCTCCGTTCTCCCGGTATAGCCTCCGGTAGCTTCACATGTTAGACTCCACCCTGGGGAACCTGCCGGCGTCTCTTTCTCCCATGCTGTAGCGCTGGCCAATCGCAGCGCTCAGCTCATAGCCTGAGAGAAAAAAAAACCTCTCAGGCTATGAGCTGAGCGCTGCCATTGGCCAGCGCTACATCATGGGAGAAAGAGATGTTGGCAGGTTCCCCTGGGTGGAGCCTAACATGTGAAGATACCGGAGGCTATACCGGGAGAACGGAGCGGCGCCCAGGTATAACAGTAAGTGCAGGGGGATCCCTGGGCGCCGCTCTACATGTCTGTATACTTAGTTTAGATTTTTTAATCTAGTGAAAGGTCCTCTTTAAACACCCTACTCAAACCACACACACATAATGACTAGTCTCAGATTGGTAACATACATCAGAGGCCTAAAATTCCCTTCCAAAAGGAATCAGGTTCTCCGTCACTTTCTTGAAAATGCACAAATAGTTCTCATTCAAGAAACACATTTTAAGCATGTTAAAACGCCAGACCTATCCCAATCATCATACAATATATGGTACCATAGTACATCAACCTACTCAAATAGACTAAGGGTTAGCATAGGTCTACACAAACATGTTTCCTTTACAGAGAAATAAATTAAAATTGATGAAGAAGGCAGATTCCTTTTTATCAAGGGCTATATAGATTCTAAATTATATACATTTGTGAACCTCTATGCCCCAAACATAGCCCAAAGATCCTGGTTTACCAAAGTGATGACAAAACTAGAAGACTTTAGAGAAGGTAAAACCATTGTAGCAGGGGACTTTAATGTCTCACTTGATCCATCAATAGACTCCTCCACGGGCAAATCGGCAATTCCATACAAAACCCTGTCATCCATAAAAAAACTGATGCACTGAAGCTTGGTACTAGATATATGGCGCTCTTTGCATCCAAATGTAAGAGACTACACACACTATTCAGCCCAACATAATTCTTACCACAGACTAGACTACGTATTCTTTCCTACTACACAACTACATTTGTGTACGGAGGCGCAAATAGGCACTATGGTATACTCAGATCATTTCCCAGTGTATGTGTCATTCACTACACCAAATCACCACCCTAAAGCGTATATTTGGAGGCTATATATAACATTACTACAAGTGCAAAGAAAAAAGTAAATGGGGAGTCTTAAAGAATTCTTCGCCCTTAATGAAACAGAGGGAATATCACCTCACCTTCTCTGGGAATCACACAAGTCTGTGATAAGAGGAGTATTTGTGTCAATTGCCTCACGCTTAAATAAGGTTAGGCAAGAGAAGATAAACTCTCTTTACAATAAAATTGCCGAAATAGAAGCAATACACAAACGCTCATTAGCGGACCAACATCTATCAGAACTGACAACTTTGAGGGAGGAGCTGAAAATTGTTCTGAATGTCCAGTCTGCTAAGCTATATCTTTCACTAAGACAAACCTTTTTTGCACATTGTAATAAAACAACTAAATTCATGATTGCTATGTGAAGACAACGCAGAAGGAAAGCTAGGATTTCTGCAATTAAAGATGAAGATAACTCTCTGCTAAAAGACGATATCGGAATTGCCAGAGCATTCCACGACTATTATTCTGCTTTGTATAACATTGACAAATCTGATTCAGAAACGATTAAAGTAAGAAAAGAAGCTCCTATAAACACCTTTTAGGAAGATATAGACATACCAGTTATTCTTCCGGAACAAGCCGCAAAACTCTGCAACCCCATTACAGCACAAGAATTATCCTCTGCCCTAAAATCTATGGCTAAAGGGAAAGCCCCAGGCCCTGACGGTCTACCACTACTTTACTATACCACCTTCAATGGCACACTTGCCCCATACCTACTAAAAGCTTACAATTCCTTGATACAAGGCTCCCCCTTCCTATCTCAAACATTGACTGCACACATCTCTTTAATTCATAAGCCTCAAAAAGACCCCACGCATTGCTCAAACTACCGTCCCATTTCTCTATTAAATTTAGATGTCAAGTTATTCGCAAAATTTTGGCATCGAGAATTAAACTACTCTTACGAAACATTATTCACCCAGATCAATGCGGATTCGTGCCTGGACGCGAAGGCAAAGACAATACCTATAAAGTAATAAATGTCATATCCCTAGCCAAAGCAAAAAACAAATCATTAACCCTATTAAGCACAGATGCAGAGAAGGCCTTTGATCGGGTGGTCTGACCCTTTGTCCGGAGCACTCTGTCAAAGTTTGGCTTCCCCTTACCCTTCATAAATGCGATCTTCTCAATGTATGTATCCCCAAGAGCCTATATAAAGGTCAATGACATATTCTCTCAAGCAGTTACAATCAAAAATGGAACTAGACAAGGGTGCCCTCTTTCGCCAATATTGTTTATCCTGACCTTAGAACCCTTTCTACAAAAAATAAGACAGTCAAATAGGATAAGAGGCCTAATTCACCGAGACATAGAGATCAAACAAGCAGCATACGCTGATGATCTTCTTTTAATGATCTCTAACCCAAAACAAGCTTTCCCGACACTAATACAATACTTCAATTCATTTGGATACATATCAAATTACAAAATAAACCCCTAGAAATCACAAGCATTGGGAATAAATATCCCTACAAGCGTAATAAACGAACTGAAAGCTAGTACTTCTTTCTCTTGGTCCCCGAACTCCATAAAATTCTTGGGCATAAATATCGTCTGCAATTTAGAATGCTTACATGAATTAAATTTCACACCAATTCTAAAACAAATTCCAGAGCTATTAAATTCCTGGTCTTCCACCTTTATCTCTTGGTTGGGCCGTCGTAATATATTTAATTCCCTTGTGATTCCTAAAATCACATACTTACTTCAAGCCCTACCAATTAAGCCCCTCAAGCAAATTCTTCAATCAGATCCGTAAAATAAGCTCCAAATACATATGGGGAGACATACAGTTGTGTTCAAAATTATTCAACCCCCACTGAAATTGAGTGTTTTGGCCAGTTTGACATTGATTTTGATCATTTCAGTCATGTTGTTTACAATTAAATCAAAGAGGCACTTGTAAGTCAGACAAATATAACATAACATTTATAATGAAATAACCACAAATGTCTTTTCTGTGCTCACATCATTATCAGTTTTATTCAACCCCCAAGTGACATTCAATCTTAGTACTTAGTACAACATCCTTTTCCAGTTATAACCGCTTTTAAACGTGAAGCATAGCTTGACACAAGTGTCTTGCAGCGATCTACGCGTATATTCTTCATGGGCAAAAGCCTCCAGTTCAGTCACATTCTTGGGCTTGCGCGCTGCAACTGCTTTCTTTAAGTCCCACCAGAGGTTCTCAATCGGATTTAAGTCTGGTGACTGCGATGGCCACTTCAAAATGTTCCAGCCTTTAATCTGCAACCATGCTCTAATGGACTTGGAGGTATGCTTGGGATCATTGTCCTGTTGAAAGGTCCAACGTCTCCCAAGCCTCAGGTTTGTGACAGACTGCATCACATTTTCATCCAATATCTCCTGGTACTGAAGAGAATTCATGGTACCTTGCACACGCTGAAGCTTCCCTGTACCTGTAGAAGCAAAACAGCCCCAAAGCATGATTGACCCCCCGCCATGCTTCACAGTAGGCAAGGTGTTCTTTTCTTCATAGGTCTTGTTCTTCCTCCTCCAAACATAGCGTTGATCCATGGGCTCAAACAGTTCTAATTTTGTTTCATCAGTCCACAGAACACTATCCCAAAACTTTTGTGGTTCGTCCACATGACTTTTCGCATACTGCAGTCGACTCTTCTTATTCTTTGGAGACAGCAAGGGGGTGCGCTTGAGAGTTCTGGCATGGAGGCCTTCATTACGCAGTGTGCGCCTTATTGTCTGAGCTGAAACTTCAGTACCCTCATCTGACAAATCTTTTTTCAGTTCCTCAGCAGTCACACGGGGACTTTTCTCCACTTTGCGCTTCAGGTAGCGCACAGCAGTCGAAGTCAGCATCTTCTTTCTGCCACGACCAGGTAGTGTTTCAACAGTGCCCTTTGCCTTGAATTTGCGAATGATGCTTCCTATGGTGTCTCTTGGTATGTTTAACATCTTTGCAATCTTCTTATAGCCATTGCCCTTCCTGTGAAGAGAAATCACCTCTTCTCTTGTCTTCCTGGACCATTCTCTTGACTTCACCATGTTTGTAAACACACCAGTAAATGTCTAGAAGGAGCTGAGTATCACAGTCCTTTTAAATCTGCCTAATTGGTGCTTATTATGCTTGATTGCTGCTCCTTGACATCCACAGGTGTTTTCAATACCTGATCGAAAACACTTGAATGAACCTCTGTTCTTAAGAGTGGTAGTCTTTAAGGGGTTGAATAATTGTGTCAATGAAGAAATCACAAACAAACATTTAATACTGTATTACAAAAACAATTGATGTCATTTTAGTTGCATTTGGTTCTTTAAAAAGTCCTTGTAAGATTTCATTCTGAACACAATTACAAATGTACACTAAATTCCCTAAAACTCTTTACAGCATTGGGGGTTGAATAATTTTGAACACAACTGTAAAACCTAGGATATCACATAAGATCCTACAGCTGCCATTTGCCCGTGGAGGAATTGGTTTCCCGTCTATACAGAGATTCTATAATGCTGTACATCTACAAAGGATTGTAGACTGATTAAGAAGACCCCCCCCCCCCACAAACTTTGGATTCCTCTGGAAGAATATATCACTAATCTCTCGCTGAGATACCTAATTCTCTCAGATCCCGTAATCCAGTAACCCAGAACTTCAATTATAGCCCATTGATAAATGCAACACTTAAGATATGGAAAGAAAAAGAGATTAGAACCCACTGCTCAAAATTTCCATCACCCCTCTTATGTGTAAGAGACTGTCTTGACCCCACAGATACAGGCTATGATTCCTTACCGATGAAACTCAAGAATAACAAAAATTGATTTACTGGACCGAGATGGGACCTTTCCTGACCTTGGGATACTTAGAACCAAACTTCAAATACCCCAACTAAACATACTACAATATGAATACCTCAAATTTGCACTCAAGAGAGGCATGTTACAAAGTAGGCACATACAAAATCTTTCCTGGTTTGAGAAAATGATATCCCAGACAAACACCCCAACCAAACTTCTCTCTAAAATAAATTGCAACCTACATGAAGCAGAACTTCTATCTTCCCTATACTTTATCAGGGAATGGGAAAGAGATCTGGACAGGACATTCATCGACGCAGATCTTAAGGTCATGTTGATAGCGACAAAAATCACATCCAGATGTGTTACAGTACAAGAGAATTCCTATAAAATACTCACAAGGTGGTACCTGACCCCAGATAAATTAAAGAAAATGTACAGTACAACTTCAGACTTATGTTGGAGATGCCAGACCCAGGTAGGGAAATCTCTCCACATCTGGTGGAATTGCCCCAACTTAAGACATTTCTGGAAAGAGATCTTCAAACATATTAAAATCACACTTAAACTCACAGATAAGCAGCTCCCCAGCCAACCAGAGACTACCCTCCTGTCTCTCTTACCACCTGAGTGCCCAACAAATACGAAAAAATTTGTCAGAATCCTGCTTGCTTCTTCCCGCCTCCTCATAGCTTACAATTGGAAATCTGAGACGGCTCCCACAATCACACAATGGATAACCAAAGTAGATGATGTAGCCAGACTTGAGGAGCTTTCCACTGGAAACTCAAAAGTCATTACATATCTGAGAATATATAGTCCTCATGGACTAACTACAAGCCGAAAATATGAGGACAGAGAAAGGAAGTTGGAGATAGGGTTCTTGGAACTAATACAGGATAACTGTCACGGTGGGGAGGTATAATTAGAGCTGTTACTAAGCCCGAAAACTGGGATAGGGAGCAGGTCACCTCCTACAGCCGCCCTAATCCTGACCCTGATCTCCTGACCGTATGAGCGCCCCCTAAAGGTGGGAGGGCTCATACACTTGAACCTACTGACCCTAACGGTCCCTTGCATAGAGGTCAGGGATAGGAGACAACCGGTTCCTCAAGGAAACAGACAAACCGGAGTCTCCAGCGGCCTAGTAACAGAAGGGAAAAGATAGAATCAGCAGCAACTGAACGGCAGGTAAACACCTGGAGAAACAACAGCACACCAGAACATCAAACACTTACCTGCCTCAGCAAAGATGGAAAAACACCAAAACAACCTGGACCCCCATGTGGACACCGATGCAAGGTGGCTCCAGGCAAGGCTACAAATATCTTTTAGGTTCACCCCTCCGGGAAACCAATGGGACCCCCTTTCGGAGGTAACAACAGACAGGGGAAAATATCAATCATCCATGCAGATCACAACACCAAACCGACCTGACATGGAACACCAGACATGACATAAACCACACCAAACAACATAACAGGTGAGGAGGGGAAAGGAGACAAAGGGAAACAAATGATGTCCAACTAGGATGCCCTCACACAGGAAAGATGACACATCCAGAAAGGAGCAGAGCTCCAACACATATACAGGCAAACAACCATCTGACCTTCAGGCTCACAGCACAGTATAAGAAGAGCCAGAGGCCACACCCAGCTCCACCAAGCACACATCTTAACCCCGAACACACCAGGATGGGAAGGGACACACAACTTAAAGGGGAAGTGTCAAGACATGCAAAACAACATGTTGCCTCCAGCAACAAGCATGCACGGCAAAAGTGTCATAGTCCACTACACCAGACCATGACACAGCCGTGACTCTCCCTCCCCTCAAAGCCCTCCCGAAAAAATAACGGGGAATAAAAAAAAAATGCAGATTCTGTGTCAGCACGTCCCTCAAAACTGCCACCAGCATGCCAGGACCACCAACTAGGACCCCGGCAGCCAGCCAACAAGCAGTAAGGAGAAACCATACTGAACACCGCGTCCATCTCAGACACAGTTCACACTCTGGGCAGGTATCAGCAAGCATGCCCAACCAGCACATAGCCAGTACACCAAAGGAATGCTGCCAGCAACCAGCCCAAGAGCAAGGAACAACTGAGAACGGAACGAGGGGACACACCAACACAAGCAACGGTTCAACAACAATGGCAACACCTGTTACCAAGAACCCCGCCGTTAACAGTAACTCCCCTTTCACCCTCCCTCCGGAGGATAAGCATGTGCGCCAGAAAATAGCAGGCGACACATGCTAAGCCCTCTTTCGAAGGCACCAAGCGTAGAGGCTCAGTTGGACATACTGTCACGGTGGGGAGTGGGGGAAACCCCCAACGTATAATTAGAGCTGTTACTAAGCCCGAAAAACAGGGATAGGGAGCAGGTCACCTCCTACAGCCGCCCTGATCTCCTGACCGTATGAGCGCCCCCTAAAGGTGGGAGGGCTCATACATTCGAACCTGGATCCTACTGACCCTAACGGTCCCTTGCATAGAGGTCAGGGATAAGAGACAACCGGTTCCTCAAGGAAACAGACAAACCGGAGTCTCCAGCGGCCTAGTAACAGAAGGGAAAAAAATAGAATCAGCAGCAACTGAACGGCAGGTAAGCACCTGGAGAAACAACAGCACACCAGAACATCAAACACTTACCTGCCGCAGCAAAGATGGAAAAACACCAAAACAACCTGGACCCCCATGCGGACACCGATGCAAGGTGGCTCCAGGCAAGGCTGCAAATATCTTTTAGGTTCACCCCCCCGGGAAACCAATGGGACCCTCTTTCGGAGGTAACAACAGACAGGGGGAAATATCAATCATCCATGCAGATCACAACACCAAACCAACCTGACATGGAACACCAGACATGACATAAACAACTAAACCCCAACATAAACCATAGCAAACAACATAACAGGTGAGGAGGGGAAGGGAGACAAACGATGTCCAACTAGGATGCCCTCACACAGGTAAGATGACACATCCAGAAAGGAGCAGTGCTCCTACACATATACAGGCAAACAACCACCTGACCTTCAGGCTCACAACACTGTATAAGAAGAGCCAGAGGACACACCCAGCTCCACCAAGCACACATCTTAACCCCGAACACACCAGGATGGGAAGGGACACACAACTTAAAAGGGAAGTGTCAAAACATGCAAAACAACATGTTGCCACCAGCAACAAGCATGCACGGCAAAAGTGTCATGGTCCACTACACCAGACCATGACACAGCCGTGACAATAACGCTCTACGATTATCATCCCATCCAGGAAAAGTAGCGTTCTGATACCAAGAGCCTCATTTACCTTTTAAGCATTGGACCTTTAGGACTGGCGTGTCGACGAATCTGCCTTCCTCTCGTACATCAAGAGAACTATACACAATAGGACTTCACCACCACCCCCTGCCACCATCTTACCCCCCACTCCTTGTTTCTCTAATGTTAGATGTTTAATTCTTTGCATATGTAACTATTGCATTGACACTCACTGTCCAATATTATAAGTCTGCTTGTCTTCCAATATATGTCAGGATGGATCTCCTCTAGATATGACTTGTTTCCTCACCCGACTGAAGCCGTCTCAACCCACCTTAGACAGCACTAAGATAGGAAGACTGTATTGAAACAATTCTTAATGTGGAGCATTGTTTACTGCTTACGTAATATATGTTATATTATTTTGAAAATTAATAAAAAGTATAAAAAAATAAAATGCTCATTAATAATACAGGAAATATAATTTGCTTTCTAAATACTTCCATTTTTTATTTTATTTTTTGAACTGTTACAGGGGCGTGCATGGATCTCATTGTGTCCCATAGCAAAACTTAGTATGTGATCCCCTCCCCAAGTGAGATTTCCCATGAATTTATAATTTTTAAGTAGAAAAAATTGAATACAATTTTTTTTTCTCCCTGCCTCACCCACTTTACTTGGAACATATACGGTACTTTATAAAGTCCATTCTGAGCACTGTATTTCAACAGACAGCTACCATTGAAGTTAATGGAACCTGCTAGGGAAAAAAAAAAGTTACTTTCTGGTGCTCAACACTTCCTAGACTATGAAGGTTTAAAAGGACTTGCAAGCAATTCATTTTATCATTTCACTGCACTGTGATATTTAATTTAGCCAGACTATGATTGAGGAAATTGAGGAACTCTTGCAATTTGCAGAAACGGCAGCGGTGTCTGCTAGAGCTGCGACATGAGCCTGATATTAGAATATCACATTACCATTTACAGTCTGCCCCAAGATCTCTGCTCTCTGAATGTTGCAAATGTGAAAGAAACTCAGTTTAATTGAGATGGTTCTCGTTCATACGCACATTCATAACCTGAATCTGCGTGTATCAGATATCTGCCATCCAGTACGAGGGGCAGTCCTCATCATGGGTCAGATTGTGCATTTATTATTAGCCAGATCTGCCCTCACGGCAGGACTTTGATGGGCCATTTTCAAGGATATAAATATGAGTTGGAAACTCATTAGTGGGATACAGTGTTCAGCACAAGGCTGTGGCCAAGTCGGTCTGGTCCCTATGATGCTCAGAGAGAAAAACAACTAGGTGGCACAATTTAAAGGGATTATCCCATGACTAATGTAAAAAATGAAAATCCAAAATCATACAGTACATGACTCTTTCTAACAAAGCTAGAACCAGCCCTGCACCTCACATGGATCCAGAGATCTCCCCATTCATGACTCTGCTAGATTTATATCAAGCTGACAGCTAGGGAGACGTGTCCTTTCTTCGGCACCTTGTAGCGGTTGAAGAATTGAACTGAACCTGTGCGACCACCTCAATGAGCAGGACAGAGAAATTACATAGCAGGTGGCGCTATACAAATGGATTTCAGTGAGTACTTCAGTGGCAATACAACATTTCCACATGCAATTACAAAAGTATTCAGATCCAGGTGCTGATTTAAAAAACGTAGGATATTTTTCGTGAGACAACCCCTTTAACTAAATCATCCCCTTAGTCTCAGTCTCATAACTTTGTTTAGTGTCTTGGCAGGAGTAGGACGTAGAGTAGTAGCAGTGCTGGGTATGTTGTTACAGGTACAGTCTGGAATTCCAGGATTCTGCAACTATGATATAGCAGAGCTGGGTATGCGGTACAGAGGATAATGCAGCAAAGTCGTCAGGGTCAAAATTGGTAAGAAAAGCAAAGGCAAAATCAAATTCTAAATCAATTTCAAGTGAATGTGAGAGCTGAGCTGCAGTAACCCATGTAAGGGATCGCTGTACTTGGGGGGTCATTCTCACAAGAATAGTCGTCCACCGCAGCTTTCGAGGCTAAACATTGCATTTATTGGGACATTTTTTATACACGGAACAGTCCAGTTAATAATCACTGGGATGGTGAGGTTCCCACATACATCAAAACAAATACCTGCCCGGCTGGGCTCTCACTACACCTGTTAACGTGGCCCTGACTCAGCTACAGAACCCTGTTCACACACGGAACCCATATGCGGCTTTTTCTCAGCCCGTAGTTCCCCAGCCTCTGCGGCTGTAATCAGTCCCGTACCTGTATGGGGAAGTGTGGCCCAACAGTCCTCCCGACTCCGGCCTTGTGACCCTTGAATCCCAGGGTCTCTCAGCCTGGCGAGCTGAGACCACGCAAAGAGCCTCTGCTCTGGGTCTCTGTATCTCACAGCGTATCTCTCCCCAGACTGACCTACTCTGAGGCGCTTTATGCCAGCCTGATTACAGCAGGCCTCACCTGCGATCACCTCAGGTAGAAAGAAAAACCCGTACTGGAAGAGTGTGGACTGGCAACTCCCTCTACCAAGCCTAGCCACCAGTCCAAATAAAATCCAGTCCAGAAAATATATACAAAAATGTCTCAGCAAACTATGCTTTGCTGAGTCTACTGCCGCTCTCTGGATTTTATCTGTCTCACCCATATGAGGTACCTGAGGTGGGACCACACCTTCCAGCACTGTTCACATTACCACACCCGGCACAGCCACTGCACTGTGAACGGCGCTGTAATTCTGCCTCCATTCACAATACTAGCTGCGGCGCCAGAGTCTGCAGGGAATAGCAGGTTGTCGGGGGTGCTGGGTGGGTGTCATCAGTAGGTCATTAAATTCAGGAGACCAGAAAACCCCTTTAAGCTAGCAACATCCAACTCATACACACTGACCTAAAGCAACAAGGTACACTGGGGTAGGCTCTAGCAGATCTGGCTGGCCTACAAATATTGTCTCATATCATGCATTTGCAGATGTATAACGGTACAAACATGTACAGGGTGAACAGTCTTTCCTGCTGCACTGCCGTTTCCTTTAACCCTGTTTTGTGATGACAACTGTACATTGCTCATTGATTTAGTACGAGCTTGACCCTGCACAGATTCAGTCACGTTGTTGAGGCTTTCAGACATGACGTTCTTCTCATTATTCCGAATCTCAGCAGGTTGTGTGGACAGCTTGAGCGTCCAGCATGTGATGGACAGGTTCGATAGACCCTTAGGAATGAACCTGGCAATGCACAGATGGTCATAGTCTTTCTTATTGATGTTCTTGCCTCTGCAAAAATGACTCTCAAACGTCCTCATCACACTGACTCTGTCCAGAGGCGGCAGCTGCTCCCGCAAAGCGTTCTATCAAACCGCGCGGTCTGCGTGCGGTCACCTGCTCCTGATACTTTGCTCTGTCTCGAGTGATGTGAATGACAAGTAAAACCCCGTATTGCACCTCCGCCCTCTATCCCATCATGTCTGCAGCACTAGCCGCTCAGATGTGAAGAAGCGATCAATGCCTTTCCCTTTTTAGATTGAGGTCAATGCTTGAACAGTTTGCAAATAAAATATGCATTAAACTGTGTAAGCCGAAAGGTGAAAGACAGAGACTTCAAAGGCTCCTGAGGAAATAGGGCGTCACTTTCTATACTTTTATCCTAGACAATACATTTCTTCTAATTGACATTTAGAATTGTTACATTGTTTTGTTTTTATAAAAAATTGTAATTAAAGGAATTGTGCAGATTGTCACTTTCGTCTTAAAGCGGTATGTTTTTAGCAGTAGAAGGTTATTAAAAGTTATGCAGTGTTCCGGTATGTTTTCTGTATGAATGCTTCATGTTTTTCAACATATCTGCTTACTGTCATTGTCTAGAAGACTCTAGAAGGGTCTGTTCACAGCTGTTGAAGCTGTGTTCTGCCAGGTCTTGCTGCAGTGCAAGCCCCCCTGGAGAGGAAGAGCAGGGAGTGGTGAGTAATACCAGTAAGGCTACTTTCACACTAGCGTTTTAGTTTTCCGGTATTGAGCCCCCATGACGGATCTCAGTGCGCTTCAGTTTTATCCCCATTCATTGTCAATGGGGACAAAACTGAACTGAACAGAATGGAGTGCTCCAAAATGCATTTCGTTCCGTTTAGTTGCGTTCCTATACCGGAGAGCAAACCGCAACATGTTGTAGTTTGCTTTCCGTCCTGGGATGCGGAGCAAGATAGATCCGGCATGACCCCCAATGCAAGTCAATGGAGACAGATCCGTTTTCTCTGCCACAATAGAAAACAGATCCGTCCTCCACTGACTTTCAGTCGAGTTCATGATGGATCCGTCTTGGCTATGTTAAAGATAATACAAACGGATCCATTCATAACGGATGCTGATGGTTGTATTATCAGTAACAGAAGCGTTTTTGCTGAACCCTGCCGGATCCAGCATAAACACTAGTGTGAAAGTAGCCTTATACTCACCGCTGCCTGGACCTTGAAAATAAATCCATTAGTCCTCCTCCGGGGCCCCTTCCTGAGTTTGGGCCCCGTAGCAGCCGCTTCCCCTGCTTCCATGCTATATACGCACCTGTGAACTGCTTAGGGGGTTGTCTGTGATCTGCAGTGCTGATCTGTGCCTACCCCTGACCATTAAGACTCAAACATGCTTCTTTGTGTCTTGATGATACAGTAAAGACATGGCTGTCAAAAGACAGCTGCATATTACTATTGCAGAGAACTAATGCAAGAGATGTACACCACTTTTTGGCGTACTTTTACGGCCGAATCTGCAACTTTTGCCACTTTTCTGAGGTGGTGTAGGAAGAGGACCGGCCAGCTGGCTCGTCTCATTTATCATTTTCTATGCCTCTTTTTGGCAGCAAGGGAGCTGGCGTAGAGTTAAGCAAGTCGCACGGACAGCGCCTAAGTAATGTAGTGGCCAGCGCCTCTACGTTACTTAGGCGCATCAAGCGCCAGCACAGGGTTATTAAGACCGGCGTCTAAAACGCTGGTCTTAATAAATGAGCCCACAATTGTTTATGTCCAGCCACCTCGCCTTTTCTTCTCTGGAGTACCAAACGCCAAAGATCTCCATTCTCCTGATGGGTGGGAGTCCCAGAAATGGAATCCCCACCAACCAACATTTATGGTATAGACGCAAACAAGTCCAATTCATTTTTATTTGCCTCCTCTTGATGTTTTCCATTTTTTCTTCTTCTAGACCAGGTCCTAACTCCCCAATTTCATGGGTCCAGGCGTGTGTACAGATTCTAGACCCTGAATCAAAATGGAGAAAGAAGATCCTCCTTGGCTTGCACTTCTATGGGATGGACTATTCTGCTCTTGGCGCATCTGGTGAACCAATTCTGGGGAGCCGGTAAGAATGCCTTTTTGTTTAAAAATGTAAAATTTGTGATTGGAGCAAAAACGCTGCTATTAATGTTAGATTTCTGGTTTCCTGCACGGAATGAGAGGCGGCGATGCTGCCTGGATTTGCTATCTCTGAGAGGTTATGCAAACTGATCCATTCCGTTTTCTCTAATGGAAAGACTCGGATGTCGTTCCTAGAATTGTTTTACTTGCTGGTATCTCAGAAGAAATCAGCATAGCTCCAAGCACAAAGCAGATTTGGGCAGATCAGCTTCTCCTTTATCTGCTTGAAAAATGGCTCTTCCAGAATGACTTTGCAATGGAAAGATTCCTCTCCTACTTTGTATATTTTAGATGCCAGGGAGTACAGCGGACCTTACTGCTTGTCAATGAATTGTAGCATAATGTAAAAATCCACCATACATATTCTATACACAAATGGTAACGGCTCCCTCAGTGCTCGCTATAAACTTGTCATAAATATAACAACCACCTTGAAAAGTCATTTTTGAAGCAACACTGGAGATGATGTATACAAAATAACAGTATGCATTATGTCCAGATGCTCGTGGAAGCCATTTATTGGACTTTTCAGGGAATTAAACATTGATGGCCTACTTTGAGGATAGGTCATCAATATCTGATCGGTGAGGGTTCAACTCCCGACACACCTGTCACTTGTTTGAAGGAGCCTGGCAAGCGCTACGGCCTCTTCATAGTATTCAAAGCATAGCGCCATACTTTATGCAGGGGCTGTGCTTGGTATTGCAGCTCAGTCCCTTGAATGGGACTGAGCCGCTCAAAGGCCATGTGACCAATGAATGTGACTTCACAGACCGCGAAGGAGGAGGAGCTGGTGCAGAGGGTGGGACTACTAGCGGCCCCGATGAGATGTTGTATCACTGTGTACTCCCTCAGGACGCTGCAGTAGAAAATGTAGTTTGAAGAACGAGATCAGAAGGGAACGTATAGCAGTCTCTTTTAATTAAGTATAAACTATAACTTATGGTACATCCAATAGCAGCAGATTCAAGGTGCCGTTTCTGGCATCAGTGGTATGAAGGCAGGGTGGATGGCTGTAGATGATCACTTGTAGGTATAGTGTACACTGTCAGTTTCAGACTTGAACTTCACCTGGCCTAGTGGTAGTTTGGGTGATGGGTGTTTGAGCCATAGTCCCTCACCTTACAGCAGTGTCTGTAATGCAGTTTTCATCTGTTTACTCTGATATCTTGTGTCTCAAGTACTTTTCTTGATGCTCACTTATGTAGGTGTTTCTGAAGATTCTTTGCCAGGAGCAGGAGCTCTGCAGTATGCTTCCTCTCCCTTCTCTGTCCTGGCAGGAAACGGGTCCCTCCTACCAAGAGGCGAGGAACAGGTTGGCTAGCCCTGTTCCTTCCAACCATACCTCATGAAATATACATAATATTGTAATACATAAACAATTTGCAGATACCCCCAGGTCTGTTGTACTGCACATATCTTTTACTTTTTATCTACATATTGTTAATTTTTTTCATGTCATAAGTTGACTGCACCATTCTAAACAAGTGTAATGCAGTGTGCTCAGATCCAGGGTCAGTAGCAGTAGATTGATTACATCTTGTATTGTAGTCCAGAGCTGCATTCACAATTCTGCTGGTTGTCAATGGAAACGGTCATCAAGCCTTTTCTCAGACAAGTCCATAACATCTTAGGTTAGCTAATCACATGGCGGATTATTGCTCACAAAGAAGACACTTCCCATAATTCATAGCCCCAGAGAGCACTCAGTTTAGGGATTTGCAAGTGAAGACAAAGTAGAATTATCTATTATCCTTTTTTTTTTTTTAGACTATCATTGTTTCATGAAAAGGTATACTGAAGATTTCAACTCTGACTTCTGCAGAATTGTGATTACAGCTCTGGACTATGTTACATAATGTAACCATTCAGAATGTATTTGCAAAATTACTCGATATACTGTTTGTCCTGTATCGGCAAGCCGTATGTTTCACCTTCAGTGAATAGGCTGAAAGGGATGTCTGAGAAAGGCTTAGCCGTTCCTTCTTGGAAGGTTGTAATGCAGTAGTTATGACTGCAGCTGACCCACTGCTTCCCTGTATCACAGATTGTATATGTTGGCCTGAGGCTGCTAACAAGCCTCTAGTTAGGACAGGTTTTCCCTGAACATCTGCCTCCATGATATCACTGTATTTAGCCTACCCAGATGACACTGATTTTGCACCAATACAGTCAGAGACTGTTTCCAGCTTTCCTCTAAAAGTGAATTCCTGCAGCTTCTCATTTGAGATGAGACCTACAATACCAAGGACACAGCTAAACATTGCCACCAGGGCAGTTGCCATATTTCATGATTGTCTACTTCTATGGGACATTAGGCTTTGAACACCTTCAAAGGGCAATTTTTTATGATTGCATTTTACTCATTTTGGGCTAAAAATGTTTTTTTTTTAATTGACCTTTACTAAAACTTTTCTGCAGTTTTTGTCATAAAGGTTAAGGGCCAGATTTATCATTAGCTCAAGTCAGAATAATAGAGTGAAAAAGTCACAACTTTTTGCACAATCGCTAAAACTGCGCAAAACTTTGCGACTTTTTTCTGCTCTGCACTATGCTCGCCAGTTTTCTGAAAGTGGGCGTGTTTTCTTATGTAAATGAATCTCTAGACAGATTTACTATTGCGACTATTTAAAAAATATTTCACTCCAGTGAGGACCATGCTTATCTTATGAGACTTTTTAATAGAACATGCGACTTTTTCGTAAAGACGTGCGACTTTTGTAAAGCTGCTTACTGACGGATAAACTGCTACCGTCAAACCACATTTATTACAGTCTTAAAGGGCCGAACATAAATCTGACTTGGCTAAAACAGACTTTAGCCATATGTGAAAGTGGAGTGAGCTGTAGAGTCATGATAAATCTGGCCCTAAATCTTTCCCTAGCTGTGAGCATCTTACATTCGCTTTCACTTCGAGCCTTTATCTGACGGCTTTGAATATCCCTTATCTTTGAATTACTAACAGATCATAAACACTTTTAACAATTGTGGTGATGTGTACAGTGTAAGTGCTGGGAGGTGTGTATATCCCACCCAGATACCTCAGCTGGGTGAGATAACTGAAATCCAGAAAGCTGCAGTGGTTTCAGCAAAGTGTAGTTTGCAGAGACAGTTTTGTCTAGATGTTGTTCTGGGCTGGATTTATTCTGGACTGGGGGATAAGTTTGGTAGTGGGATCTGCCAGTCCACACCCTTTCACTACATGTGGACTGGACTTGGAGGAAGAAAGGCTAAGGAAGGCCAGGAGGGCTGAGGGTCCACAAGGCTTTGTAAAGCCTGAAGATTGGGGGGCCCACCGACGCCTACGGAAAGAGGGTCGCATGGTCTGGTGGGGGAACTTTCACCGATCAGTTGTTTTTGGCAGCTGCCGGTGCCGGACACATAACAGTGGATGGAGCCGGAAGCAGAAGGTTCAGTTGACTGTATAGTGGCCAGTTATAGTGATTTTTAGGCAAGTCCCCACAGCCTGTCTGCTGAAACAGAAGACTCATACTTACCTACTCCATTGCCGATTTGGTCCTCTCCACTGTCTCCATCTTCCAGTCCTTAAGCCTCATGCACACATCTGTGAAACACGGACCGTGTGATACCGGCCTGGATTTATTCTGAGTGCAGGAGCGCACGGCGTCATTGGTTGCTATGATGCCGTGCGCTTCCTGCTGCCGCCGCAGTACAGTAATACACTGGTATAATAGGTCATCAGTATCTAATCGGTGGGGGTCTGACACCCAGGACCCCTGCTGATCAGCTGTTTGAGAAGGCACTGGCACTCCTGTGAGTGCAGCGGCCCTCTCGCAGCTTACTAAGCACAGCGCCTTACATTGTATAGCAGCTGTGCTTAGTATAGCAGCTCAGCCCCATTCACTTCTATGGGGCTAAGCTGTGCCTAGGCCATGTGACCGATGAAAGTGACGTCAGTGGCCTAAGAAATGCTGTGAGAGGGCCACAGCGCTACTGAGAGCGCCAGTGCCTTCTCAAACAGCTGATTGGTGGGGGTCCCGCGTGTCAGACCCACTGATCAATTAAAAAATCTCAGAAAACCCTTTAAAGGTATTTGCACATAAGTGTTGTGTACGTAGATTTTCTGCAGGGATTATCGTGCGTTTAGTTTTTTTTTGCAGTGCTTATTCAGCAAAATCTGCATGTGCCATTTGCTATTTCAACACGAATTAGCCCCAGGTCTCTACCTTTGCATTGCAAAGGGTTAAATCTGCACCGACAATCTGAACAAATGGTTAAAATGCTGTGGATTTCCCAATCTGCACCACGTGTCAATGTCCACATTTTGTAAAAGAGCTGCAGGAAGAACAATGTGACAGAACCTCTACATGGCCCTCCAATTAGACTAGCAGTCTGTAGTGCAAGAAGCTTTCTAAGGTGGAAGGACAAGGCTTCGGTGCTCAGTGATGTCTTGGGCTTCACAAATTCGTGGGTCTACAGGATGACGAAAGGGAGAATTAAAATTGCACAAATATAAAAGCCGCAGGTGTCTGCATCTTCTAAAAAGAGATACAGATTTTTCGCTTGTTGAATCATTAATATATATAATAGGTTCCCTGTATGACAGCGAGCTCCCCGACCAGAAATAAAAAGGAACTCTCGTCGGAGTGCGGAAAAGATAATTAGGGATGGTAACTGATGAGTCCTAATTAGGAACTGTCTTTAGCTGAAACTACAGTTTTTAGGTGACATTTGGATAATGAAATAAAAAGAATCCGATATTACTAAACGGCCGCCATCTGTCATTGTTAGGGTGGTGACATCTGAAAAAAAGATGTTGTGTGCACCCACTTAGTGTCATTTAACGTACATAGCACTTTGTGTCACCATTTTTGTGTCCCTTTTCATGCAGTTTTTGAGCCAAAGCCAGAAGTAGATTTAAAAGGAAGGACTTTTACTTCTGCTTCTTGCTGAAAACCACTCATGCTTTGGTTCCAAAAGAAAAAACTACCCTATGTACACCTTTTGATGGCAGTTTGTTTTATTATTTGTTTTATTCATTTTGAGTTAAAAATATTTTTTTTTCAGTTGGTCTTTAATAAAAATGATGAGCCGTTTTCTCTGCACAGCATTGAGTTTATCTACTAGCAGGATCTGTATTTTCTCTCAGCTCTGTCAGTTGGGGAGCTGACGGGCTCCTTATGGCCTCTTTCACACGACCGTATGGCTTTTTGAGTGTTTTGCGGTCCGTTTTTCACGGATCCGTTGTTCCGTTTTGTGTTTCCGTTGTGTTTCCGTTTCTGTTCCGTTTTTCCATATGGCGTATACAGTAATTACATAGAAAAAATTGGGCTGGGCATAAAATTTTCAATAGATGGTTCCGAAAAAATGTAACGGATACGGATGCATTTCCGTATCTGTTCTGTTTTTTTGCGGACCCATTGACGTGAATGGAGCCACTGAACGTGATTTGCGGGCAATAATAGGACATGTTCTATCTTTCAACGGAAATACGGAAACAGAATGCATACGGAGTACATTCCGTATTTTTTTGCGGAACCGTTGAAAAAAAACGGCCCGTAAACGGAAATAAAATAAAAAAACGTTGTGTGAAAGAGGCCTATCTCTGATCTTATAAACACTCAATTCTTATCCTACTGATAAAAATGCGGCTTAGTAATTAAGAGATGAGTTATTAGATGACCGGCACAAAGTGAAGGTACCATTCACACAGCTAGACAAACAGTTAACTCTTTGTGACAGAACGCCTCAGTATTTTTGATAAAGACCAATTGAAAAAAAGATTTTTAGCCCAAAATTAATAAAATGCAATCATAAAAAAAATTGTCCCCGAAGGTGTACATAGCCTTTAAAGAGGAGCTGTCACTCAGATGCTCCACTCCCTGTCTGCTATGCCGCACCTCCACCTCTTTGACTGATAGGCCAGGCAGTGAAAACATATTCACGCCTGGCCCGGATTTCTCGCTGGAGCATGCTTGACGCACACACGCTACAGGGATTGAGACCGCCAGGCACATATGGAGATGCCACAGATATCATGAGACTCTGCTGACAAGTGCTGATCTACAACGGCCGACCATTTTATGACTGGTATCTGGTGACAGCTGTCCTTTAAATTGGTTATCCAGGAATGGATAATGATGACCTATCACAGCGGCGAGGGTCTGAGTCCTGGCATCCCCACCGATCAGCTGGTTCAGGGAGCCGCTGTTCTCCCCGGAGCTCTGGTGAGTGTGATTGGCTCCCGGCAGCTTTCCAAGCACAGCGCCGTACATAGTATAGTGGCTGTGCTAGGTATTGCAGCTCAGCCCTTTTGACTTGAAAAGGGTTGAGTTGCAACTAGGCCATGTGACCGATGTTTGGTGATGTCACATGGCCTAGGAAGAGACCTCTTCTTACAGCTGATCGTGGGGGTCCCGGAAGTCCGCCCCCCCCCAATCTGATATTAATGACCTATCCATAGATCATCAATATAAATTCCCCAGATAACCCCTTTAATGAACAAAAAAAAATCAGAAAACCTATTTAAAGGGTTTGTCCCACGAAAAATTTTCGACTTTTTTTTTTAAACCAGCACCTGGATCTAATTACTTTTGTAATTGCATGTAATTAAAAAGTTAGCATAGAGTTATTCACTGTAATCTATCTGTACAGCGCCACCTGCTGTTTGCCCTTTTTCCAAATTCTTTGTCCAGCTCACAGAGGTTGACATACATGCTCAGTTCCATCCTTCAACTGCCATTTGCAGCAGCAGAAAGGACATGCCCCTTGAGCAGAATCTAGCAGAACAATGAATGTGGAGATCTCTGGATCCATGTGAGGTACAGGGCTGGTTCTAGCTTTGTTAGAAAGAGGTTGTCATGTACTGTATGATGTCTTTTCTTTTTTTACATTACTCATTGGATAACCCCTTTACCTAAGAACATCACATTAATAAGATATGGTATTCAAACTCTTGCACGCCCTCCAATCTTCCATATGCAAAGATCATTCAACCTGCAGACGGCTAAGAATAGCAAAACTGCTTATATTATCTTTTTTTCCCCCACAGTTAAGATTTTGTATTAGAACCAGTACAAGGGCGAGGTAATTAGGTTACCTTATGCTCTGAACATAAATTCTCATTTATGGTTAGGAGATCCATGGGGCATTTCCAGTTCAGTGACTTTATTGGATTGGATTTTCTCAGGGAGATGGGACATTTTGGCAACAGAGAACAGCAGTTCCGCATCATCTGCAAGGTGACCGGGTGGTAGTCAGGAGTCAGAGTCTATCTGCGCATTCATTCTGTCACTCCGCGTTTAGTGACGCTGTTAAGCGTGTCCTTCAGATTACACGGTTATGGAGACAGAAGGGCTACCGGTGTGATGCGTGGAGCAGTGCCATTACCTGGGGGGGCTGCGGTGGACTGGTTTCTCTTTCCATTAATATACTGGGTTTGCCGTAGGATTTCCATACCTAGGAGCTCAACCACGGAGTCTTACAATATCCTTATAAACTTTAATTAAAGGGGTTGCCCCCCCGCTAATACAAGCTGCGGCTCCCGCTGTGTCAGACTGAAGATATCCATGTATTACATGACCGGCTTTTCATGAGCTGCTTGCTGGGAGTCTTGAGCGCCGTACCACCGATCACCGCTGGGTCTTTCAGATTACATGGGACTGTCTGTGGTGAGACATGATCATCCCCTTGTAAATTCTTCTTTTGGCAGTCAAGAAGCAGCGGCAGGATCTCCAGATGTCCACACTTGCTCGCCCCATGCGGAATACAGGCTGCCAGCAGAAGGCTACTGTATGTAGAAAAAATGTTCAGTGATGGCGCCACTTCATGTTACATCCAAAGTCGCTTCCTTCAAAACTTTGGATTAATACTTTACGCAGAATGTATGGGCTGCGATGAGCTGAAGTTAGTTATTCGCGAAGTCGCACGGGACTTCGTTGAATAACTTAGGTAATTGATTGGTACCTCGGAATCGAAGCCGAGTTTTAAGTTTTAATTACCAAAGTAATATGCAGGTTTATTTATTCTAGATCTGATGTGAATTTGTAACATTATTCTTGTCAATAAAAATATCTGATTAAAAACGATAAATCGAATACTGAAGTAATTCAACGAAGTCTCGCACGACTTTGTTAATTACTAACTTCGGCTCGTCGCAGCCCATACATTCTACGGCTAGCGTTTTTTGAGGATCCGTCATGGATCTGCAAAAACGCTTCTGTTACCATATAGAACCGCACGGATCCGGTTGTATTATGTCTTCTATAGCCATGAGGGATCCGTCTTGAACAATAGATCCGTCCCCATTGACTTACATTGTGTGCCAGGACAGATCCGTTTGGCTCCGCCGCTGCAGGCAGCATTTTGGTGTCCGGGTCCAGAGTGGATTGAAGACTGATCGGAGGAAAACTGATGCATTCTGAGCGGATCCTTTTCCATTCAGAATGCAATAAGGGCAAAACTGATCCGTTTTGGACCGCTTCTGAGAGCCGTGAAGGGATCTCGCAAACGGAAAGCCAAAACGCCAGTGTGAAAGTAGCCTAAGACTGTATGGAGACGGATCTCCGTAAAGTATTAATCCGAAGTTTTGAACGAAGCGACTCCGGATGAAGCATCCAACGCTCACTTCGCTCATCTCTAGTCACCACAATCAAATCATTTCTTTAGGAAATCATATCTGCCGCCCAGTACTAATGTTTTTGAGATTTGCTATAAAGCTATTTTTCTAATATTCATTTAGGAAAAGAAGCTACTGTATGTATTGTTGAGAGTTTTCCAAGATACATAAATAAGACAAGACTGATATAACAGGAATTAAAGGGGTATTCCGGTAGGTACAAGTTATTTCCTACCCACAGGATAGTGGATAACTATCAGATCGGTGGGGGACCTACCCTTGGAACTCCCACCAATCACGAGAATGGGGGCCCCCTACACTCTGCAGGCCCCCTGCTGCTCCCCTATCCTGTTGACATTGGCTAACCTGTGCCTACTGGAGTACCCCTTTAATATAAGAGACTGGTAGAAGGAGGTTATTTTCTTCTATTAGAAGATGTCCCTATGACACTGACTTACCCGTTACATGTGCTCTTGGCAGCTGAAGACATCTGTGTTGGTCGAATGTTCATGTGTGTCCGCATTGCTGAGAAACATCATGTTTTATTGTATGCAAATGAGCCTCTTGGAGCAATGGGGGCGTTGTCGTTACTCCTAGAGTCTCTGCTCTCTCTGCAGCTGCCACGCCCTCTGCACTTTGATTGACAGGGCCGGGCAGTGTAAACGTGATCACACTTGGCCCCGTCTTTCAAAGTTCAGAGGGCGCGGAAGTTGCAGAGAGAGCAGAGCCTTTAGGTGTAACGGCAACGCCCCCGTTGCTCCTAGAGGCTGATGTGCATATAATTTCTCAGTAATGCGGACACATATGAACATGAGAACCACACAAATGTCTTCAGCTGCCAAGTGCACATGTAACAGGTCAACCAGTGTCATAGGGACAAACCTGCTGACAGATGCCCCTTTATATTAGAGACTGGGAGAAGGGGGCTGTTTTCTTCTGACGTGTCTGTTTCAGTAACTACTTGCATTCCCCATGTAGTAACAACTCTTTAGCATCTATTCTTATACCTCTATCTTGTGCCATTCCTTAATTATTCCTACTAGAAGCTATGAATGAACTGCTAGCAGGTTTCAGTGAAGATCCAGATGGGGGTTACCAGTTGGGGGGGGGGGGGGGGGTGTCCTTGCACATTGTGGCACTATCTAATCAGTGCTGCCAGTGTCAGACTGCAGAGACACCCCACACACATTGGAACTCCCATCTGAACCCTCTGTGCAATTGGCCAGTAATTCATTCATAACTTCTAGCAGGAATAGTAAAGGAATGGAACAGCACAGAGTCCTAAGAATGGATGCACCAGAACTAAAACGGGAGAGGTTACAGGTCCTCTTTAGGCCATGTCCGTGGCAGTATAAGGGTCCATTCACACTTCCGTATGTGTTTTGCAGATCCACAAAACACTGACACCGGCAGCAATGTGCGTTCCGCATTTTGCCTTTTCTTGTCCGCAATTGCAGAGAAGAATAGGACATGTTCTATTTTTTTTGCGGAACGGAAGTGTGGATCTGCAAATGCGGATGCGGACAGCACATTCCGTCCCCATTGAAAATAAATGGGTCCGCACCTGTTCCCGCAAAATTGCGGAACGGATGCGGCCCCATTTTGCGGACGTGTGATGGACCCTTATTCACATCTGCGTTGGGCTCTTCATTCTTCTGTAATGTCACGTAAGAGGTAGAAGACAACCACTTCTCTCTACAGGACTGCACAATCTGACGCCCTGGAAGTGACAGTGACATTGCCCAAGGTCATGCTAATCCCACGGCAGAATTGTGCGCAGCCTAGTCAGTCTCCAGCAAGCCATCCGTATGTCAGGGACCGCAAGCGCTCAGCTTGCTCCTGACATAACCTGGCACAGGCGGCTAATTCTGTCACTTCACACTACAGTAATAATGAGCGAGGGCACACACACACACAGCCGCTCGTACCCACGGCGGCACGGAAATGGAGCTTCTCAGTGAGATTAGACATTTGGGGGTCCCTCGATGTGGCGTGTGCAGCATCTTGAATAGGTCATTTCTTAGCTTAACAGGAAACTATTGAAAACCCGCACGTAACCTTCATTTGGAAGGAAGCCGCCATGTTATTAGCCTCTTAAAGTATGGCACGTGCTTCCTATGGCATTTTCTTAATACCGACACCGAGTTATTTAAGGGCACTGATGGAGTTTTTGCTAACTTCCTGGATGGCAGCAAAGGAGTTAAAAGACGGTGAGATTCTTCATCCATTAGACAACGTGCTGAATCCTTTATTGAGAAGAGTCCCCCACCCGTCTGCGGAGACCTCGGGCATTGTATCTGTGCGGTGTGTGTAAAGGTTAGGGCGGATTATTCGGAGCGAATATCTGCGAATATCTGATAAATCAAATAGCTGATAATTTATTCATAGAGCAGTGGATAACACCGCGGTGCCATTAATGGGAGGTGCGGGCATTACCTGCCAATGTGCGCAGCTGAGAGCCGCGGACGTTCTCCTGTCCTAATCCGGCAATGTCAAGGCTTCGCGTCTTGACTTTTTTTTTTTTATATTGCGGCCTAAGGGTAATTGGAGATAATACGTTTAAAGAGGTTTTCCTGGTTGAGGATATTGATGGCCTGTCCATAGGATAGGACATGAGTGTCAGAGCGGTGGGGTTTCTGACTCTCGCAACCCCGCAACGAAGGTGTTTGGGGCTGCAGCTCTCATTCAAGCACTCTGCTCCTCTTCATTGTTTGGCGTGGTCCATCTATCTGCACGGTGCAGGGTATTGCTGTTCACTGCAGCTAGACGACGTATGGGCACACAGTCCCATGTAAACAATGATAAGACAATCTGATGTTGATGGCCTAACTCAGGGATGGCTAACCTCCGGCACTCCAGCTGTGGTGAAACTACGGCTCCCAGCATGCACCATTCATTTCTATGGAGTTCTGAGAACAGCCAAGCAAGTGTGCATTTTGGGAGTTGTAGTTTTGCCACAGCTGCAGTTAGCCATCACAGGCCTATCTTGGACTGAAGGTCTACCTCTCCCATCTCCACCGTAAACGTTCATGCTCAACTCCGTCGAGGGGAATAGGACACTCCAGAGTGATTAAACCATTAGGGATAAAACCTCAGCCAGTCATTGTCACGAGTAAGGACTGAGCACAGTCCAAAACGCGTTGACTGGTTTGGGGAGATGTCCTGCTGTGTGCCATTTTGGACTTTTTTCTTTTAAAGATATTTGAAAAAAAAAATCTATGGTTTTATCCAAGACCGGAGTGCTGGACCCGCTACTTTGTTTCTACAGCCAGACTAAAGATCAGGCATGTAGGACACATGGTAATGTCACATCACTGTAATGACCGGCGTCACGCACAGGGAGGAAAAAGGGAAAGCCCTGCCCAAGGGAGAGGGAAAGGTGGTGACCCCTAACTCACCTTGCGGCTGGCACCTGACTGCCCTGACGTCCCTAGATGGGTTCCTCACCCGTGCGGCGATCACGTGCCTAAACCCTGGCTTTCCCTAAAATGAGCCCTAGATATTGAACGGGCCGGTGGGATCGCTAGTCCGGAGCACTGTCACTAAGAGGGAAACACCAGGGAGAGGACAGACAAAACAGACAAACACATACACCCAGGTGGGCGACCACAATAGACCACAAAGGTCCAACAGGGATCCGGAGGGTAGCGTTCTGGACCAACTACCAGAGAACGCAGCAACACAGCTCCAGAGGGTCAGAATAGAAGTCCAGGCAGGAAGCTCTATATCTGGCAACCAGAGAAGTGCGAGAGGGGAATATAAGGAGGTTTGGGAGTGCTGGACAAGGAACAGCTGAGGAGAAAGGGCTACGGATCCCTGAGTGAGCCAAAAGGGTTTGCAAAGCAAACCCAGAAAGCTACCACAAGGAAACAGCCCTATCTTACATAGAGCGTGCAGCCAACTGCTGCGACTTCCTGACCCCGGGTATAACGGAGTCAGGCGTGGTTCTTGACACCCTCGTGACAATCACTGTCCGATCCGGCAGAGTCTGTTCAATTTTGATTTTATTTGCATGCCCAGCTTCAAGGGATATTTACTAGGACAGTGGTCCCCAAGCAGTGGTTCTGGAGCCACATGTGGCCAGCAACCCCCTGGCTGTGTGGCTCGCCATGGGAGTCTTGAGTTAGGACCATATGTACTGGCAATTGACATTGTTGACGACCTATCCTAGATTTACCATCCAGCAGGGCCAATTTAGCTGGTATAATACAGTGATGCCCAAGCACTGCCCAGTTAGTTACATAACCCACCACCCCCGGCCCCGCCCCC
This sequence comes from Bufo bufo, assembly GCF_905171765.1. Taxonomy (NCBI): domain Eukaryota; kingdom Metazoa; phylum Chordata; class Amphibia; order Anura; family Bufonidae; genus Bufo; species Bufo bufo. The sequence goes on from NC_053398.1 coordinate 44,252,994, forward strand.
TTCCATCCAGCGCTGCACCATTCTTGCTGTGATGATCCAGACCTGTGACTTCCGCGCCGGGTCTCGCGGGATGACGGGATTGTGCGAGAACAAGACGGCGGAAGCGGAGCAGAGTAGGTAAGTATTTATTTATTTTTTTGTATGTGTAAATGTGCACACACCGGCTTCATACTCACAGGGGGACACCTGGCAGTGCGGCACAGTGGCAAGCCGACACGGCACTTGCAGCAAATCCTTCATAGGGGCCTGGCCCCGGGGGCAAAATCATGAAATATATAGGGGCAAAACTTAAAAAATGAAACAAATGAAATATATACAGAGGGGGCAAAAAATAAAATACATACAGAGGGGGCAAAAAATTGAATATATACAGTGGGGGCAAAAAATTGAATATATACACAGGGGACAAATGGAATATATACAGTGGGGGCAAAATGGATATATATACAGAGGGGCTACTACAACACATTTAAACCTATAGTGGGCGGGGCCTCGGGGGGGCCCCATTCAAAGTTTGCCCTGGGGCCCATAGATCTCTAGTTACGCCACTGCTGACCCCATCTCCCCACACCCGCCTGTACAGACCCCCTCTGGACTCTCAGACAGGCATCAGAGCACATCGAAGGAGAAGGTGAGGACAAGTCAGATGGGAGTAGGAGGTCTATGGAGGATGTGACTGGCGAGGTGTGGTAGTGGTGGAAGTGATTGGACCTGAGCCTATTTCTTAGGCCCTTGCACACGACCGTATGGTTTTGCAGTCAGTTTTAAACGGATCAGTTTTTCCGTTTTTTGTTTCCGTTCCGTTTTTCCATTCCGTTTTTTTCCGCTTGGTTTCCGTTTGTGATCCGTTTTTTGCGGATCGGAAACGGAAGCATACAATAATGTTTTTGCTCCATTCACACGTCCGGAAGTGTGGTCCTCATCCGTTCTGCCATTGTGCGGAACGGGTGCGGACCCATTCATTCTCTATGGGGACTATGTGCTCTCCGCATCTGCATTTCCGGAGCGCAGCCCCAATCTTCTGGTCCGCGGCTCCTGAAAAAAATTTAATATGTCCTATAGAATAGGCAGTTCTATGGGGGTGTCGGCCGGGTGTATTGCGGATCCGCATTACACTACGGACATGTCGAATGGACCAAGTACATAAAAAAATTGGGCTGGGCATAACATTTTCAATAGATGGTTCCGCAAAAAACGTAACTGATATGGAAGACATGCGGATGCATTCCGTATGCATTCCGTTTTTTTTTTGCGGAACCATTGACTATTCAGGAGCCATGGATCGTTATTTGCGGGCAATAATAGGACAAATTCTATCTTTCAGCGGAACGGAAATACTAAAAACGTAATGCGTACATTCCGTTTTTTTGCAGAACCATTAAAATGAATAGTTCCGCATACGGACCGCTAACAGAATCCGTTTTTCCGTTCTGTTTTTCCATATAGCATATAAAGTATACAGTAATTGCATAGAAAAAATTGGGCTGGGCATAAAATTTTCAATAGATGGTTCCGCAAAAACGGAACGGATACAGAAGACATACAGAGTACATTCCGTATGTGTTCCGTTTTTTTTGCGGACCCATTGACTGGAATGGAGCCACGGAACGTGATTTGCGGGCAATAATAGGACATGTTCTGTCTTTTAACGGAACTGAAAAACGGAAATACAGAAACGGAATGCATACGGAGTACATTCCGTTTTTTTTGCGGAACCATTGAAATGAACGCAAAAAATGGCCCATATACGGAACACAAAAAACATTTGTGTGAACGAGCCCTTAGGCCTCTTGCACACGACCTCATGGCTTTTTCAGTATTTTGTGATCCGCAAAAAATACAGATGACGTTCGTGTGCATTCTGTTTTTTGCGGAACCGAACAGCTGGCCGCTGATAGAACAGTACTATCGTTGTCCGTTATGCGGACAATAATAGGACATGTTCTATTTTTGAACGGAACTGAAAAATGGAAATACGGAAACGGAAGGCATACGGAGTACCTTCAGTTTTTTTTGCGAATCCATTGAAATGAATGAGTCTGTAAACGGAATGCAAAAAACTTAACGTAAACGGGTCCGCAAATCCGGAACGGTGCAGAATGGAAGAACGGAACGGAAAACTACGGAAGCACTACTGTAACGGGGTTCCGAAGGTGCACTCAGTCCCCCATTACCCGCAGGCCTGTTGCTTAGCTTTGGGAATGAGGATCTGTGTTTGACCTCATTCCCAGGGCGGCGTTACTAGCTGGGTGGCTCCTAAGTCTGCCTTGAGTGCCGAGCTGATCACTCGGTGCTCGACTGGTTGGTCTGTCGGTCATGTGACGCTGGCCACGTTACATGATCCTCACTCCCCACTATAAATACAGGCAGCCTGCTTGGCCACAGGTTGCCTGTTAATTTAGGTTCCACCTGTGATTTGGTCTTTCCTGGCGTACTTACCTCCTGCTGAATTCCTGACGATCCTCTGCCTGCTCCTTGTGTACTTTGCTGCTCTCCTGGTATTTATGACCCCGGCTTCTCCTGACAATTCTCTGCTTGCTTCCTTTGTACTTTGTAGCTTTCCTGGTATTGACTCGGTCCGTTCACGTCCTGTTGTTTGTCTGTCTGTCATCCCTGCACTTATTCCAAGTTAGGGATTGCCGTCCAGTTGTCCCCTGTCATTAGGACTCGCGAGGCAAGTAGGCAGGGCCAGGGGTAAGGGTGGAGCGCAGTGGTCACTTCCCTCCCCCCTGTGTGTGTGTGTACGCGACCGTTACAACTACGGAGTTCTTTCTGGGGTTCCGTTCCGTGCTTCCGCACCGCAAAAAGATAGAACTTGCTCTATCTTTTTGCAGAACAGAGGGATCGCGGACCCATTTAAGTGAATGGGTCTGCGATCCCCATGCACCTGCCCCACGGACGGTCCCCCGGCATTGCGGACTGCAATTTGCAGTCCACAGCATGGGCACGGGCTTCACACGTTCGTGTGAACGAGCCTTTAATATATGATTACTATGTCTGGTGCCCGTGTGGGCCGCCTGGGTTGTTCCTCAGGACGCACATTACACATGGGGTAATGCCCAGATGTGCCCCCTGCACATGGGGTAATGCCCAGATGTGCCCCCTGCACATGGGGTAATGCCCAGATGTGCCCCCTGCACATGGGGTAATGCCCAGATGTGCCCCCTGCACATGGGGTAATGCCCAGATATTTGCCCCTTCACAGTAGTAATGCTCAGACATTCCCCCCTCAAAGTGTTTGCATTTCTTTCTGGGAAAGCTACCTGGTTCTAGCCCGCAAAATTTATACCATGTCTAGTGCGGTCCTCAGATGAAAAATGGTTGGGCACCACTGGTATAATACTACTGCTAAATTTCTCACTGAAATATTTTTGGGGAAATGTTTGCATTTTCATGTTTGTTTGTTTTTTTTGTTTCTCCACATTCAAAATTTATCTCCTCTTTTTTTGAATTGCCTGTTGCTCCCACCCATCACTGAAAGCTGAATGTGGCTCACAACACACAAAAGGTTTGAGACGTCCACACTAGGATATGCCACAACAATGTGATCAACATGTGTCTGACTTCTGGGATCCCCGCTTACTGAAAGAACGAAAGGAATCTCCATTTAGTATTTGTTCTGCAGAGCGGCACTATGACTACTTACTAGGAACAGAGCTGTCAATGGGGATGTGATGTAGTTCTTTGCACTATGAGACAAGTAAAGTCAATGAAGGAATCACATAACTTAAAGGGGTTTTCTGTTTTTCTTTTATTTTTTTTATTTTTTTATTTTTTTACCAAAGTGCAAGGAGTCTGATAAAATAATAAAAATTAAAAAACAACTTACCTTACCTTCCTGCACCTGCTCCGATCCAGCTTTGTCCTTTTTCCCAGTTGTTCTCTACTTGATAATGGCACGCAGCAAATCTCTCCCAATAATTTCTTTCTAGTGCTTTTATATCTTAATTCATTTCAAACTTTCATGATACATCAAGGTGGTCCAAGAAGTGTCCGACATAGATGTACTTCTCAAACTTTGCATGCGGACATTGTCTCGTTTTCTAGACGGGTGCACTGGGTTGTTGATGGGCACTCACTCCATAAATCATTGGGAAACGATAATGAAACCTCAGCAGACCAGCGAGTAGGCGGTTGTACAGATTTTACATCGCTGTAAAGTTATTTCTGCAGGCGACTGTGTTCCAGTACATTAGACACGCTTCTTTAGTAGGGATTTGCAATGGTCACAGTCAGATGTAAGCCCTAGCCAGCGTCTGCGGTCTCCATGGGCAGACTTAAGAAGCAAACAGTTCAGTCCATTAGTACTTATGTGCTTTTGTTTAACCCGTAGAGAAAGCTCGCCGTACATGTACGGCGCTGGTGGACGTGACTTAAAGGGAACCTGTCATCAACTTTATGCTGACCTCACTGAGGGCAGTATAAATTAGTGACAGAAATGCTGATCTCAGCGGTGTGTCACTCACAAGCTAAAAGTAAGTGGTTGCTGAGAACCAGCATCATAACCATTGCAGCCCAGGCCTTGAAAAGAGTCAAATCTACCTGAGAAGAGTCCTGGTTATTCATAATCTCCTGCTCTCTCACTCATCTGCTGATGATTGGCAGTTCTCTCCTAGAGAGAAAGGGAGAAAACTAGGTAGAAGACATCAGGTCAGTCATCAGCAGGTGGGCGGGAGAGCAGGACTTCATGAATAACCAGGACTCTTCTCAGGTGGCCGGGACTCTTTTCCAGGCCCAGTCTGCAATGATTTTGATGTTGGTTCTCGGCAACCGCTTACTTTTAACTTTTCAATGAAAGACCGCTGAAATCAACTCACCTGTCTCTACTTTATTCTGCCGTTAGTATGGGCAGCACAAAGTTGATGACAGGTTCACTTTAAGGACCAGTACCGTACATGTACGGCGGGCTGATCGGGCAGGTGCAGGAGCTGCGCGCGCCCGATCAGTGGCATGTACTCGGCAGTCACTTAGTCGGGCCCCTGCTGCATACGCCAGCATCGGTGAAAACACTGATGCCGGCGTATTACCGCTTGTATGCTGCATTCAAAGCTGACCGCGGCATGCACAGGGTTCTCGGAGGGTACGGGTGCCCTCTGCTTCCCCATCAGGTCCCCGTGCTGCAGTGGTGGTGACCCGATGGCAGAGAAGGCAGCCCGATGTCTTAGGCTGGGTCTCACAGGCAGTCTAAAAGCTGTCAGCCAATGCATTATAATACAGGTTATATTGTAATGCATTGTAGAGGGGATCAGACCCCAGAAGTTGAAGTTCAAGTGTGGGACAAAACTAAAAAAAAAAACTTTTTCATAATAAAAAAAAAATACAGTTTCAAGTAAAAAAAATTATATACATTTCCCAAAATTTAAAACATAAAATTGTAAAAAAAAAAATAGAAAAAAACAAAACAAAACAGATATATTTGGTATTGTCATGTCCGTAACGATTGGCTCTACAAAAATATCACATGATCCACCCCCTCATCTGAACGCCGTAGAAAAAATAAAATAAAAACTGTGCTAAAACAATCATTTTAGTATACATATTAGGTATTGCCGCATCCGTAAGAACCTGCTGTATAAAAATGTCACATGAAATAACCCCTCAGGTGGACACCGTAAAAATAAAATAAAAACTGTGTCAAAAAAGCAATTTTTTGTCACCTTACATTACAAAAAGTGTAATGCCAAGCGATAAAGTCATATGCACCCTAAAATAGTACCAATCAAACCATCATCTCATCCCGAAAAAAATGACTTAGATAAGACAGTCGTCCCAAAAAAAAAAGTCTTTTCAGAATATGGAGACACTAAAAAATCTTTTTTTTTTTCAAAAATGCTTTATTATTGGTCATATTTGGTATAGTCGCGTCCATAACCACCTGCTCTATAAAAATAGCACATGATCTAACCTGTGCCAAAGCAGCTATTTTTTGTTACCTTGCCTCACAAAAAGTTACCGTAAATATAGAGCAACCAAAAATCATGCCCTGCCATGTGCCCGTACAGCAGTTTACGATCACAAATGGGGTGTTTCTGTAAACTACAGAATCAAGGTAATAAATATTGAGTTTTGTTTGGCTGTTAACCCTTGCTTTGTTACTAGGAAAAATGGATTAAAATGGAAAATCTGCCAAAAAAGTGAAATTCAGAAATTTCATCTACATTTTCCTTTAATTCTTGTGGAACACCTAAAGGGTTAACAAAGTTTGTAAAATCTGTTTTGAATACCTTGATGGGTGTTGTTTCTAAAATGGGGTCATTTATGGGTGGTTTCTATTATGTAAGCCTCACAAAGTGACTTCAGACCTGAACTGGTCCTTTAAAAAGTGGGTTTTGGAAATTTTCTGAAAAATTCAAGATTTGCTTCTAAACGTCTAAGCCCTCTAAAAAAAAAAAAAATGGCATTCGCAAAATGATCCAAACATAAAGTAGACATATGGGGAATGTAAAGTAATAACTATGATATGAGGTATCACTATCTGTTTTAAAAGCCGAGAAATTGAAATTTGGAAAGTTGCGATTTTTAAAAAAAATAAAAAATATTGACAGAAATTTACCACTATCATGAAGTACAGGGTGGGCCATTTATATGGATACACCTTAATAAAATGGGAATGGTTGGTGATATTAACTTCCTGTTTGTGGCACATTAGTATATGTGAGGGGGGAAACTTTTCAAGATGGGTGGTGACCATGGTGGCCATTTTGAAGTCGGACATTTTGAATCCAACTTTTGTTTTTTCAATAGGAAGAGGGTCATTTGACACATCAAACTTATTGGGAATTTCACAAGAAAAACAATGGTGTGCTTGGTTTTAACGTAACTTTATTCTTTCATGAGTTATTTACAAGTTTCTGACCACTTATAAAATGTGTTCAATGTGCTGCCCATTGTGTTGGATTGTCAATGCAACCCTTTTCTCGCACTCTTCACACACTGATAGCAACACCGCAGGAGAAATGCTAGCACAGGCTTCCAGTATCCATAGTTTCAGGTGCTGCACATCTCGTATCTTCACAGCGTAGACGATTGCCTTCAGATGATACGAGATGTGCAGCACCTGAAACTACGGATACTGGAAGCCTGTGCTAGCATTTCTCCTGCGGTGTTGCTATCAGTGTGTGAAGAGTGGGAGAAGAGGGTTGCATTGACAATCCAACACAATGGGCAGCACGTTGAACACATTTTATAAGTGGTCAGAAACTTGTAAATAACTCATGAAAGAATAAAGTTACGTTAAAACCAAGCACACCATTGTTTTTCTTGTGAAATTCCCAATAAGTTTGATGTGTCACATGACCCTCTTCCTATTGAAAAAACAAAAGTTTGATTCAAAATGTCCAACTTCAAAATGGCCACCATGGTCACCACCCATCTTGAAAAGTTCCCCCCCTCACATATACTAATGTGCCACAAACAGGAAGTTAATATCACCAACCATTCCCATTTTATTAAGGTGTATCCATATAAATGGCCCACCCTGTACAATGTGTCACAAAAAACTATCTCAGAATGGCTTGGATAAATAAAAGCATTCCAAAGTTATTACCACATAAAGTGACACATGTCAAATTTCCAAAAAACGGCCTGGTTATCTCGTGAATAATGTTAAAAATGAAAATCAGACATTATATACATGACAACCTCTTTCTAACAAAGCTAGAACCAGCCCTGTACCTCACATGGATCCAGAGATCTCCACATACATTGCTCTGCTAGATCGATATCAAGCTGACAGCTCAGGGGGCGTGTCTTTTCTGCTGCAGCTCAGGAGGCGTGTCCATGCTCTACCTATCACAGCTCAGAAGACAGTTGTAAGATAAAACTGAGCATGTGCAGCCTTCTTAATGAGCCGGTCAAAGAAATAAGAAATTAAGTGGCGCTATACAGATGCATTTTATTGAATAACTCAGTGACTATACAAAATGTTTAATTACATGCAATTACAGAAGTATTCAGATTCAGGTGCTGGTTTCAAAACTGTATATTTTTTTCGCGGGACGACCCCCTTTAACCTCCTCAGGACCGCCGTACGCAGGATTGCGTCTTTGCGGCGGTCCTGTTGTTCTGGGTGGACGCGCCGGTGCGTCCTCTCGCGAGACGCGAGATTTCGTGCATTGCCGGCCCGCGCATGCGCATCGCGGGCCGGCAAAAGTTAAAGAAGTATTTCGTCACCAGCCTGCCAGCCACGATCATTGTCTGGCAGGCTGGCGATTTTCAAAAAATCAAATCAGAAGCCAGATAACAGATCATATTAGTAAATATGATCTGTTATATGGCTTCTCTGCTCCTCTGCTGGTCCTTTTCGTCGGTTGGATCCAGCAGAGGAGCAGACTTCACTGTGAGTACCCACCAACACTACACCTTAGCCCCTGATCACCTTCCATCACCCCCATCATCCTAATTAACCCCTTGATCACCCCCTGTCAATCACTTAGTGAAAGACAAAAAGTGATCAGTGTAAACTGTCACTTTTTTTTTTCACTGGTATTGGCTGTTAGGTTTTAGGGATAGTTTAGGCCCCTTGGTTAGGTAGTTAGCGTCAGTTAGCGCCCAGCCCACCGCACCGCAGTCACTTTTATTCGCTGTTTAGCGTATCGCTAATCAGCATTTGTACTTTTATAGTATCTGTAAGTGATCAAAACTGATCACGGTCAGATCTATAATAGTATTAGTGTCACCTTAGCTCGCCCTCCACTCAAAACGCAGTGTTTGCCCGATCAGGCCTGATCGGTCGCCCACACGTGCGTTCACCCACGCCCGCCCCACCGCAGTGACAAAAAAAAATTTGTTTTTTGATCACTGCACATTCACTTTACACGCACTGCGGCGATAAAAAAATCAGTTTTGATATTTTTTATCAACCGCAGCGGCCTCCGGTACTTCGCTAGCCTCCCCTTTGTAAGACAGGCTTGCTTTTTTTCTTGGGTAGTCTCAGGGAATACCCCTAAATTTAGTAGTCCAAAATGTCAAACAGGGGGTAAACTTCTGAAGAGGCCTACAGGATTCTGACCCAGTCGGATGAGGAGTGGGAACCCTCATCTGACGAATCTAGCGGGTCAGAATATGAACCTGTGGAAAGCAGTGGCTCTCTGACCCAAAGTTCGGACGAGGAGGTGGAGGTCCCTGGCAGCACCAGGCGTACCCGGCCCCGTGTCGCTAGACCACAGGTTATGCAGGATCCGCTAAAAGAGCAGCAGAGTGGGGCTGTCGCTGCCGGATCACGTGGTGAGGCATACACCAGCAGCGCAGCCCTTCCTGGACCTAGTACCAGCACTGCCGTACAACATGGTGACGTGGCGAGCACCAGAAGGGCAGTTGAAGCTGGTACGGTGGCACGTGCACTAGTTACCCCGTCGCAGCCACTGCGCAGACAGGCCCGTAGAGCCCCTAGAATCCCTGAGGTGCTGGCAAACCCTGATTGGCAGTCACCAACTTCAGCCGCACCTGTAGTTCCCCCTTTCACCGCCCAGTCTGGAGTTCGGGTTGAGACGGCTCAAATCGGTTCGGCCCTGGGATTTTTTGAGCTGTTCTTGACTGCGGAGCTCTTGGACTTAGTCGTGGCAGAGACAAACCGGTATGCCACACAATTTATATCCGCCAACCCGGGAAGCTCTTATGCCCAGTCTTTCCGGTGGAAACCAGTCCAAGTTTCCGAACTTAAAATTTTTCTAGGCCTTCTCCTCAACATGGGTCTAACTAAAAAGCATGAATTGCGGTCATATTGGTCCACGAACCCGATTCATCACATGCCCATGTTCTCTGCTGCTATGTCCAGGACACGATTTGAGACCATCCTGCGTTTCCTGCACTTTAGCGACAACACCACCTCCCGTCCCAGAGGCCACCCAGCTTTTGACCGGCTCCACAAAATTCGGCCCCTCATAGACCATTTCAACCAGAAATTTGCAGATTTGTATACCCCCGAGCAAAACATCTGCGTAGACGAGTCCCTAATACATTTTACCGGGCGCCTTGGCTTCAAACAATACATCCCAAGCAAGCGTGCCCGGTATGGGGTCAAATTGTATAAGCTCTGTGAAAGGGCCACAGGCTATACCCACAAATTTCGGATCTATAAGGGAAAAGATCAGACCCTGGAGCCGGTCGGTTGCCCTGACTACCTGGGGAGCAGTGGGAAGACAGTCTGGGACTTGGTGTCACCCTTATTCGGCAAGGGGTACCATCTTTATGTGGACAATTTTTACACAAGTGTGGCCCTCTTTAGGCATTTGTTTCTAGAACGGATTTGCGCCTGTGGCACCGCGCGAACTAGTCGCGTGGGCTTCCCCCAACGGCTTGTAACCACCCGTCTTGCAAGGGGGGAGAGGGCTGCCTTGTGTAACGAAGAACTGCTCGCGGTGAAATGGAGAGACAAGCGTGACGTTTACATGCTCTCCTCCATTCACGCAGACACGACAATCCAAATTGAAAGGGCAACCCGTGTCATTGAAAAGCCCCTCTCAGTCCACGACTATAATGCGCTCATGGGAGGGGTGGACTTCAATGACCAGATGTTGGCTCCCTATTTAGTTTCCCGCAGAACCAGACGCTGGTATAAGAAGGTGTCTGTATATTTAATTCAATTGGCTGCCTATAATAGTTTTGTTCTCTACAGTAAGGCTGGGAGAACAGGATCCTTCCTCAAATTCCAGGAAGAGATCATCGAGAACCTCATTTATCCGGGAGGTTCCGTGGCCCCATCCACCAGTGTAGTTAGCCGTCTACACGAGCGACATTTCCCCAGTGTCGTTGCTGGTAGCTCAACCCAACCGCCACCCCGAAAAAAATGTCGTGTCTGTAGCAGGAGTGGAATAAGGCGTGACACCCGCTATTTCTGTCCTGACTGTCCGGACCACCCTGCCCTATGCTATGGTGAGTGTTTCCGGAAGTACCACACACAGGTACACCTAGCATAGGGATCACATCTCACCAGGACAGGCACACAGGGCTATTAGGGCCCTTTCTCTCACAGCTGCTGCAAACCTCTCCTTTCACCTGGGATAAAGTGCATAACGTACTTCGCCACATCTTTGGGCGATTTGCGCTTTGCACATTGTCCCATGGGGAAGGAGAGGTTTGTTCTATAAAAGTAAAAAAAACTAAACAAAAAAAAAATTACCGGTAAGTAAAAAAGTTAAAAAAAGTTAATATGTTCTGTTCTAAAGTTAATAAAGTTATTGCTTTGCGGCCTGGTTTTTTCTTTTTTGTTTTGTTTTTTTTACCTTCCAGGTGGACCAACCGATCGACCAGCTGCAGCACTGATGTGCATTCGGACAGAAGCATTGCGCTGCTGTCAGATTACACGCAAGTCGGTGTATGCGGCGCTGCAAGACGAGATTTCTCCTCTGCAGTAAAAGATATGTTTGCCGAGGCATATGAGCTGAGGAGGTGGCGGTGTTCATATACTTTGGCAAACACTTTGTATATATAAAAAAAAAAATCCCGGCAATGATTTATTCATCCACATCGATTGATGTGAATGGAGAAATCGGGTTTGCCAGGGCATACGAGCTGAAGTGGGTATGGATGTTGGGCGGAGCTCCTATGTCCTGGCAGACGCCTTTCCCCTCCTTTTTCTTTTTTTGGCAGAGATTTTTTCATCCACATTGATCGATGCGAATGAAGAAATCTGTGCCGTTCATTTTTTTCTTTCAGCCCAGAGGCTGAACGGAAAAAAAAAATCTCATTACCCGTATGCTCAATATAAGGAGAATAGCAGAAACTCCTAATGCTGGGCATACATGTAATGATTGCGGAGACCCTCAAATGCCAGGGCAGTACAAACACCCCACAAATAACACCATTTTGGAAAGAAGACACCCCAAGGTATTCGCTGAGGGGCATATTGAGTCCATGAAAGATTGAAATTTTTGTCCCAAGTTAGCGGAAAGGGAGACTTTGTGAGAACAAAATGAAAAAAATCAATTTCCGCTAACTTGTGCCAAAAATTTTTTTTTTCAATGAACTCGCCATGCCCCTCATTGAATACCTTGGGGTGTCTTCTTTCCAAAATGGGGTCACATGTGGGGTATTTATACTGCCCTGGCATTTTAGGGGCCCCAAAGCGTGAGAAGAAGTCTGGTATCCAAATGTCTAAAAATGCCCTCCTAAAAGGAATTTGGGCCCCTTTGCCCACCTAGGCTGCAAAAAAGTGTCACACATCTGGTATCTCTGTATTCAGGAGAAGTTGAGGAATGTGTTTTGGGGTGTCTTTTTACATATACCCATGCTGGGTGAGATAAATATCTTGGTCAAATGCCAACTTTGTATAAAAAAATGGGAAAAGTTCTCTTTTGCCAAGATATTTCTCTCACCCAGCATGGGTATATGTAAAATGACACCACAAAACACATTCCCCACCTTCTCCTGAGTACGGAGATACCAGATGTGTGACACTTTTTTGCAGCCTAGGTGGGCAAAGGGACCCACATTCCAAAGAGCACCTTTCGGATTTCACAGGTCATTTACCTACTTACCACACATTAGGGCCCCTGGAAAATGCCAGGGCAGTATAACTACCCCACAAGTGACCCCATTTTGGAAAGAAGACACCCCAAGGTATTCCGTGAGGGGCATGGCAAGTTCCTAGAATTTTTTATTTTTTGTCACAAGTTAGTGGAAAATGATGATTTTTTTTTTATTTATTTTTTTCATACAAAGTCTCATATTACACTAACTTGTGACAAAAAATAAAAACTTCCATGAACTCACTATGCCCATCAGCGAATACCTTGGGGTCTCTTCTTTCCAAAATGGGGTCACTTGTGGGGTAGTTATACTGCCCTGGCATTCTAGGGGCCCAAATGTGTGGTAAGGAGTTTGAAATCAAATTCTGTAAAAAATGACCTGTGAAATCCGAAAGGTGCTCTTTGGAATATGGGCCCCTTTGCCCACCTAGGCTGCAAAAAAGTGTCACACATCTGGTATCTCCGTACTCAGGAGAAGGTGGGGAATGTGTTTTGGGGTGTCATTTTACATATACCCATGCTGGGTGAGAGAAATATCTTGGCAAAAGACAACTTTTCCCATTTTTTTATACAAAGTTGGCATTTGACCAAGATATTTATCTCACCCAGCATGGGTATATGTAAAAAGACACCCCAAAACACATTCCCCACCTTCTCTTGAGTACGGGGATACCAGATGTGTGACACTTTTTTGCAGCCTAGGTGGGCAAAGAGGCCCATATTCCAAAGAGCACCTTTCGGATTTCACAGGTCATTTTTTACAGAATTTGATTTCAAACTCCTTACCACACATTTGGGCCCCTAGAATGCCAGGGCAGTATAACTACCCCACATGTGACCCCATTTTGGAAAGAAGAGACCCCAAGGTATTCGCTGATGGGCATAGTGAGTTCATAGAACTTTTTATTTTTTGTCACAAGTTAGTGGAATATGAGACTTTGTAAAAAAAAAAAAAAAAAAAGAAAAATCATCATTTTCCGCTAACTTTTGACAAAAAATAAAAAGTTCTATGAACTCACTATGCCCATCAGCGAATACCTTAGGGTGTGTACTTTCCGAAATGGGGTCATTTGTGGGGTGTTTGTACTGTCTGGCCATTGTAGAACCTCAGGAAACATGACAGGTGCTCAGAAAGTCAGAGCTGCTTCAAAAAGCGGAAATTCACATTTTTGTACCATAGTTTGTAAACGCTATAACTTTTACCCAAACCATTTTTTTTTTTACCCAAACATTTTTTTTTTATCAAAGACATGTAGAACAATAAATTTAGAGCAAAATTTATATATGGATCTCGTTTTTTCTGCAAAATTTGACAACTGAAAGTGAAAAATGTCATTTTTTTGCAAAAAAATCGTTAAATTTCGATTAATAACAAAAAAAGTAAAAATGTCAGCAGCAATGAAATACCACCAAATGAAAGCTCTATTAGTGAGAAGAAAAGGAGGTAAAATTCATTTGGGTGGTAAGTTGCATGACCGAGCAATAAACGGTGAAAGTAGTGTAGGTCAGAAGTGTAAAAAGTGGCCTGGTCTTTAAGGGTGTTTAAGCACTGGGGGCTGAGGTGGTTAAGATGAAAAATGGCAGGGTCCTGAAAGGGTTAAAGGGGTTTTCCGGATTCAGAAAATTAAGTTATTCTATGTATAGTGAAAAGTTATACAGATTTCCAAAATACCTTCTGCGCCAATTCTTCCAGGTTTACAAGATCTCAGCTTGCAGTTGTTTAATAGAAACTTTCATGTAACCTCTTTACTCCCAGGCTTCAAAATCTGTCATGGTCATGTGACGAGCACACGGGTGTGACAACTGTGCAGTGATTGTAATGAGCCCTGCAGCGGTGTGTCCATCACATGATCAGGACAGATGTTCTGCCCTGGGAGGAAGGAGTGCAAATGAACGTTTCTACTGAATGACTGCAAGCAGAGATATTGATACATAAGGCCCCAATCACACAACTGTAGGGCAGCTGTGCCTGTATTGCGCAAACCACGGGCACTGGCCGTGTGAACTCAACATCGTGGTGTGGACCCATTGACTTGAATATGTCAGCATGATCTGCAAGATATGGCAAAAGATGGGACATGTCTGATCTTTTTTGGAGAGGAGGCATGGACCTTGGAAGCCCACAAAAGGGCTTTCATGTGTTTCCATGAGCTTCCGGGTCTTTGCCTCCGCTCCTTATAAGATAAGATGTCTCCTATCTTTTGCTGTATCTTGTTGATGGCAGACCCATTTAAGTCGGTGGGTCCACATAGCGTTGCGGAGTTCACATGGCCGTTGCCCATGGTTTGCGGTCACCAACATGGGCACAGCGGCCTTACAATCTTGTGAATGGGGCCTAAACTATATTGGAAAATGGTTTCTGGTGAAGCACAGTTCCAGATCCCCTGCATAGACATAGACCTTCTCACTGAAGATCTTAGAAACTTCCTGCATATTGTTCTGTTAAATGGGTTTTCGGAGAGTATTGATATATTGAATATTGATGGCCTATCCTCAGAATAGGTCATCAATAGGCACCCCGTTAAGCACTTAGGCTTCTGTCTAAGCTAGTGATATCCCAGTCATCGGCCACATAGTCTATGTGCACCTCAGTCCCATTCAAGTGAACGGGACTGGACTGCAATACCAAGCACAGCCACTATCCAGTGTACGGCGCGGTTCTTGGTGAGCTGTGAAGAGTCCATTGCATTTGTCCAAGAGCTTTGGACCTTTCAAACAGCTGATCAGGAAGTTCCCATGGACATTAGATTGTTGGCCGGTCCTGTTTAAAATCCAAGACGTTGACCAATATTTATCTAATGTGTATGGCCAGGTTGAATCATTAGGCAGGGAATCTGGAAGATCTGTACCAGTAAATGAAAGCTCCGACCACTGTAAAGGTTTATTACGAAATTGATATATGATTTAGAACCGATTTTAAATTAAAAGCAAAACATGAAGCAATGTTGTTCGGGTGTGAACATTCACATTAAAGGGGTTCTGTGGTTATAATGATTTTTAAGCCTGCCCCCTGAAACAGAATATGTATACTTACCCGCTCTGGTCCTCCGCGTTACCCCCGCTGTCTCCATCTTCCGGTCCTGTCACTACATACATCCAGCTGGCTATGGACATGGTCACATGTATCGCTCCAGCCAATGACTTCAGCGGTGACGTGCTGCTTGTGGGCACATAACTTCTGAAGCCAGTCATTGGCTGGAGCGGTGCACGTGACCGTGCCCATAGCCAACCAGATGATGGAGGCATCATGATGGACCAGAGCGGCGTGGAGGGTTGTCTCATTTCAGCACATGGTGCAGGCACGACCACCACTGCTGGATTGCAAGGTGGTCGTAACTGTGGAAATGAGCAGTGTACAATGGAAAGCAAAGGAGGCAATATCGACAATCACAATACATTAGTAAATGCCTTGTATTAACTTTCTCTACAAGATGAATGCTCTTTGCTGAAAATCATTATAACCAGACCCCCCCCCCCCCCCTTTTCTGACATATATAGGCCACCGATCCCTCTTGTGTCATATGTAGATCAATTATAGAAGTGACCCACATTGTGCATTACTTCCCCGTGGGGGCCTTCAGTCTAGACACCTGGAGCCTCTCAGGGGTGGTTTGAGAAGGGACCTTCTGGATTCAGGGCAGTGAGATTGTGTTGAACAGATGCATATTATTTCTCTAGATTCTACAACGTGCAGTACTCGAAGGAGATCCAAGGGCGCCTGGAGTTATTATCTTGAAGTGTGATTATTTTTAGATTTTCTTCTCCAGAATGATTAATCCTGGTTTTATAATCCCAGAGTACCAGCACAATTGAATTGGTGTCAGGGATGCGTTTGGTAGATTAAATGATGGTGTAATAATGGCCGGAATCTAATTTTAACATTGTATCCAAGACTCTTGCAGATTCCCTGTTGGTTTTTCAACATTTATTAGCCATTGGTGGTGAGTGTGTTGTAGTCTCCAGAATACAGCTGTGTCCATGCTCGTGACGTCACTAGAAATTATATTAATTACATAAATCTCGGACCAAGGAAGTAAATGGACCTTTTAGGACTGTTTATATTTTTTATATGCTTGAGCGTTAATTAAAAAATAAAAACTAACACATACTTCTAAATCCATGATTGATTGATTTTGCCTCCTGGTGCCTATGCTTTCAGGTTGTTGTTTATTTTTTTATGATTTTTTTTTTGTTGCCAAAAATGCCATGTTTTTAGGTCATTTTGTAAGCAGAAAAACACCATGACCAGATGTTGTATCTTTGCCAGTAGAAAATGATAATAAACAGCTATAAATTAGCCTGTTACAATCAAAAAGATTCAATTGAAACACCCCTAAAAAAAAATCTCAGTTTATAACCATACCAAAAAAAAATTAAATTTATGTAATTACACAATAATCCAAATCTTATATAATTAAAATAAATTAAAATACATTTATATAGGTCCACTGCAGTAAAGATAATTAACTGATGTCCATTACCGCGAGTCCACCTTAAGCTGCATATTAGCGGTAAATTTGTGTAAAAAGTGTGCAGATTAAAGAGGACCTTTCACCGATCCTGACATTGTGAACTAAGTATCATGACATATACAGCGGCGCCCAGGGATCTCACTGCACTTACTATTATCCCTGGGCGCCGCTCCGTTCTCCCGCTATGTCCTCCGGTATGTTCGGGGACTTGGTTATAGTAGGCGGTGTCTGGCCTTGTTCTGCTGGGCGTCTCCTTCTCCTAGGCTGTAGCGCCGGACAATCGCAGCGCAGAGCTCACAGCCTGGGAGAAAAAAACTCCCAGGCTGTGAGCTCTGCGCTGCGATTGGCCAGTGCTACAGCCTAGGAGGAGAAGGAGACGCCCACAGAACAAGGTCAGACACCGCCTACTATAACCAAGTCCCCGAACATACTGGAGGACATAACGGGAGAACGGAGCGGCGCCCAGGGATAATAGTAAGTGCAGTGAGATCCCTGGGCGCCGCTGTATATGTCATGATACTTAGTTCACAATGTCAGGATCGGTGAAAGGTCCTCTTTAATAAATAGTAAAATTGCCAGTGCAATCATATAAACATCCATATATAATAAGTATATAAACAAATTCAAGCTAAAAAATACCATCAGTAATACATAGGTTCTTAATAAAGTGCATATATGATGTGACAGTATATAAGTACCGACCAGGCTGGGATATTATGTGCAGTAATGTGGACCCTATGCAGCCTCAATGCGTTTCGTTCATCGCTTCCTCAGGGGGTGTATCACAATTAAAAATTTAGAAACTACAAAAGCACCCTGCCAAATCTGTGTTTTTTTGTAGTGCCCTTTTAAGAAAATTTCCTGGTGTTTTGTTGTCCCTTGGCCTTTTTTTCACATTGCACCTTGCTCTGGGAGTGGCTTCTTTTTTCAGGCGTTTTCCCATAGACTTCTCTACAGAAAAAAACATAATTAAAAAATAAATTTGTGACTAAGAAACCGCAGAGAAAAAGAAGAAAAACTTGTAAAACAAACTCCATTGCATTTTTTTTACAAGCCAAAATGCTGAATGCTGCTCCTGTGACATGGACTGACGGCATTATAATGCTGTGTGTTCCTGCCCGATCTCAACTGTAATGAATGTCACTCACATAATGCTGTCAGTACAAATCATTACATTTAAAATTGGGCAGGAACACAGCATTATAATGCCATGCGTCCATGTCATAGGAGCAGCATTCAAGACGGGAAATGCCTCTGAGACACGGAGCGTATTTTTCGCACTGAAATTGGCCAATGGGAGTGGGGGTGGGCAGGGGAGTCGCTCCTCCTGCTGTGACTGCTGGAGAGGCGCCTGGGCAGGAAGTCCTTCCGTGACTACTGGGGAGGTGGGCTGTTGGGATTATTAGGGAAGTGGGTACTACTGTGACTACTAGGGATGTGGAAGTAGGCTGGAGAAAATACTGGGTAAAGCCTCTTTCGCACAACCGTTTTTATTTTTTTCTGTTTACAGGCCGTTTTTTGCGTTCCGTATACGGAACCATTCATTTCAATGGTTCAGCAAAAAAAAAAAAACGCAATGTACTCCGTATGCATTCCGTTTACGTATTTCCATTTTTCTGTTCCGTTGAAATATAGAACATGTCCTATTATTGCCCGCAAATCACGTTCCGTGGCTCTATTCAAGTCAATGGGTCCGCAAAAAGCAAAAAAATTAAAGTTTTTGCTGAACCATCTATTGAAAATTCTTTGCCCAGGCCCATTTTTTCTATGTAATCACTGCATACTGTATATGCCATACGGAAAAAACAGAACAGAAACTGAAAAACAACTGAACAACGGGTCCGTGAAAAACAGAGCGCAAAGCACTAAAAAAGCCATTCGATCGTGTGAAAGAGGCCTAAGGCCTTATGCGCACTGCCGTAGCCGCTTTTGTGCTCTGCAAAATGCGGATCCGCAAAACACAGATACCGCCTATGTGAGTTCAAAATTTTGCTGAACTTCCGGCCGTCTATAGAATTGTCCTATCCTTGTCCGTAATACAGACAAGAGTAGGGCATGTTCTATTTTATTTTCAGACCCGTGGAACGGTTATACGGATGCGGACAGCACACTTTACTTTTGCCGCTCCATTAAAGTGAATGGATCCACATCCGACCAGCTAAAAATGCGGATCGGATGCGTAAAAAACAATGGTTGTGTGCATGATCCCTAAATGGGAGGGATTGCTTTGACTTCTTAGGAAATGTGCATCTGCTTCTCTTCATTGTGATCATGTGGACCCAGCCCTTGCTGTCTTCTTACTTTTAATGCGGACTTCTAGACTTTGCTAACGTATTTCCAGGCGGTGGATATACATATATTTTTTGACTCCCCAAAAATGACATTACTATAAGTCTGGCATATTATGTGGGACACCCATAAACAATACTTGGCGTTGACACAAATCTAATGAAAATCGTTTTGTTTGCGGGCTAAATTTTTTTTAAAAAGCACAGCGTCAAAATGGTTAAAAAGAGTGCAGGCGTCTCGATATAAGCGCAGCACGTGGGATCAAACCCGACTCGCGCTCCTCATTTATTCTTCACTCCGTCTTTCTTGAAACAAAAGTGCTAACTAGCTGAATGGAGGAAATTTGCATCCCTGTAATTTTGCTGCGCGTCTTGTGTAATGAAGTATTGAATGTTCTCCAGCAGTGGGCAGATTTACACAATTTGGGAGGGATTCCTGTCGAGTGATGAGAGAGAAAATGCAGCTAATTATCTCCCGCTTCCCTGTCAGCCAGTGATCCTTACAGGCTGGATCTGTGTCCTCTCCAAGTAATTACCATGTACTCCGGTAACCCGCACCCATGGCGGCCATGGAATGCAGATGGGATTGTCCCCCTCGTCCTCACTCGCTTGCTCCCTCTCTCATCTCTGATAATAAGCCAGGCTTGGAAACATATTGTTTTACTGGCAGGTGACCTTTTCCCTGCATGCCTGCCTTTGTGTTCTGTAATAATGCCATGACCTTCCAAGGGGACCCTTATTATAGATTGATTGATGTGCCTAGTTCAGGTAGCGTAGGACCTTCAGCGGGCAGGGGGAGCGAAGGGGTATCAGGAACCTATATACGGTCTGCATTTATATTCATGGGAGTCCAGGTTTTATTTTTAGTAATGATTTTCATTATAATTTCTTGCCATGGGGAAGGTCATTCATTCTTCATTATTTTGTACACATTACCACTACCCATGACCCTGCGCTTTCTGGTCCTCCACCATTCTTATACATCTTGTACTTGTTAGGTTTCTAACCTGTTAGGCTCCGTCCACACTGCCTTGACCATAAGAATAGCAGAGCATGCAGAATTATTCTTGTGGTTGAAATGTTAGAAATTTTAAGGGAGCTCCAGTGATCTTCCAAGACAGTGGGGTTGGTCTGGCATCGTTTGGATCAGTTGTACGACTGTCCGGCAAGCTTCATGGCTTCTGCTATGAATGGAAGCTGTGATACCAATGTGAACAGACTTATTGAGCTTTTTTCTTCATACGTAAATGTTCCTGAGTTGTGCTCACGTGTGTCGTCTTTTAATCAGAGTCATTTATATTGGTCACGGGTAACGGCTAGGGTTAATTCACATGGCGCGGTCCACATTTACCCAGTAGCATATCTATTAGGGTTGTACGAATATAACAGTCCCTTTTCTGAATACAGTCCCACCAGGAAACAGCAGGTCCAGAACCTGAAACCTCCAGTAAACTACTGCCATACTCGGGTAGCTGTAGACGATCGCACGTTTTTCTGCAAGGGAAATCTGGTATTACATGGCGCCCATTTACAGGGGTTATCCCATGAAAAATCAGGCATCGTATAGTACACGACAGTCTTTTTCTAACAAATTTAGAACCAGCCCTGTACCTCACATGGATCCAGAGATCTCCCCATTCCTTGCTCCAATTGCTCTGCTAGATTTATTTCAAGCAGGCAGCTCAGGGTGTGTCCTTTCTGCTGCAGCTGGTGGCAGTTGAAGGATAAAGGTCCATTCACACGTCCGTAGTGTGTTGTGGATCCGCAATACACCCGGCCGGCACCCCCCATAGAACTGCCTATTCTTTTCTGCAATTGCGAACAAGAATAGGACATGTTCGATTTTTTTGCGGAGCCGCGGCCCGGAAATGCGGATTGAGAATGAACGGGTCCACACCCGTTCCCGATATTGCGGAACGTATGCAGACCCATTTGCGGCCGTGTGAATGGACCCTTAGACTGAGCATGTTTTTCCATCTCAGTGAGCCTGACAAAGAATTCTGAAAAAGAGAAAACAGCAGGTGGCGCTATACAGATAGATTTCAGTAATTAACTCAGTGGCTATACTATATTTTTATTTACATGCAATTATAACAGAACAGTATTCATATATATATTTTTTTAAACGTAGAATAGTTTTCGTGGGGCAACCCCTTTAAGTTGTCCCACTTTGACCATTCTTTTTCTGAATGAGGACTCACCGGTGACCAGCTGATCGACACCAGTCCAGCAGCAGAAACCTCCAATTAGCTGTACAGCAGGTGGGGGCTGCCAGATATTTTCCCTAAATTACATGGCACCCAATGGGACATGTAGTAGTACATGATGCCTACTGAATTGAATGGCAACCATGTAGTGCACGGTCGAGCCAAGTCCTTAAAGACCTCTCGACCACCCTGCAGCAGCTCTCCATTTTGAAATGGGAGTCCCTTCTATGACATTCATATATTTTTTTTACTAGGACACATGGATGGGGGGGGGGGGGGGGGGGGGACAAACCCTTTAAGCTGGTATTCAGTCATCCATTTCTCCAGCGACATACCCACTTATATTCAAGTTAATTAAGCAGCTACTATACCCCTAGGATGATAATGAAAATATTCACTTTATTCAGGTTATCACCCCTTCCCCAACAACATGTGACATGGTAAAAACAGCGGCAAAACATGGCATTACTTTGTATGCACCATCAGCAGTCGAGGTGGGAGGTGGTGACCTGACGATGCCAGTGCATGGTAAAAGTAGTCCTTTTTAACACATTTTTAAAAAAAAATTAACACAATGAGCATTAAGCCATTCCTTCCCCTTCCAATTAAGATTGCTCTTCTATAAAGCTTGCTGCGTCTATATAGATATAAGTGTTCCTATTCTTGGATAACCATGAAAAGAACAGCCACTCAAGCGGCAAAATGGGTTAACACGTAATTTGATTTGGGACAAAACCTTGTCCTGCTTTGTGTAAAACGTCTTATCTGCTGGAAAAAGCCATTTAAATATGAATAGAGTGAAGGGGATTGTGCTGAAATCGGTAATCTCTTTTAATTTGTCTGGTGCTGAGTCTGTGGGGGCCTGATGCGTCTATTGTCTCTGAGCGGGAAGGAAAATCGTTTCTCCCTGCCTGTCCAAACTCTAAGCAGTGTCAAGCTGTCACTGTTCATCCCCACCAGCACTGAAGCAGCTTCTCCTGGCCTAGGAAGTGTAGAAGCCGCTCCGATCCAAGATCGATAACCCTCCGGAGCGACATGCCCCATCAGCCCTTAATAGTTTATCAATAATGTTTGGCACCGCAGGAGTCTGAACTTTCAAACATTTTGCTTTTCAGCAAAATGTACACCGATAATTTTTTTTAAAAATAAAATGCTCCTTGGTTACATTTTGGGTTGGTAACACCTTATGTCAAGGCCTCTTTCACACATCATTAATTCATGTACGTGCGTTGTCCGTGGTCTCCACCGACTTTAATGTGTGTGTTCACACGTCGGTGGTTGACACCACGGAAGCATGCCCTATTTTGGTCCATGATGACGGATCCCTCACGTACATTTTAGTGAATGGATCCATGAAAACCATGCACACAGTATGGATGCTGTCCATGGTTTTCACGGATCGTTGCCAGGAGATGCTCTGGAAATAAATTTTCAGCCTAGCAGTGTTCATGGACTACGGATGACATGGACCAAATGCAGATCATTCATGGATGAACCACTGACCATCTCGTGACAGATGTCATCACGGATGTGTAAAAGAGGCCTTAATAAAGTTTTGCAAGTTTGCAGTTGTTGTTTTTTTGGGGTAAGTCACCCCTCATGGTCAGACCTGTAAACGGAAGCATTCTTACCTGGTTCTTGGCGCTGGCTCCCCGATCCTTCTCTTTCAGATCTGGGCTGCTCTGCTAAACATCTGGTTTGATGTCTCCTGCAGCCAATCGATGGCTGCAGCGGTGACCAGCACTGGAAAGCAGGTAAGTAAGCTTCCCTTCACAGGTATGGCCAAGAGGGGTAAATTTGGTAATCCCCCCCCCCCCCCCCCCCCAAACTACCACAACCCCTTTAAAGTGGTTCTTCGTACTATTGGCGGCTTCCTCCAGTGCATCTAAACGAGTCTGGTCTCCCTTGGAATATATAACCACTGAGTTACTGCTTTGTTCTTCAAACAGTACAGATGCAACCAAAGAAGAACATGTCCATGCCCAGATTGTTGTTAATGAAAATTTTCAAACCACTTCCCTGAATAGTTACAGTCCAATGTTCTGCGTTCAGCAGAGAGCACCATCTTTGGCTGCCTCATTTACCCTTGTGTCATAGGTGTTTCATGGTGATCAAGAGGCAAGTTGTTGATATACATATAGCAGTAGAACTATAGGATTCTGAAAATAGCCATTTTTTTTTCTTTAATTCAGTGTGAAAAAATATTTATAGAATATCCAATCCCATAAATTTTACAACTGTGAACAAATGAAGGCAAAAAGTGAAACCAGGAAACCTAAAAGGGTTAAGGTGGATTTAGACGGGATGATTCTGCCGCCGATTCTACGCTTCCTTCCCGGCAGTTGGCTGCTCGCTCAGTGAAGGAGACCACTGTATTTACATGCAGCGATCTCCTTTACTGTATGAGGACTGTCCTCCTACAGATTCATGGTCTCTGGGCAGCAGATCGTGCGGTCTAAGTGGTGCCTGCATGAACGACAGGATCACCTGATCAACAAGCGTTTCGCTCGTTCATCAGGTGATCGGTGGCATTTACATGGGCAGATTGTCGGGAACAACCGTTGTTCACAGGAACAGTCATTCCCGCTTATCTGCCCGATTCTTGGGCCATCTAAATGAACCTTAAGTTCAGCATTTTACTGTTGATGGCCTATCCTCAAGATAGGCCGTTACTATCTGATTCCTGAGAATCTGACACCCCCCCCCCCCCCCCCCCCCCATTCAGCTGCTCTAGGGTAGCTCCAGCTCTGGAACTACACAGCTCTGCAGCCATAACAGACAAACCCCACCAGTCCACATAAAAGTGGTGGCGCAAATGTTTTGCTTTACTTGGTCATGACCATCACCACTCCCTTAACCCCTTAAAGTAGTTTTTCAGCCACGTTATATTGATGGCCAACCCCCCCCCCCCCCACCCACACCCCAGACTCCTTAGTGAATTCAAAATTGGTTTCTAATGTTGCTATAAAAATGCTATACTGCTGCCATTTCAATGCAAAAGTTTCTGTAAAAATAGAAACAAATATCTTTGCAGTTAAATTGCTCAAACAAGTAGTGAGAAACAACCACAAAACCCACCAATCCTAAAGCAATACCGTGCTGAACACCTAGATGTCCCATGTATCTAGATTAATGATTGGAAATCAGAAAAAAATTGTTCAATTCAGAGGCAACATTTATACAAAGAGCCCGTGCCTTCTTTACTGTAAAAAAGCAAGCAGAAAAGTATATATAGCTGTAGCCATCTCTTACTTGGCCCTCATAATGCATTAAATGAACAGTTGCCTCGAGCTTCACCTTTATTTTTAATGTCAGTTGTTGTGTTAAGTGTTAATTTAAAGTTTACTGCAACTGTTTATTTAATGTGCTAAGTTTTAAGATCGAAATGGCTACTTCTCTACCTTCTCCATTTCCTCTGAACAAGCTGTACCCGATTAGATCGAAGCTTTAGCTGGACCATTAGCAAGCCATAATTATGTCATAGTGGACGCACTGATAAACGTACATTATACCTCCCGCTGATAGGAGAAACCTTTGCATAATTCACAAAACTTCATTAACTCCACAAACTGTTTCATCCTTTGATCTCATTTACTGCATAATCTGGGTTATGTATTTTCTAATCGGGATGGAGCGCTACAGGTTAATTTGGTCAGCGTTTCGTTATTCATCTTGGTGATTGGGTTTTCATTTTCCAATCTCTTTGCTCATTTTTCTTGATTTTATCGATAAGTTCTTGCTTAAAAACCATTGCCTTTCAGTGCCTTCTAAAACCTCAGACTGCCAATTAGTGTGCACTGCAATTGTGACTGAGGATTTATTCACCTAATTCATGTTGGGTTTAATATCTAACTTAAAATCACTGCGAAAGGTCCACCACAATGATATGCAACTGACAACACTGGCTACTCCCTCAAGTCGAGGTTAAGAACTGAGACTTTAGCCAATGTATTCCAGCCAGGAACACATCGGAGCCCTTTTGAACCACCGTCAAGGTATCTCAGTGTGGCACGGGTTCCTACCAGTAGACTACCTACGGAGTGTGAACACGGTCTGAGAGGTGCTAAGATCCAACTCCGAGCCAAGCTCCCACCTACCTCCATAGTGACATCACTCATGTAGTGGGAGAGATGATAAGGCTGTAAGCCCCACCTATAACAGGCCATGTGACACAGGTGGAACAGAATGCTACCAGCAGTACGCAATGGCACATTCCATACATATAAAGAAAAATCACTAAAATAAAGTGGCCTAAAAGGGAGGAAATGCTCGAAAACCCCAAATACTGTAGCGTGTTTACTTTTGTATGGTGGCAGTGTTCCAGTATATCACCTCTATTACATGCTTTACTTTTACACTTATATCAAAAGTGCAATTAAGAAAAAATTCTGATTTCTCGTCCTACCCTTCTCCACATCCCTTTTAACCCTGACTTAGCTATACCCTATTTATATTGATGCCGCTTGCAACTATATACTTTGATTCAGAGTCAAGGTTAATCTGAGCATTGTATGTACTGTTTATCTAAGCACTGTATGTAATCTGGGCACTGTATACACTGTTTATCTTGGCACCGCATGTATTGGTTATCTGGGCACTGTAATTACGCTTTATCTGGGCACCGCATGTATTGGTTATCTGGGCACTGTAACTACGCTTTATCTGGGCACCGTGTGTATTGTTTATTTGGCCACTGTGTGCCCTGTTTATTTAGGCATCCTGTGGACTGTTTATCTGGGCACCGTATGTATTGGTTATTTGGGCACCATATGTATTGGTTATTTGGGCACCATGTCCACTGTTTATCTGGGCACCATGTGGACTGTTTATCTGGGCACTGTGTTTACTTCTTATCTGGGTATCGTGTTTGCAGTTTATGTGGGCACTGTATGTATTGTTTATCTGGACACTGTATAGAATTATGTAAATGGATGTCCAAATAAGTGATCTCATGCACCACACATGATGCTCTGGACTTAAAGCGGCTCTGTCACCCGGATCAAGCCTATTCTACCAGGCATATAACCTGGTAGGGCAGATGACGCAGAAAAAAACCATACCTTTATATTTCTCATGTTGTAGGTCCGGTGTAGCAGAAGGAATTCGAGCACTCTGAGGTGGGCTTATGCCTTCCGAGCACTGCTCTTGTGACTCCCCTGTTCCTTGCTAATGCCGGGCTTCTGCACTTAATCACGCCCCCATGTCCTTTGATTGACAGCGCTAGACCAGTCGGTCCAGCGCTATGATCCCGTGCCTGTGCACTTACCTCCATGGCGGCGCGTGTGCACTGCACATACACACAAGCCGGGAAGGAAAAGTTCCAGTGTGCACGCGCCGACATGGAGGCCAGTGCGCAGGCACGGGACCGCCAGTCTAGCGCTGTCAATCAAAAGACATGGGGGGGCATGATTAGGTGCAGAAGGCCAGCATTAGCAAGGAATGGGGGCATCGCAGAAGCAGTGCTCGGAAGGCCTCCGAGTGCTCAAATTCCTAATTTGCATATTTTAAAAAGTTGCTTTTTCTGCCACACTGGACCTGCTACATGATAAATAAAGGTATGGCTTTTGTCTGTGTCATCAGCCCTACCAGGGTGTATGCCTGGTAGGGTAGGCTTGATCCGGGTGACAGAGCCGCTTTAACTTGGAACACCCTTCCACTGCACTGCAGAAATATCACAGTAATAAAAAAACTAATATAAAAAACTGGAGACTCCAGTACAAATTTCAGATTAAAAAAAAAAGCATTAGCAACTTTGACCTTTTTGGCTTGATAAAGGCCATATTTGGCTGAACCCCCACAAAAATTGTTACTCTGTGACCATTAAAAAGGTACATGATCTAAATTGTAATGAAAATACTCTTTTATACCGGTGATTGTGGGTGTGAAAGGGATTCTGTCATCAAGGTTTTCGATATGGAGCTGTTCATATCATCCTATCAGTCTCCATTATCTAATTAAAAATATATTAGTTTCACCCCCACCTGTCCTTTCATTTTTGATAAAAATCTCTTTTATTTATATGCTAATTACCTTTCTAACGTGCCCAAGGGGTTGTCCCTCCGGCCGTTTGTGCCCAGCACAGCCCCACTGCTAATTATTCACTACTCTCATCGCCGATGGTTTCGCCTTAATCTCGCCCATGCGCCCTGGATCCACTGGTCAGCGCTGACCTGTTGATCCATGGCGCATGCGCGAGATTATGGCGCACCATCGGCGATGAGAGGAGTGCATACTTAGCAGTGGGGCTGTGCTGGGCTACGAGATAAGCCTGAGGGACAGCCCCTTGGGTACGTTAGTAAGGTAATTAGCATATAAATAAAAACAGATTTTTATCAAAAATGAAAGGACAGGTGGGGGTAAAACTAGTATATTTTTAATTAGATAATGGAGACTGATCGGATGATATGAACAGCTTTATATCAAACATCTTGCTGACAGAATCCCTTGAATTATCCACTCCCTTCCAGTCCTCAGCTGTCATGTGACTGATACTCTGACTCTGCATCTCATGTCTGGACAGGAAGTCTATTCCTCCATTCATTCCTATCAGACCCTGGAGTTCTCACACATAACGCGCTGTGTCAGTTAGGCCTCTTTCACACGGCGTGGCGGGAAAAGGTCCAGGTGTGTTGCGGGAACATGCGCTATTTTTCTGCGCGAGTGCCAAACATTGTAATGCGTTTTGCACTCGCGTGAGAAAAATCGCACATGTTTGGTACCCAAACCCGAACTTCTTCACAGAAGTTCGGGCTTGGGATCGGTGTTCTGTAGATTGTATTATTTTCCCTTATAACATGGTTATAAGGGAAAATAATAGCATTCTGAATACAGAATGAAAAGTAAAATAGCGCTGGAGGGGTTAAAAAAATTAAACTCACCTTAATCCACTTAAT
Source organism: Bufo bufo (assembly GCF_905171765.1). Classification (NCBI taxonomy): domain Eukaryota; kingdom Metazoa; phylum Chordata; class Amphibia; order Anura; family Bufonidae; genus Bufo; species Bufo bufo. The sequence continues at coordinate 44,281,321 of NC_053398.1, forward strand.
CGCGCAGCCCGGCTTCTCTTCTGTCTCCTTCTTTGCTGGTTGCAGGAAAAGGACCTGTGGTGACGTCACTCCGGTCATCACATGGTCCATCACATGATCCATCACCATGGTAAAAGATCAGGTGATGGATCATGTGATGACCGGAGTGACGTCACCACAGGTCCTTTTCATGTACACAGCAAAGAAGACAGAAGAGAAGCCGGACTGCGCAATCAAGTGGATTAAGGTGAGTTTAATTTTAATTTAATTTTTTTTAACCCCTCCAGCGCTATTTTACTATGCATTCTGTATTCAGAATGCTATTATTTTCCCTTATAACATGGTCTCCATCCCGATCGTCTCCTAGCAACCGTGCGTGAAAATCGCACCGCATTCGCACTTGCTTGCGGATGCTTGCGATTTTCACGCAGCCCCATTCACTTTTATGGGGC